>NW_026529402.1:0-281504 GCF_028500815.1 Rissa tridactyla
GAAGGCTGAAGGCAGCAGGAAAGCCCGCAGCCCCCAGGTCTGTGGGGCTACGCAAGCGGTTCCCAAAGAGCTTTAGAACAAGGCATAGTTTTCCCTGCTGGCTCTTTGGGCGGGGGACCCATCTCCAGCCGTATGGCCATTTTTGTGCCTGGCGCAGTGCCAAGTGGGAAAGGGTGGTGTCGAGGCTGAAGGCAGCAGGAAAGCCTGCAGCCCCCAGGTCTGTGGCGCTACGCATGCGGTTCCCAAAGAGCTTTAGAACAAGGCATAGTTTTCCCTGCTGGCTCTTTGGGCGGGGGACCCATCTCCAGCCGTATGGCCATTTTTGTGCCTGGCCCGGCGCCAAGTGGGAAAGGGTGGCTTTGAGGCTGAAGGCAGCAGGAAAGCCCGCAGCCCCCAGGTCTGTTGGGCTACGCAAGTGGTTCCCAAAGAGATTTAGAACAAGGCATAGTTTTCCCTGCTGGCTCTTTGGGCGGGGGACCCATCTCCAGCCGTATGGCCATTTTTGTGCCTGGCGTAGCGCCAAGTGGGAAAGGGTGGCTTTGAGGCTGAAGGCAGGAGCAAAGCCTGCAGCCCCCAGGTCTGTGGGGCTACGCAAGCGGTTCCCAAAGAGCTTTAGAACAAGGCATAGTTTTCCCTGCTGGCTCTTTGGGCGGGGGACCCATCTCCAGCCATAGGCCATTTTTGTGCCTGGCGCAGTGCCAAGTGGGAAAGGGTGGTGTCGAGTCTGAAGGCAGCAGGAAAGCCCGCAGCCCCCAGGTCTGTGGGGCTACGCAAGTGGTTCCCAAAGAGCTTTAGAACAAGGCATAGTTTTCCCTGCTGGCTCTTTGGGCGGGGGACCCATCTCCAGCCGTATGGCCATTTTTGTGCCTGGCGCAGTGCCAAGTGGGAAAGGGTGGTGTCGAGGCTGAAGGCAGCAGGAAAGCCTGCAGCCCCCAGGTCTGTGGCGCTACGCAAGTGGTTCCCAAAGAGCTTTAGAACAAGGCATAGTTTTCCCTGCTGGCTCTTTGGGCGGGGGACCCATCTCCAGCCGTATGGCCATTTTTGTGCCTGGCGCGGCGCCAAGTGGGAAAGGGTGGTGTCGAGGCTGAAGGCAGCAGGAAAGCCCGCAGCCCCCAGGTCTGTGGGGCTACGCAAGCGGTTCCCAAAGAGCTTTAGAACAAGGCATAGTTTTCCCTGCTGGCTCTTTGGGCAGGGGACCCATCTCCAGCCATAGGCCATTTTTGTGCCTGGCGCGGGGCCAAGTGGGAAAGGGTGGCTTTGAGTCTGAAGGCAGCAGGAGAGCCTGCAGCCCCCAGGTCTGTGGGGCTACGCAAGCGGTTCCCAAAGAGCTTTAGAACAAGGCATAGTTTTCCCTGCTGGCTCTTTGGGCGGGGGACCCATCTCCAGCCGTATGGCCATTTTTGTGCCTGGCGCGGGGCCAAGTGGGAAAGGGTGGTGTCGAGGCTGAAGGCAGCAGCAAAGCCCGCAGCCCCCAGGTCTGTGGGGCCTAGCAAGCGGTTCCCAAAGAGCTTTAGAACAAGGCATAGTTTTCCCTGCTGGCTCTTAGGGCGGGGGACCCATCTCCAGCCGTATGGCCATTTTTGTGCCTGGCGCGGGGCCAAGTGGGAAAGGGTGGTGTCGAGGCTGAAGGCAGCAGGAAAGCCCGCAGCCCCCAGGTCTGTGGGGCTACGCAAGCGGTTCTGAAAGAGCTTTAGAACAAGGCATAGTTTTCCCTGCTGGCTCCTTGGGCGGGGGACCCATCTCCAGCCATAGGCCATTTTTGTGCCTGGCGCGGCGCCAAGTGGGAAAGTGTGCTGTCGAGGCTGAAGGCAGCAAGAAAGCCTGCAGCCCCCAGGTCTGGGGGCTACGCAAGCGGTTCTGAAAGAGCTTTAGAACAAGGCATAGTTTTCCCTGCTGGCTCCTTGGGCAGGGGACCCATCTCCAGCCGTATAGCTATTTTTGTGCCTGGCGCGGCGCCAAGTGGGAAAGGGTGTTGTCGAGGCTGAAGGCAGCAGGAAAGCCCGCAGCCCCCAGGTCTGTGGGGCTACGCAAGCGGTTCCCAAAGAGCTTTAGAACAAGGCATAGTTTTCCCTGCTGGCTCTTTGGGCGGGGCACCCATCTCCAGCCGTATGGCCATTTTTGTGCCTGGCGCGGCGCCAAGTGGGAAAGGGTGGTGTCGAGTCTGAAGGCAGCAGGAAATCCCGCAGCCCCCAGGTCTGTGGGGCTACGCAAGCGGTTCCCAAAGAGCTTTAGAACAAGGCATAGTTTTCCCTGCTGGCTGTTAGGGCATGGGACCCATCTCCAGCCATAGGCCATTTTTGTGCCTGGCGCGGCGCCAAGTGGGAAAGGGTGGTGTCGAGGCTGAAGGCAGCAGGAGAGCCTGCAGCCCCCAGGTCTGTGGGGCTATCCAAGCGGTTCACAAAAAGCTTTAGAACAAGGCATAGTTTTCCCTGCTGACTCTTTGGGTGGGGGACCCATCTCCAGCCGTATGGCCATTTTTGAGCCTGGCGCGGCGCCAAGTGGGAAAGGGTGGTGTCGAGGCTGAAGGCAGCAGGAAATCCCGCAGCCCCCAGGTCTGTGGGGCTACGCAAGCGGTTCCCAAAGAGCTTTAGAACAAGGCATAGTTTTCCCTGCTGGCTCCTTGGGCAGGGGAGACATCTCCAGCCATAGGCCATTTTTGTGACTGACGCGGTGCCAAGTGGGAAAGTGTGCTGTCGAGGCTGAAGGCAGCAAGAAAGCCTGCAGCCCCCAGGTCTGGGGGCTACGCAAGCGGTTCTGAAAGAGCTTTAGAACAAGGCATAGTTTTCCCTGCTGGCTCTTTGGGCGGGGCACCCATCTCCAGCCGTATGGCCATTTTTGTGCCTGGCGCGGCGCCAAGTGGGAAAGGGTGGTGTCGAGTCTGAAGGCAGCAGGAAATCCCGCAGCCCCCAGGTCTGTGGGGCTACGCAAGCGGTTCCCAAAGAGCTTTAGAACAAGGCATAGTTTTCCCTGCTGGCTCTTTGGGCATGGGACCCATCTCCAGCCGTATGGCCATTTTTGAGCCTGGCGCGGCGCCAAGTGGGAAAGGGTGGTGCCGAGTCTGAAGGCAGCAGGAAATCCCGCAGCCCCCAGGTCTGTGGGGCTACGCAAGCGGTTCCCAAAGAGCTTTAGAACAAGGCATAGTTTTCCCTGCTGTCTCTTTGGGCATGGGACCCATCTCCAGCCATAGGCCATTTTTGTGCCTGGCGCGGCGCCAAGTGGGAAAGGGTGGTGTCGAGGCTGAAGGCAGCAGGAGAGCCTGCAGCCCCCAGGTCTGTGGGGCTATCCAAGCGGTTCACAAAGAGCTTTAGAACAAGGCATAGTTTTCCCTGCTGACTCTTTGGGTGGGGGACCCATCTCCAGCCGTATGGCCATTTTTGAGCCTGGCGCGGCGCCAAGTGGGAAAGGGTGGCTTTGAGGCTGAAGGCAGCAGGAAAGCCCGCAGCCCCCAGGTCTGTGGGGCTACGCAAGCGGTTCCCAAAGAGCTTTAGAACAAGGCATAGTTTTCCCTGCTGGCTCCTTGGGCAGGGGACCCATCTCCAGCCATAGGCCATTTTTGTGACTGACGCGGTGCCAAGTGGGAAAGTGTGCTGTCGAGGCTGAAGGCAGCAAGAAAGCCTGCAGCCCCCAGGTCTGGGGGCTACGCAAGCGGTTCTGAAAGAGCTTTAGAACAAGGCATAGTTTTCCCTGCTGGCTCTTTGGGCATGGGACCCATCTCCATCCATAGGCCATTTTTGTGCCTGACGCGGTGCCAAAAGGGAAAGTGTGCTGTCGAGGCTGAAGGCAGCAAGAAAGCCTGCAGCCCCCACGTCTGTGGGGCCAAGCAAGCGGTTCTGAAAGAGCTTTAGAACAAGGCATAGTTTTCCCTGCTGGCTCCTTGGGCAGGGGACCCATCTCCAGCCGTATGGCCATTTGTGTGCGTGCGAGGCACCTAGTGGGAAAGGGTGTTGTCTAGGCTGAAGGCAGCAGGAAAGCCCACAGGCCCAAGATCTGTTGGGCTACGCATGCGGTTCCCAAAGAGCTTTAGAACAAGGCATAGTTTTCCCTGCTGGCTCTTTGGGCGGGGGACCCATCTCCAGCCGTATGGCCATTTTTGTGCCTGGCGTGGCGCCAAGTGGGAAAGGGTGGCTTTGAGGCTGAAGGCAGCAGGAAAGCCCGCAGCCCCCAGGTCTGTTGGGCTACGCAAGTGGTTCCCAAAGAGATTTAGAACAAGGCATAGTTTTCCCTGCTGGCTCTTTGGGCGGGGGGACCCATCTCCAGCCGTATGGCCATTTTTGTGCCTGGCGTAGCGCCAAGTGGGAAAGGGTGGCTTTGAGGCTGAAGGCAGCAGGAAAGCCTGCAGCCCCCAGGTCTGTGGGGCTACGCAAGCGGTTCCCAAAGAGCTTTAGAACAAGGCATAGTTTTCCCTGCTTGTTCGTTGGGCGGGGGACCCATCTCCAGCCATAGGCCATTTTTGTGCCTAGCGCGGCGCCAAGTGGGAAAGGGTGGTGTCGAGGCTGAAGGCAGCAGGAAAGCCCGCAGCCCCCAGGTCTGTGGGGCTACGCAAGCGGTTCCCAAAGAGCTTTAGAACAAGGCATAGTTTTCCCTGCTGGCTCTTTGGGCGGGGGACCCATCTCCAGCCGTATGGCCATTTTTGTGCCTGGCGCAGTGCCAAGTGGGAAAGGGTGGTGTCGAGGCTGAAGGCAGCAGGAAAGCCTGCAGCCCCCAGGTCTGTGGCGCTACGCATGCGGTTCCCAAAGAGCTTTAGAACAAGGCATAGTTTTCCCTGCTGGCTCTTTGGGCGGGGGACCCATCTCCAGCCGTATGGCCATTTTTGTGCCTGGCCCGGCGCCAAGTGGGAAAGGGTGGCTTTGAGGCTGAAGGCAGCAGGAAAGCCCGCAGCCCCCAGGTCTGTTGGGCTACGCAAGTGGTTCCCAAAGAGCTTTAGAACAAGGCATAGTTTTCCCTGCTGGCTCTTTGGGCGGGGCACCCATCTCCAGCCATAGGCCATTTTTGTGCCTGGCGCGGTGCCAAGTGGGAAAGGGTGGTTTTGAGGCTGAAGACAGCAGGAAACCCCACAGCCCCAGGTCTGTGGGGCTACGCAAGCGGTTCCCAAAGAGCTTTAGAACAAGGCATAGTTTTCCCTGCTGGCTCTTTGGGCATGGGACCCATCTCCATCCATAGGCCATTTTTGTGCCTGACGCGGTGCCAAATGGGAAAGTGTGCTGTCGAGGCTGAAGGCAGCAAGAAAGCCTGCAGCCCCCACGTCTGTGGGGCCAAGCAAGCGGTTCCCAAAGAGCTTTAGAACAAGGCATAGTTTTCCCTGCTGGCTCCTTGGGCAGGGGACCCATCTCCAGCCGTATGGCCATTTTTGTGCCTGGCGTGGCGCCAAGTGAGAAAGGGTGGCTTTGAGGCTGAAGGCAGCAGGAAAGCCCGCAGCCCCCAGGTCTGTGGGGCTACGCAAGCGGTTCCCAAAGAGCTTTAGAACAAGGCATATTTTTCCCTGCTGGCTCTTTGGGCGGGGGACCCATCTCCAGCCGTATGGCCATTTTTGTCCCTGGCCCGGCGCCAAGTGGGAAAGGGTGGTTTTGAGGCTGAAGGCAGCAGGAAAGCCCGCAGCCCCCAGGTCTGTGGGGCCAAGCAAGCGGTTCCCAAAGAGCTTTAGAACAAGGCATAGTTTTCCCTGCTGGCTCTTTGGGCGGGGGACCCATCTCCAGCCATAGGCCATTTTTGTGCTTGATAGGGCGCCAAGTGCGAAAGGGTGGCTTTGAGGCTGAAGGCAGCAGGAAAGCCTGCAGCCCCCAGGTCTGTGGGGCTACGCAAGCAGTTCCCAAAGAGCTTTAGAACAAGGCATAGTTTTCCCTGCTGGCTCTTTGGGCGGGGGACCCATCTCCAGCCATAGGCCATTTTTGTGCCTGGCCCGGCACCCAGTGGGAAAGGGTGGCTTTGAGGCTTGAAGGCAGCAGGAAAGCCCGCAGCCCCCAGGTCTGTGGGGCTACGCAAGCGGTTCCCAAAGAGCTTTAGAACAAGGCATAGTTTTCCCTGCTGGCTCTTTGGGCGGGGGACCCATCTCCAGCCGTATGGCCATTTTTGTGCCTGGCGCGGCGCCAAGTGGGAAAGGGTGGTTTTGAGGCTGAAGGCAGCAGCAAAGCCTGCAGCCCCCAGGTCTGTGGGGCTACGCAAGCGGTTCCCAAAGAGCTTTAGAACAAGGCATAGTTTTCCCTGCTGGCTCTTTGGGCGGGGGACCCATCTGCAGACATATGGCCATTTTTGTGCCTGGCCGGGGGCCAAGTGGGAAAGGGTGGTTTTGAGGCTGAAGGCAGCAGGAAAGCCCGCAGCCCCCAGGTGTGTGGGGCTACGCAAGCGGTTCCCAAAGAGCTTTAGAACAAGGCATAGTTTTCCCTGCTGGCTCTTTGGGCATGGGACCCATCTCGAGCCATAGGCCATTTTTCTGCCTGGCGCGGTGCCAAGTGGGAAAGGGTGGTGTCGAGTCTGAAGGCAGCAGGAAAGCCCGCAGCCCCCAGGTGTGTGGGGCTACGCAAGCGGTTCCCAAAGAGTTTTAGAACAAGGCATAGTTTTCCCTGCTGGCTCTTTGGGCGGGGGACCCATCTCCAGCCGTATGGCCATTTTTGTGCATGGCGCAGCGCCAAGTGGGAAATGGTGGTATCGACGCTGAAGGCAGCAGGAAAGCCCGCAGCCCCCAGGTCTGTGGGGCTACGCAAGCGGTTCCCAAAGAGCTTTAGAACAAGGCATAGTTTTCCCTGCTGGCTCTTTGGGCGGGGGACCCATCTCCAGCCGTATGGCCATTTTTGTGCCTGGCCCGGCGCCAAGTGGGAAAGGGTGGCTTTGAGGCTGAAGGCAGCAGGAAAGCCCGCAGCCCCCAGGTCTGTTGGGCTACGCAAGTGGTTCCCAAAGAGCTTTAGAACAAGGCATAGTTTTCCCTGCTGGCTCTTTGGGCGGGGCACCCATCTCCAGCCATAGGCCATTTTTGTGCCTGGCGCGGTGCCAAGTGGGAAAGGGTGGTTTTGAGGCTGAAGACAGCAGGAAACCCCACAGCCCCAGGTCTGTGGGGCTACGCAAGCGGTTCCCAAAGAGCTTTAGAACAAGGCATAGTTTTCCCTGCTGGCTCTTTGGGCATGGGACCCATCTCCATCCATAGGCCATTTTTGTGCCTGACGCGGTGCCAAATGGGAAAGTGTGCTGTCGAGGCTGAAGGCAGCAAGAAAGCCTGCAGCCCCCACGTCTGTGGGGCCAAGCAAGCGGTTCCCAAAGAGCTTTAGAACAAGGCATAGTTTTCCCTGCTGGCTCCTTGGGCAGGGGACCCATCTCCAGCCGTATGGCCATTTTTGTGCCTGGCGTGGCGCCAAGTGAGAAAGGGTGGCTTTGAGGCTGAAGGCAGCAGGAAAGCCCGCAGCCCCCAGGTCTGTGGGGCTACGCAAGCGGTTCCCAAAGAGCTTTAGAACAAGGCATATTTTTCCCTGCTGGCTCTTTGGGCGGGGGACCCATCTCCAGCCGTATGGCCATTTTTGTCCCTGGCCCGGCGCCAAGTGGGAAAGGGTGGTTTTGAGGCTGAAGGCAGCAGGAAAGCCCGCAGCCCCCAGGTCTGTGGGGCCAAGCAAGCGGTTCCCAAAGAGCTTTAGAACAAGGCATAGTTTTCCCTGCTGGCTCTTTGGGCGGGGGACCCATCTCCAGCCATAGGCCATTTTTGTGCTTGATAGGGCGCCAAGTGCGAAAGGGTGGCTTTGAGGCTGAAGGCAGCAGGAAAGCCTGCAGCCCCCAGGTCTGTGGGGCTACGCAAGCAGTTCCCAAAGAGCTTTAGAACAAGGCATAGTTTTCCCTGCTGGCTCTTTGTTCGGGGGACCCATCTCCAGCCATAGGCCATTTTTGTGCCTGGCCCGGCACCCAGTGGGAAAGGGTGGCTTTGAGGCTTGAAGGCAGCAGGAAAGCCCGCAGCCCCCAGGTCTGTGGGGCTACGCAAGCGGTTCCCAAAGAGCTTTAGAACAAGGCATAGTTTTCCCTGCTGGCTCTTTGGGCGGGGGACCCATCTCCAGCCGTATGGCCATTTTTGTGCCTGGCGCGGCGCCAAGTGGGAAAGGGTGGTTTTGAGGCTGAAGGCAGCAGCAAAGCCTGCAGCCCCCAGGTCTGTGGGGCTACGCAAGCGGTTCCCAAAGAGCTTTAGAACAAGGCATAGTTTTCCCTGCTGGCTCTTTGGGCGGGGGACCCATCTGCAGACATATGGCCATTTTTGTGCCTGGCCGGGGGCCAAGTGGGAAAGGGTGGTTTTGAGGCTGAAGGCAGCAGGAAAGCCCGCAGCCCCCAGGTGTGTGGGGCTACGCAAGCGGTTCCCAAAGAGCTTTAGAACAAGGCATAGTTTTCCCTGCTGGCTCTTTGGGCATGGGACCCATCTCCAGCCATAGGCCATTTTTGTGCTTGATAGGGCGCCAAGTGAGAAAGGGTTGCTTTGAGGCTGAAGGCAGCAGGAAAGCCCGCAGCCCCCAGGTGTGTGGGGCTACGCAAGCGGTTCCCAAAGAGTTTTAGAACAAGGCATAGTTTTCCCTGCTGGCTCTTTGGGCGGGGGACCCATCTCCAGCCGTATGGCCATTTTTGTGCATGGCGCAGCGCCAAGTGGGAAATGGTGGTATCGACGCTGAAGGCAGCAGGAAAGCCCGCAGCCCCCAGGTCTGTGGGGCTACGCAAGCGGTTCCCAAAGAGCTTTAGAACAAGGCATAGTTTTCCCTGCTGGCTCTTTGGGCATGGGACCCATCTCCACCCATAGGCCATTTTTGTGCCTGATAGGGCGCCAAGTGGGAAAGGGTGGCTTTGAGGCTGAAGACAGCAGGAAAGCCTGCAGCCCCCAGGTCTGTGGGGCTACGCAAGCGGTTCCCAAAGACCTTTAGAACAAGGCATAGTTTTCCCTGCTGGCTCTTTGGGCGGGGGACCCATCTCCAGCCGTATGGCTATTTTTGTGCCTGACGCGGTGCGTAGTGGCATAGGGTGGTTTTGAGGCTGAAGGCAGCAGGAAAGCCCGCAGCCCCCACGTCTGTGGGGCCAAGCAAGCGGTTCCCAAAGAGCTTTAGAACAAGGCATAGTTTTCCCTGCTGGCTCTTTGGGCGGGGGACCCATCTCCAGCCGTATGGCCATTTTTGTGCCTGGCGCGGTGCGTAGTGGGAAAGGGTGGTGTCGAGGCTGAAGGCAGCAGCAAAGCCTGCAGCCCCCAGGTCTGTGGGGCCAAGCAAGGGGTTCCCAAAGAGCTTTAGAACAAGGCATAGTTTTCCCTGCTGGCTCTTTGAGCATGGGACCCATCTCCAGCCGTATGGCCATTTTTGTCCCTGGCCCGGCGCCAAGTGGGAAAGGGTGGCTTTGAGGCTGAAGGCAGCAGGAAAGCCCGCAGCCCCCAGGTCTGTGGGGCTACGCAAGCGGTTCCCAAAGAGCTTTAGAACAAGGCATAGTTTTCCCTGCTGGCTCTTTGGGCATGGGACCCATCTCCAGCCATATGGCCATTTTTGTGCCTGGCGAAGCCCCAAGTGGGAAAGGGTGGCTTTGAGGCTGAAGGCAGCAGGAAAGCCCGCAGCCCCCAGGTCTGTGGGGCTACGCAAGCGGTTCCCAAAGAGCTTTAGAACAAGGCATAGTTTTCCCTGCTGGCTCTTTGGGCGGGGGACCCATCTCCAGCCGTATGGCCATTTTTGTGGCTGATAGGGCGCCAAGTGGGAAAGGGTGGTGTCGAGGCTGAAGACAGCAGGAAAGCCCGCAGCCCCCACGTCTGTGGGGCCAAGCAAGCGGTTCCCAAAGAGCTTTAGAACAAGGCATAGTTTTCCCAGCTGGCTCTTTGGGCGTGGGACCCATCTCCAGACGTATGGCCATTTTTGTGCCTGGCGCGGTGCGTAGTGGGAAAGGGTGGTGTCGAGGCTGAAGGCAGCAGCAAAGCCTGCAGCCCCCAGGTCTGTGGGGCCAAGCAAGCGGTTCCCAAAGAGCTTTAGAACAAGGCATAGTTTTCCCTGCTGGCTCTTTGAGCATGGGACCCATCTCCAGCCGTATGGCCATTTTTGTCCCTGGCCCGGCGCCAAGTGGGAAAGGGTGGCTTTGAGGCTGAAGGCAGCAGGAAAGCCCGAAGCCCCCAGGTCTGTGGGGCTACGCAAGCGGTTCCCAAAGAGCTTTAGAACAAGGTATAGTTTTCCCTGCTGGCTCTTTGGGCAGGGGACCCATCTCCAGCCGTATGGCCATTTTTGTGCCTGGCGCAGCGCCAAGTGGGAAAGGGTGGTTTTGAGGCTGAAGGCAGCAGCAAAGCCCGCAGCCCCCAGGTCTGTGGGGCTACGCAAGCGGTTCCCAAAGAGCTTTAGAACAAGGCATAGTTTTCCCTGCTGGCTCTTTGGGCGGGGGACCCATCTGCAGACATATGGCCATTTTTGTGCCTGGCCGGGGGCCAAGTGGGAAAGGGTGGCTTTGAGGCTGAAGGCAGCAGGAAAGCCCGCAGCCCCCAGGTCTGTGGGGCTACGCAAGCGGTTCCCAAAGAGCTTTAGAACAAGGCATAGTTTTCCCTGCTGGCTCTTTGGGCGGGGGACCCATCTCCAGCCGTACGGCCATTTTTGTGCCTGGCGCGGCGCCAAGAGGGAAAGGGTGGTGTCGAGGCTAAAGGCAGCAGGAAAGCCCGCAGCCCCCAGGTCTGTGGGGCTACGCAAGCGGTTCCCAAAGAGCTTTAGAACAAGGCATAGTTTTCCCTGCTGGCTCTTTGGGCGGGGGACCCATCTCCAGCCGTATGGCCATTTTTGTGCATGGCGCAGCGCCAAGTGGGAAATGGTGGTATCGAGGCTGAAGGCAGCAGGAAAGCCCGCAGCCCCCAGGTCTGTGGGGCTACGCAAGCGGTTCCCAAAGAGCTTTAGAACAAGGCATAGTTTTCCCTGCTGGCTCTTTGGGCATGGGACCCATCTCCACCCATAGGCCATTTTTGTGCCTGATAGGGCGCCAAGTGGGAAAGGGTGGTGTCGAGGCTGAAGGCAGCAGGAAAGCCTGCAGCCCCCAGGTCTGTGGGGCTACGCAAGCGGTTCCCAAAGACCTTTAGAACAAGGCATAGTTTTCCCTGCTGGCTCTTTGGGCGGGGGACCCATCTCCAGCCGTATGGCTATTTTTGTGCCTGACGCGGTGCGTAGTGGCATAGGGTGGTTTTGAGGCTGAAGGCAGCAGGAAAGCCCGCAGCCCCCACGTCTATGGGGCCAAGCAAGCGGTTCCCAAAGAGCTTTAGAACAAGGCATAGTTTTCCCTGCTGGCTCTTTGGGCGGGGGACCCATCTCCAGCCGTATGGCCATTTTTGTGCCTGGCGCGGTGCGTAGTGGGAAAGGGTGGCTTTGAGTCTGAAGGCAGCAGCAAAGCCTGCAGCCCCCAGGTCTGTGGGGCCAAGCAAGCGGTTCCCAAAGAGCTTTAGAACAAGGCATAGTTTTCCCTGCTGGCTCTTTGAGCATGGGACCCATCTCCAGCCGTATGGCCATTTTTGTCCCTGGCCCGGCGCCAAGTGGGAAAGGGTGGCTTTGAGGCTGAAGGCAGCAGGAAAGCCCGCAGCCCCCAGGTCTGTGGGGCTACGCAAGCGGTTCCCAAAGAGCTTTAGAACAAGGCATAGTTTTCCCTGCTGGCTCTTTGGGCGGGGGACCCATCTCCAGCCATATGGCCATTTTTGTGCCTGGCGAAGCCCCAAGTGCGAAAGGGTGGCTTTGAGGCTGAAGGCAGCAGGAAAGCCCGCAGCCCCCAGGTCTGTGGGGCTACGCAAGCGGTTCCCAAAGAGCTTTAGAACAAGGCATAGTTTTCCCTGCTGGCTCTTTGGGCGGGGGACCCATCTCCAGCCGTATGGCCATTTTTGTGGCTGATAGGGCGACAAGTGGGAAAGGGTAGTGTCGAGGCTGAAGACAGCAGGAAAGCCCGCAGCCCCCACGTCTGTGGGGCCAAGCAAGCGGTTCCCAAAGAGCTTTAGAACAAGGCATAGTTTTCCCTGCTGGCTTTTTGGGCGTGGGACCCATCTCCAGACGTATGGCCATTTTTGTGCCTGGCGCGGTGCGTAGTGGGAAAGGGTGGTGTCGAGGCTGAAGGCAGCAGCAAAGCCTGCAGCCCCCAGGTCTGTGGGGCTACGCAAGCGGTTCCCAAAGAGCTTTAGAACAAGGCATAGTTTTCCCTGCTGGCTCTCTGGGCGGTCGACCCATCTCCAGTCGTATGGCCATTTTTGAGCCTGGAGCAGTGCCAAGTGGGAAAGGGTGGTGTCGAGGCTGAAGGCAGCAGGAAAGCCCGCAGCCCCCAGGTCTGTGGGGCTACGCAAGCAGTTCCCAAAGAGCTTTAGAACAAGGCATAGTTTTCCCTGCTGGCTCTTTGGGCGGGGGACCCATCTCCAGCCATAGGCCATTTTTGTGCCTGGCCCGGCGCCCAGTGGGAAAGGGTGGCTTTGAGGCTTGAAGGAAGCAGGAAAGCCCGCAGTCCCCAGGTCTGTGGGGCTACGCAAGCGGTTCCCAAAGAGCTTTAGAACAAGGCATAGTTTTCCCTGCTGGCTCTTTGGGCATGGGACCCATCTCCAGCCATAGGCCATTTTTGTGCTTGATAGGGCGCCAAGTGGGAAAGGGTGGTGTCGAGGCTGAAGGCAGCAGGAAAGCCCGCAGCCCCCAGGTCTGTGCGGCTACGCAAGCGGTTCCCAAAGAGCTTTAGAACAAGGCATAATTTTCCCTGCTGGCTCTCTGGGCGGGGGACCCATCTCCAGCCGTACGGCCATTTTTGTGCCTGGCGCGGCGCCAAGTGTGAAAGGGTGGCTTTGAGGCTGAAGGCAGCAGGAAAGCCCGCAGCCCCCAGGTCTGTGGGGCTACGCAAGCGGTTCCCAAAGAGCTTTAGAACAAGGCATAGTTTTCCCTGCTGGCTCTTTGGGCATGGGACCCATCTCCACCCATAGGCCATTTTTGTGCCTGATAGGGCGCCAAGTGGGAAAGGGTGGCTTTGAGGCTAAAGACAGCAGGAAAGCCTGCAGCCCCCAGGTCTGTGGGGCTACGCAAGCGGTTCCCAAAGAGCTTTAGAACAAGGCATTATTTTCCCTGCTGGCTCTTTGGGCGGGGGACCCATCTCCAGCCGTATGGCCATTTTTGAGCCTGGAGCAGTGCCAAGTGGGAAAGGGTGGTTTTGAGGGTGAAGGCAGCAGGAAAGCCCGCAGCCCCCAGGTCTGTGGGGCTACGCAAGCGGTTCCCAAAGAGCTTTAGAACAAGGCATAGTTTTCCCTGCTGGCTCTCTGGGCGGGGGACCCATCTCCAGCCGTATGGCCATTTTTGTGCCTGGCGCGGCGCCAAGTGGGAAAGGGTGGTGTCGAGGCTGAAGGCAGCAGGAAAGCCCGCAGCCCCCAGGTCTGTGGGGCCAAGCAAGCGGTTCCCAAAGAGCTTTAGAACAAGGCATAGTTTTCCCTGCTGGCTCTCTGGGCGGGGGACCCATCTCCAGCCATAGGCCTTTTTTGTGCCTGGCCCGGCGCCCAGTGGGAAAGGGTGGCTTTGAGGCTTGAAGGCAGCAGGAAAGCCCGCAGCCCCCAGGTCTGTGGGGCTACGCAAGCGGTTCCCAAAGAGCTTTAGAACAAGGCATAATTTTCCCTGCTGGCTCTTTGGGCGGGGTACCCATCTCCAGCCATATGGCCATTTTTGTGCCTGGCGCAGCGCCAAGTGGGAAAGGGTGGTTTTGAGGCTGAAGGCAGCAGCAAAGCCTGCAGCCCCCAGGTCTGTGGGGCTACGCAAGCGGTTCCCAAAGAGCTTTACAACAAGGCATAGTTTTCCCTGCTCGCTCTTTGGGCGGGGGACCCATCTCCAGCCGTATGGCCATTTTTTTGCCTGGCCAGGGGCCAAGTGGGAAAGGGTGGTTTTGAGGCTGAAGGCAGCAGGAAAGCCCGCAGCCCCCACGTGTGTGGGGCTACGCAAGCGGTTCCCAAAGAGCTTTAGAACAAGGCATAGTTTTCCCTGCTGGCTCTTTGGGCATGGGACCCATCTCCAGCCATAGGCCATTTTTGTGCTTGATAGGGCGCCAAGTGGGAAAGGGTGGTGTCGAGGCTGAAGGCAGCAGGAAAGCCCGCAGCCCCCAGGTCTGTGCGGCTACGCAAGCGGTTCCCAAAGAGCTTTAGAACAAGGCATAATTTTCCCTGCTGGCTCTTTGGGCGGGGGACCCATCTCCAGCCGTACGGCCATTTTTGTGCCTGGCGCGGCGCCAAGAGGGAAAGGGTGGTGTCGAGGCTAAAGGCAGCAGGAAAGCCCGCAGCCCCCAGGTCTGTGGAGCTACGCAAGCAGTTCCCAAAGAGCTTTAGAACAAGGCATAGTTTTCCCTGCTGGCTCTTTGGGCGGGGGACCCATCTCCAGCCGTATGGCCATTTTTGTGCATGGCGCAGCGCCAAGTGGGAAAGGGTGGCTTTGAGGCTGAAGGCAGCAGGAAAGCCCGCAGCCCCCAGGTCTGTGGGGCTACGCAAGCGGTTCCCAAAGAGCTTTAGAACAAGGCATAGTTTTCCCTGCTGGCTCTTTGGGCATGGGACCCATCTCCACCCATAGGCCATTTTTGTGCCTAATAGGGCGCCAAGTGGGAAAGGGTGGCTTTGATGCTAAAGACAGCAGGAAAGCCTGCAGCCCCCAGGTCTGTGGGGCTACGCAAGCGGTTCCCAAAGAGCTTTAGAACAAGGCATAGTTTTCCCTGCTGGCTCTTTGGGTGGGGGACCCATCTCCAGCCGTATGGCTATTTTTGTGCCTGACGCGGTGCGTAGTGGCATAGGGTGGTTTTGAGGCTGAAGGCAGCAGGAAAGCCCGCAGCCCCCACGTCTGTGGGGCCAAGCAAGCGGTTCCCAAAGAGCTTTAGAACAAGGCATAGTTTTCCCTGCTGGCTCTTTGGGCGGGGGACCCATCTCCAGCCGTATGGCCATTTTTGTGCCTGGCGCGGTGCGTAGTGGGAAAGGGTGGTTTTGACGCTGAAGGCAGCAGGAAAGCCCGCAGCCCCCACGTCTGTGGGGCTACGCAAGCGGTTCACCAAAGAGCTTTAGAACAAGGCAAATTTTTCCCTGCTGGCTCTTTGGGCGGGGGACCCATCTCCAGCCGTATGGCCATTTTTGTGCCTGGCGCAGTGCGTAGTGGAAAAGGGTGGCTTTGAGGTTGAAGGCAGCAGGAAAGCCTGCAGCCCCCAGGTCTGTGGGGCCAAGCAAGCGGTTCCCAAAGAGCTTTAGAACAAGGCATAGTTTTCCCTGATGGCTCTTTGGGCATGGGACCCATCTCCAGCCGTATGGCCATTTTTGTGCCTGATAGGGCGCCAAGTGGGAAAGGGTGGTGTCGAGGCTGAAGACAGCAGGAAAGCCTGCAGCCCCAGGTCTGTGGGGCTACGCAAGCGGTTCCCAAAGAGCTTCAGAACAAGGCATAGTTTTCCCTGCTGGCTCTTTGGGCATGGGACCCATCTCCAGCCATAGGCCATTTTTCTGCCTGGCGCGGTGCCAAGTGGGAAAGGGTGGTGTCGAGTCTGAAGGCAGCAGGAAAGCCTGCAGCCCCCAGGTCTGTGGGGCTACGCAAGCGGTTCCGAAAGAGCTTTAGAACAAGGCATAATTTTCCCTGCTGGCTCTTTGGGCGGGGGACCCATCTCCAGCCGTATGGCCATTTTTGTGCCTGGCGCGGCGCCAAGTGGGAAAGGGTGGTGTCGAGTCTGAAGGCAGCAGGAAAGCCTGCAGCCCCCAGGTCTGTGGGGCTACGCAAGCGGTTCCCAAAGAGCTTTAGAACAAGACCTAGTTTTCCCTGCTGGCTCTTTGGGCGGGGGACCCATCTCCAGCCGTATGGCCATTTTTGTGCCTGGCACGGCGCCAAGTGGGAAAGGGTGGTGTCGAGGCTGAAGGCAGCAGGAAAGCCCACAGCCCCCAGGTCTGTGGGGCTATGCAAGCGGTTCCCAAAGAGCTTTAGAACAAGGCATAGTTTTCCCTGGTGGCTCTTTGGGCATGGGACCCATCTCCACCCATAGGCCATTTTTGTGCCTGGCGCGGTGCGTAGTGGGAAAGGGTGCTGTCGAAGCTGAAGGCAGCAGGAAAGCCTGCAGCCCCCAGGTCTGTGGGGCTACGCAAGCGGTTCCCAAAGAGCTTTAGAACAAGGCATAGTTTTCCCTGCTGGCTCTCTGGGCGGGGCACCCATCTGCAGCCATAGGCTGTTTTTGTGCCTGGCGCGGCGCCAAGTGGGAAAGGGTGGCTTTGAGGCTGAAGGCAGCAGCAAAGCCTGCAGGCCCCACGTCTGTGGGGCTACGCAAGCGGTTCCCAAAGAGCTTTAGAACAAGGCATAGTTTTCCCTGCTGGCTCTTTGGGCATGGGACCGATCTCCAGCCATAGGCCATTTTTTTGCCTGATGGAGTGCCAAGTGGGAAAGGGTGGCTTTGAGGCTGAAGGCAGCAGGAAAGCCTGCAGCCCCCAGGTCTGTGGGGCTACGCAAGCGGTTCCCAAAGAGCTTTAGAACAAGGCATAGTTTTCCCTGCTGGCTCTTTGGGCATGGGACCCATCTCCAGCCATAGGCCATTTTTGTGCCTGATGCGGCGCCAAGTGGGAAAGGGTGGCTTTGAGGCTGAAGGCAGCAGGAAAGCCCGCAGCCCCCAGGTCTGTGTGGCTACGCAAGCGGTTCCCAAAGAGCTTTAGAACAAGGCATAATTTTCCTTGCTGGCTCTCTGGGCGGGGGACCCATCTCCAGCCGTATGGCCATTTTTGTGCCTAGCGCGACGCCAAGTGGGAAAGGGTGGCTTTGAGGCTGAAGGCAGCAGCAAAGCCTGCAGCCCCCAGGTCTGTGGGGCTACGCAAGCGGTTCCCAAAGAGCTTTAGAACAAGGCATAGTTTTCCCTGCTGGCTCTTTGGGCGGGGGACCCATCTCCAGCCATAGGCCATTTTTGTGCCTGGCGCGACGCCAAGTGGGAAAGGGTGGCTTTGAGGCTGAAGGCAGCAGGAAAGCCCGCAGCGCCAGGTCTGTGCGGCTACGCAAGCGGTTCCCAAAGAGCTTTAGAACAAGGCATAATTTTCCTTGCTGGCTCTCTGGGCGGGGGACCCATCTCCAGCCGTATGGCCATTTTTGTGCCTGGCGCGGCGCCAAGTGGGAAAGGGTGGTGTCGAGGCTGAAGGCAGCAGGAAAGCCCGCAGCCCCCAGGTCTGTGGGGCTACGCAAGCGGTTCCCAAAGAGCTTTAGAACAAGGCATAGTTTTCCCTGCTGGCTCTTTGGGCGGGGGACCCATCTCCAGCCGTATGGCCATTTTTGTGCCTGGCGCGGCGCCAAGTGGGAAAGGGTGGTTTTGAGGCTGAAGGCAGCAGGAAAGCCCGCAGCCCCCAGGTCTGTGGGGCTACGCAAGCGGTTCCCAAAGAGCTTTAGAACAAGGCATAGTTTTCCCTGCTGGCTCTTTGGGCGGGGGACCCATCTCCAGCCGTATGGCCATTTTTGTGCCTGGCCCGGCGCCAAGCGGGAAACGGTGGCTTTGAGGCTGAAGGCAGCAGGAAAGCCCGCAGCCCCCAGGTCTGTGGGGCTACGCAAGCGGTTCCCAAAGAGCTTTAGAAAAAGGCATAGTTTTCCCTGCTGGCTCTTTGGGCGGGGGACCCATCTCCAGCCGTATGGCCATTTTTGTGCTTGGCGCGGCGCCAAGTGGGAAAGGGTGGTGTCGAGGCTGAAGGCAGCAGGAAAGCCCACAGCCCCCAGGTCTGTGGGGCTACGCAAGTGGTTCCCAAAGAGCTTTAGAACAAGGCATAGTTTTCCCTGCTAGCTCTTTGGGCGGGGGACCCATCTCCAGCCGTATGGCCATTTTTGTGCCTGGCGCGGTGCGTAGTGGGAAAGGGTGGTTTTGAGGCTGAAGGCAGCAGGAAAGCCTGCAGCCCCCAGGTCTGTGGGGCCAAGCAAGCGGTTCCCAAAGAGCTTTAGAACAAGGCATAGTTTTCCCTGATGGCTCTTTGGGCATGGGACCCATCTCCAGGCATAGGCCATTTTTGTGCCTGATAGGGCGCCAAGTGGGAAAGGGTGGCTTTGAGGCTGAAGGCAGCAGGAAAGCCTGCAGCCCCCAGGTCTGTGGGGCTACGCAAGCGGTTCCCAAAGAGCTTTAGAACAAGGCATAGTTTTCCCTGCTGGCTCTTTGGACGGGGGACCCATTTCCAGCCGTATGGCCATTTTTGTGCCTGGCGCGGTGCGTAGTGGGAAAGGGTGGTTTTGACGCTGAAGGCAGCAGGAAAGCCCGCAGCCCCCAGGTCTGTGGGGCTACGCAAGCGGTTCCCAAAGAGCTTTAGAACAAGGCATAGTTTTCCCTGCTGGCTCTTTGGGCGGGGGACCCATCTCCAGCCGTATGGCCATTTTTGTGCCTGGCGCGGCGCCAAGTGGGAAAGGGTGGTTTTGAGGCTGAAGGCAGCAGCAAAGCCTGCAGCCCCCAGGTCTGTGGGGCCAAGCAAGCGGTTCCCAAAGAGCTTTAGAACAAGGCATAGTTTTCCCTGCTGGCTCTTTGGGCGGGGGACCCATCTCCAGCCGTATGGCCATTTTTGTGCCTGGCACGGCGCCAAGTGGGAAAGGGTGGTGTCGAGGCTGAAGGCAGCAGGAAAGCCCGCAGCCCCCAGGTCTGTGGGGCTACGCAAGCGGTTCCAAAAGAGCTTTAGAACAAGGCATAGTTTTCCCTGCTGGCTCTCTGGGCATGGGACCGATCTCCAGCCATAGGCCATTTTTTTACCTGATGGAGTGCCAAGTGGGAAAGGGTGGCTTTGAGGCTGAATGCAGCAGGAAAGCCTGCAGCCCCCAGGTCTGTGGGGCTACGCAAGCGGTTCCCAAAGAGCTTTAGAACAAGGCATAGTTTTCCTTGCTGGCTCTTTGGGCATGGGCCCCATCTCCAGCCATAGGCCATTTTTGTGCCTGATGCGGCGCCAAGTGGGAAAGGGTGGCTTTGAGGCTGAAGGCAGCAGGAAAGCCCGCAGCCCCCAGGTCTGTGCGGCTACGCAAGCGGTTCCCAAAGAGCTTTAGAACAAGGCATAATTTTCCTTGCTGGCTCTCTGGGCGGGGGACCCATCTCCAGCCGTATGGCCATTTTTGTGCCTAGCGCGACGCCAAGTGGGAAAGGGTGGCTTTGAGGCTGAAGGCAGCAGCAAAGCCTGCAGCCCCCAGGTCTGTGGGGCTACGCAAGCGGTTCCCAAAGAGCTTTAGAACAAGGCATAGTTTTCCCTGCTGGCTCTTTGGGCATGGGACCCATCTCCAGCCATAGGCCATTTTTGTGCCTGGCGCGACACCAAGTGGGAAAGGGTGGCTTTGAGGCTGAAGGCAGCAGGAAAGCCCGCAGCGCCAGGTCTGTGGGGCTGCGCAAGCGGTTCCCAAAGAGCTTTAGAACAAGGCATAATTTTCCTTGCTGGCTCTCTGGGCGGGGGACCCATCTCCAGCCGTATGGCCATTTTTGTGCCTGGCGCGGCGCCAAGTGGGAAAGGGTGGTGTCGAGGCTGAAGGCAGCAGGAAAGCCCGCAGCCCCCAGGTCTGTGGGGCTACGCAAGCGGTTCCCAAAGAGCTTTAGAACAAGGCATAGTTTTCCCTGCTGGCTCTTTGGGCGGGGGACCCATCTCCAGCCGTATGGCCATTTTTGTGCCTGGCGCGGTGCGTAGTGGGAAAGGGTGGTTTTGAGGCTGAAGGCAGCAGGAAAGCCTGCAGCCCCCAGGTCTGTGGGGCCAAGCAAGCGGTTCCCAAAGAGCTTTAGAACAAGGCATAGTTTTCCCTGATGGCTCTTTGGGCATGGGACCCATCTCCAGCCATAGGCCATTTTTGTGCCTGATAGGGCGCCAAGTGGGAAAGGGTGGCTTTGAGGCTGAAGGCAGCAGGAAAGCCTGCAGCCCCCAGGTCTGTGGGGCTACGCAAGCGGTTCCCAAAGAGCTTTAGAAGAAGGCATAGTTTTCCCTGCTGGCTCTTTGGACGGGGGACCCATTTCCAGCCGTATGGCCATTTTTGTGCCTGGCGCGGTGCGTAGTGGTAAAGGGTGGTTTTGACGCTGAAGGCAGCAGGAAAGCCCGCAGCCCCCAGGTCTGTGCGGCTACGCAAGCGGTTCCCAAAGAGCTTTAGAACAAGGCATAGTTTTCCCTGCTGGCTCTTTGGGCGGGGGACCCATCTCCAGCCGTATGGCCATTTTTGTGCCTGGCGCGGCGCCAAGTGGGAAAGGGTGATTTTGAGGCTGAAGGCAGCAGCAAAGCCTGCAGCCCCCAGGTCTGTGGGGCCAAGCAAGCTGTTCCCAAAGAGCTTTAGAACAAGGCATAGTTTTCCCTGCTGGCTCTTTGGGCATGGGACCCATCTCCAGCCATAGGCCATTTTTGTGCCTGGCGCGGCGCCAAGTGGGAAAGGGTGGCTTTGAGGCTGAAGGCAGCAGCAAAGCCTGCAGGCCCCACGTCTGTGGGGCCACGCAAGCGGTTCCCAAAGAGCTTTAGAACAAGGCATAGTTTTCCTTGCTGGGTCTTTGGGCATGGGACCGATCTCCAGCCATAGGCCATTTTTTTGCCTGATGGAGTGCCAAGTGGGAAAGGGTGGCTTTGAGGCTGAAGGCAGCAGCAAAGCCTGCAGCCCCCAGGTCTGTGGGGCTACGCAAGCGGTTCCCAAAGAGCTTTAGAACAAGGCATAGTTTTCCTTGCTGGCTCTTTGGGCATGGGACCCATCTCCAGCCATAGGCCATTTTTGTGCCTGATGCGGCGCCAAGTGGGAAAGGGTGGCTTTGAGGCTGAAGGCAGCAGGAAAGCCCGCAGCCCCCAGGTCTGTGCGGCTACGCAAGCGGTTCCCAAAGAGCTTTAGAACAAGGCATAATTTTCCTTGCTGGCTCTCTGGGCGGGGGACCCATCTCCAGCCGTATGTCCATTTTTGTGCCTAGCGCGACGCCAAGTGGGAAAGGGTGGCTTTGAGGCTGAAGGCAGCAGCAAAGCCCGCAGCCCCCAGGTCTGTGGGGCTACGCAAGCGGTTCCCAAAGAGCTTTAGAACAAGGCATAGTTTTCCCTGCTGGCTCTTTGAGCGGGGCACCCATCTCCAGCCATAGGCCATTTTTGTGCCTGGCGCGACGCCAAGTGGGAAAGGGTGGCTTTGAGGCTGAAGGCAGCAGGAAAGCCCGCAGCGCCAGGTCTGTGCGGTTACGCAAGCGGTTCCCAAAGAGCTTTAGAACAAGGCATAATTTTCCCTGCTGGCTCTCTGGGCGGGGGACCCATCTCCAGCCGTATGGCCATTTTTGTGCCTGGCGCGGCGCCAAGTGGGAAAGGGTGGCTTTGAGGCTGAAGGCAGCAGGAAAGCCCGCAGCCCCCAGGTCTGTGGGGCTACGCAAGCGGTTCCCAAAGAGCTTTAGAACAAGGCATAGTTTTCCCTGCTGGCTCTCTGGGCGGGGGACCCATCTCCAGCCGTATGGCCATTTTTGTGCCTGGCGCGGCGCCAAGTGGGAAAGGGTGGTGTCGAGGCTGAAGGCAGCAGGAAAGCCCGCAGCCCCCAGGTCTGTGGGGCTACGCAAGCGGTTCCCAAAGAGCTTTAGAACAAGGCATAGTTTTCCCTGCTCGCTCTTTGGGCGGGGGACCCATCTCCAGCCGTATGGCCATTTTTGTGCCTGGCGCGGCGCCAAGTGGGAATGGGTGGTGTCGAGTCTGAAGGCAGCAGGAAAGCCTGCAGCCCCCAGGTCTGTGGGGCCAAGCAAGCTGTTCCCAAAGAGCTTTAGAACAAGGCATAGTTTTCCCTGCTGGCTCTTTGGGCATGGGACCCATCTCCAGCCATAGGCCATTTTTGTGCCTGGCGCGGCGCCAAGTGGGAAAGGGTGGCTTTGAGGCTGAAGGCAGCAGCAAAGCCTGCAGGCCCCACGTCTGTGGGGCCACGCAAGCGGTTCCCAAAGAGCTTTAGAACAAGGCATAGTTTTCCTTGCTGGGTCTTTGGGCATGGGACCGATCTCCAGCCATAGGCCATTTTTTTGCCTGATGGAGTGCCAAGTGGGAAAGGGTGGCTTTGAGGCTGAAGGCAGCAGCAAAGCCTGCAGCCCCCAGGTCTGTGGGGCTACGCAAGCGGTTCCCAAAGAGCTTTAGAACAAGGCATAGTTTTCCTTGCTGGCTCTTTGGGCATGGGACCCATCTCCAGCCATAGGCCATTTTTGTGCCTGATGCGGCGCCAAGTGGGAAAGGGTGGCTTTGAGGCTGAAGGCAGCAGGAAAGCCCGCAGCCCCCAGGTCTGTGCGGCTACGCAAGCGGTTCCCAAAGAGCTTTAGAACAAGGCATAATTTTCCTTGCTGGCTCTCTGGGCGGGGGACCCATCTCCAGCCGTATGGCCATTTTTGTGCCTAGCGCGACGCCAAGTGGGAAAGGGTGGCTTTGAGGCTGAAGGCAGCAGCAAAGCCCGCAGCCCCCAGGTCTGTGGGGCTACGCAAGCGGTTCCCAAAGAGCTTTAGAACAAGGCATAGTTTTCCCTGCTGGCTCTTTGGGCGGGGGACCCATCTCCAGTCGTATGGCTATTTCTATGCCTAGCGCGGTGCGTAGTGGGAAAGGGTGGTTTTGAGGCTGAAGGCAGCAGGAAAGCCCGCAGCCCCCAGGTCTGTGGGACTACGCAAGCAGTTCCCAAAGAGCTTTAGAACAAGGCATAGTTTTCCCTGCTGTCTCTTTGGGCGGGGGACCCATCTCCAGCCATAGGCCATTTTTGTGCCTGGCGCGGCGCCAAGTGGGAAAGGGTGGTGTGGAGGCTGAATGCAGCAGGAAAGCCCGCAGCCCCCAGGTCTGTGGGGCTACGCAAGCGGTTCCCAAAGAGCTTTAGAACAAGGCATAGTTTTCCCTGCTGGCTCTTTGGGCATGGGACCCATCTCCAGCCATAGGCCATTTTTGTGCCTGGCGCGGCGCCAAGTGGAGAAAGGGTGGCTTTGAGGCTGAAGGCAGCAGGAAAGCCTGCAGCCCCCAGGTCTGTGGGGCTACGCAAGCAGTTCCCAAAGAGCTTTAGAACAAGGCATAATTTTCCCTGCTGGCTCTCTGGGCGGGGGACCCATCTCCCGCCATAGGCCGTTTTTGTGCCTGGCGCGGCGCCAAGTGGGAAAGGGTGCTGTCGAGGCTGAAGGCAGCAGCAAAGCCTGCAGCCCCCAGGTCTGTGGGGCTATGCAAGCGGTTCCCAAAGAGCTTTAGAACAAGGCATAGTTTTCCCTGCTGGCTCTTTGGGCGGGGGACCCATCTCCAGCCGTATGGCTATTTCTATGCCTAGCGCGGTGCGTAGTGGGAAAGGGTGGTTTTGAGGCTGAAGGCAGCAGGAAAGCCCGCAGCCCCCAGGTCTGTGGGACTACGCAAGCAGTTCCCAAAGAGCTTTAGAACAAGGCATAATTTTCCCTGCTGGCTCTTTGGGCGGGGGACCCATCTCCAGCCATAGGCCATTTTTGTGCCTGGCGCGGCGCCAAGTGGGAAAGGGTGGTGTGGAGGCTGAATGCAGCAGGAAAGCCCGCAGCCCCCAGGTCTGTGGGGCTACGCAAGCGGTTCCCAAAGAGCTTTAGAACAAGGCATAGTTTTCCCTGCTGGCTCTTTGAGCATGGGACCCATCTCCAGCCATAGGCCATTTTTGTGCCTGATGCGGCGCCAAGTGGGAAAGGGTGGCTTTGAGGCTGAAGGCAGGAGCAAAGCCTGCAGCCCCAAGGTCTGTGGGGCTACGCAAGCGGTTCCCAAAGAGCTTTAGAACAAGTCATAGTTTTCCCAGCTGGCTCTTAGGGCATGGGACCCATCTCCAGCCATAGGCCATTTTTGTGCCTGGCGCGACGCCAAGTGGGAAAGGGTGGTGTCGAGGCTGAAGGCAGCAGGAAAGCCTGCAGCCCCCAGGTCTGTGGGGCTACGCAAGCGGTTTCCAAAGAGCTTTAGAACAAGGCATAGTTTTCCCTGCTGGCTCTTTGGGCGGGGGACCCATCTCCAGCCATAGGCCGTTTTTGTGCCTGGCGCGGCGCCAAGTGGGAAAGGGTGCTGTCGAGGCTGAAGTCAGCAGCAAAGCCTGCAGCCCCCAGGTCTGTGGGGCTATGCAAGAGGTTGCCAAAGATCTTTAGAACAAGGCATAGTTTTCCTTGCTGGGTCTTTGGGCATGGGACCCATCTCCAGCCATAGGCCATTTTTGTGCCTGATGCAGCGCCAAGTGGGAAAGGGTGGCTTTGAGGCTGAAGGCAGCAGGAAAGCCTGCAGCCCCCACGTCTGTGGGGCTATGGAAGCGGTTCCCAAAGAGCTTTAGAACAAGGCATAGTTTTCCCTGCTGGCTCCTTGGGCTGGAGACCCATCTCCAGCCATAGGCCATTTTTGTGCCTGGCGCATTGCCAAGTGGGAAAGGGTGGTTTTGAGGCTGAAGGCAGCAGGAAAGCCTGCAGCCCCCAGGTCTATGGGGCCAAGCAAGCGGTTCCCAAAGAGCTTTAGAACAAGGCATAGTTTTCCCTGATGGCTCTTTGGGCATGGGACCCATCTCCACCCATAGGCCATTTTTGTGCCTGATAGGGCGCCAAGTGGGAAAGGGTGGCTTTGAGGCTGAAGGCAGCAGGAAAACCTGCAGCCCCCAGGTCTGTGGGGCGACGCAAGCGGTTCCCAAAGAGCTTTAGAACAAGGCATAGTTTTCCCTGCTGGCTCTCTGGGCGGGGGACCCATTTCCAGCCGTATGGCCATTTTTGTGCCTGGCCCGGCGCCAAGTGGGAAAGGGTGGTTTTGAGGCTGAAGGCAGCAGCAAAGCCTGCAGCCCCCAGGTCTGTGGGACAACGCAAGCGGTTCCCAAAGAGCTTTAGAACAAGGCATAGTTTTCCCTGCTGGCTCTTTGGGCATGGGACCCATCTCCAGCCATAGGCCATTTTCGTGCCTGGCGCGACGCCAAGTGTGAAAGGGTGCTGTCGAGGCTGAAGGCAGCAGCAAAGCCTGCAGCCCCCAGGTCTGTGGGGCTATGCAAGAGGTTGCCAAAGATCTTTAGAACAAGGCGTAGTTTTCCTTGCTGGGTCTTTGGGCATGGGACCCATCTCCAGCCATAGGCCATTTTTGTGCCTGATGCGGTGCCAAGTGGGAAAGGGTGGCTTTGAGGCTGAAGGCAGCAGGAAAGCCTGCAGCCCCCAGGTCTGTGGGGCTACGCAAGCGGTTCCCAAAGAGCTTTAGAACAAGGCATAGTTTTCCCTGCTGGCTCTTTGGGCGGGGGACCCATCTCCAGCCATATGGCCATTTTTATGCCTGGCGAAGCGCCTAGTGGGAAAGGGTGTTGTCGAGGCTGAAGGCAGCAGGAAAGCCCGCAGCCCCCAGGTCTGTGGGGCTACGCAAGCGGTTCCCAAAGAGCTTTAGAACAAGGCATAGTTTTACCTGCTGGCTCTTTTGGCAGGGGACCCATCTCCAGCCGTATGGCCATTTTTGTGCCTGGCGCGGCGCCAAGTGGGAAAGGGTTGTTTTGAGGCTGAAGGCGTCACGAAAGCCTGCCGTCCGAGGGTTTCTTAATGCCTTTTCTTAATGATGTCTCCACAGTGTGAAGTTTTGCAGGATTTGAAAAAGTAATAGACACAGTGAAATTGAGTCTATTGGAAACTTCCATACTTTTCCCTCCCTCTAAAATCTCTGCTGTCCTGTAGTATCCACTGCCTGCAACTGCTGTTGCAGGAGCAGACAGATTGGTATCAAATTTAGAAAAAAGGGACATCATTAAGAGGATTCACTCGCCTTATTTTTCACCGGTGTGGCCAGTAAAGAAACCAAAAAGGCAATGGCGTTTCACAGTATATTACGGAAAATTAAACGCCAACACTGCACCTCTGACCGCTGCTGTTCCGAATATCGCGGAAATTGTGACAATGATAAAAGGAGCTGCCCATCCTTGCAGGGTTGCCTTAGATTTTAAAGACATATTTTTTTATGATTCTCCTCCTTGAGCAGGACAAAGCGCAGTTTGCATTCACATGGAAAGGAGTCCAATATACCTTTAACCGCTTTCCGCAAGGATACAAACATTCCCCCACTATTGCCCATAATGCTTTGGCTAAAGTGCTATCAGAGATTCCTGTTTCACAGGGATGTACAGTATACCAATATATTATTGATGACATCTTAATAGGGGAGAGAACCAAGAAAGTGTACAAGACATGATGGAAAACATCCGAAAAACATTATCAGATTTGGGATTGGAAATTCCCGACTCAAAGTGTCAGGGACCCGCACAGGAAGTTAAATTCCTGGGGGTCTGGTGGATTAAGGGAGCTGCTTCTGTCCCTCAGGATACCCTGAAAAAATAGAACATGGACAGAATCCTTCCAGCACGAAGGAGTTACAGCAAGTCCTGGGAACTTTAAGTTATTAGCGTAAACACATCCCTGGCTTTTCCATCATTGCTCGCCCCCTTTATTGTTTGCTCAAAAAAGGTAAATCCTGGGAGTCGACTGAACAACACACTAATGCACTAGAATTGCTAATAAAAGAGCTAAGGTTATTCCAACAACTTGGCCCCATACATCCAACTGACCCTGTCCATGTAGAATGGGGGCTCAGTGAACATGGTTCCCGTTGTAATTTATGCCAGAAGGGACCAGCAGGACCGGAGAGACCATTAGAATTTAGCTCTCACGCCTTTAATGATACTGAGAGCAGCTATTCAGACCTGGAGAAGGGTTTACTGTCCCTGGTGCGAGCATTGCAACGAGCAGAGCAGATAAGGAGAGAACAGAGCGTGATTGTTCGGGGCCCTTTTCGACTCCTAGATGTGGTCCGTAAAGGGACAGCACCGCCAGCTGGCATTCCCCAGAAACCCACAGTTCGAAAGTGGTATGCTTATTTAGAAGGCATTAATGATATCATGCCAATCTCTGAAGGTAGTATCAAAGTATCCGTGCTCCAGAAGGATAGAGATGGTGCCCTATTGTTCCAATCCCCACCAAACAGACCATCTCCAATCCAAGAAGCACCTCCTCTGAAAGCAGGCAGTGATCTTACAGGAGTGTGGTTTACTGGTGTGTCATCTCACCGTGAGAACAGCAAGTGGAAATACAAGGCCGTAGCACTGGAAGTAGCAACGGGGGAAAGAGCAATTGAAACAGGAGAAGGTAGGGCACAAGTAGGGGAACTCAGAGCCGTCCTACTAGCTGCACAACATGGAGCTACTTACATTTACACTGACTCATATGCTGTTTTTAAAGGAGCCACTGAATGGCTAGGACACTGGGCAGCCAATGATTGGCAGGTGAATAGAGTCCCAATCTGGGAGACAGACAGTTGGAAGCAACTGTTGGAAATAGGAGGACAGAGACCATTGCACATTGCTTGGGTAAAAGGCCACGATCGTTCAAACTCGATCACTGCTCAGTTCAACCAACAGGTAGATAGCCTCACGCGGCTACAACAAATTGACACTGTAGATGATGGTCGGGAATGGTTACATATTAAGCCTGGCCATACAGGCCGTGCTGATCTGTATCAGGAAGGTCTAGCCCGGGGGTGGCCTGTGTCGGTTAAGCTGTGCGAACAAGTAGTAACTGCCTGGTCACAATGTCGCCTACGACTCAGCAAAGATCATCCGAGTAAGGCGCCTCCCTTACACATGCGGGACAAGAAAATGTTGTGGCATTCATGGCAGATTGATTATATTGGGCCCTTGAGATCATCAGGTGGGAAAAGATATGTCCTAGTCGGAGTGGAGATTATCTCCAGCCTCAGTATGGCCACTGGCTTCAAATCAGCTGCTGGGGACAACACAGTGAAAGGCCTAAAAGGGTGGTTCAGCACACTTCCCGAGGAAATCCAAAGTGATAACGTTTCACACTTTACCGCTACAGTGGTACAAGATTGGGCCAAAGAAGAAGGGATTCGATGGGTATTTCATACTCCCTATTATCCTCAGGCTAATGGCATTGTTGAATGCACCAACGGATTGGTTAAGCGTTTTGCAAAAACTCATAAATCATAAGGGAAGGTGAAGAAGGCACCTTGCCCACCGAAATTCGAAAAGTAATATGGGATAACGCAATTGAATTTGAGAGAAAATTTCAATCCTGGTGGTATCTGGTTAATTTCACCTACGATCCCACTGAGAGCAAAGCCACAGCTTTTGTCTTAACGATACGCAATGCCTCAGTATCCACCATATACCCAATCATCGCACTGGGGTTGAATCACCAAGGAGCTCTACTCTATCCAACACAGCACAGAGGTTGGGCACGACAAAATGAGACTAAATGGCAAACTGCTGATGTTGACGCATGCGTTTCACGAGACCAACAAGGATTCATTTGTGAGAGTAATACTCTCAAAGCACAAGACCTTTGTCTTGACACCAACCAGAATGCTTGTCACTTTGAGACACATCCCGATGAAACCCCAGAGACTGTGCTTGACTATATTGGGAAAGGGTGCGTTAGCATGAGGTCTCCCTGTAGTCTTGTATTATAGACGAGAAAGGCTTGAGACCATGGCCACTCTGGGTCTCTTTGACTACAAACAACAGGGAATAAAAAGGTGAAACTGAATAGCATCAATTCCATCTGCCAATTCGTCATTTTAGAATTTGGGCCTCCAAATAGCCATACATCATAAAAGTAGTATTATTGCCAGGTTCAATGTCAGGATTCCCTGGAGACATTCAAAGGTAGCGTAGGCCAATCCGTCTGTACAGCTCATCCAAGGTTCCTGTAAGACATAAAGGAAAAGAAAATCTGCTCGGTCTTATTCGACCGACGGGGTTAAAAAGAAGGTGCGGTCCACCGGGTGCTGATCCGGTGTATCTTCCCTGAACAATCCTTGGCTTCCCATGCATAGGGATTTTTGGGAGTAGCTAGCACCATTGGCACCGTCCCATTTTGAGGCATTTTCACTAGCACAGGTAGTCCAGGGTGAAATCTTCCGGGGTATTTTCCCGGTTCATTGGCAGCCTTTGGCGAGATAATATTGGCAGGTACACAGAAAGCTTTCATTTTAGGACAGCCGTCTCCACTCCATTTGTTATTTAGTTGATAGATGGCATCATCCAATCGCAAATGCCAACCAGGTTCATGACTTTTTGCAAAACGCTTAACCAATCTATTGGTGCGTTCAACAATGCCATTAGCCTGGGGATAACAGGGAGTATGAAATACCCATCGAATCCCTTCTTCCTTGGCCCAATCTTGTACCACCGAAGCCGTAAAGTGTGAAACGTTATCACTCTGGATTTCGTCGGGAAGGGGAAGTGTGCTGAACCACCCTGTTAGGCCTTTCACTGTGTTGTCCCTCGTAGCTGGTTTGAAACTGCTGGCCATACTGAGGCTGGAGATAATCTCCACTCCTACCAGGACATATCTTTTCCCACCTGATGATCTCAAGGGCCCAATATAATCAAGCTGCCATGAATGCCACAACGCTTTCTTGTCCCGCATGTGTAAGGGAGGCGCCTTACTCGGATGATCTTTGCTGAGTCGTAGGCGACATTGTGAACAGGCAGTTACTATTTGTTCGCACAGCTTAACTGACACAAGCCACCCACCTTCCCGACACAGGTCAGGACGGCCTGTGCGGCCACGTTTAACATGTAACGATTCAAGTAAGCGTTCCCATTCCCGACCATCATCTACAATGTCAATTTGTTGCAGCCGCGTGAGGCCATCTACCTGTTGGTTGAACTGAGCAGTGATCGAGTTTGAACGATCGTGGCCTTTTACCCAAGCAATGTGCAATGGTCTCTGTCCTCCTATTTCCAACAGTTGCTTCCAATTATCTGTCTCCCAAACTGGGACTCTATTCACCTGCCAATCGTTGGCTGCCCAGTGTCCTAGCCATTCAGTGGCTCCTTTAAGAACAGCATATGACTCAGCGTAAAAGGAGGTGGCTCCATGTTGTGCAGCTAGTAGGACAGCTCTGAGTTCCCCTACCCTCCCCTATTTCAATTGCTCTTTCTCCCGTTGTTACTTCCAGTGCTACGGCCTTATATTTGCACTTATTTTTTTAACGGTGAGATGACGCACCAGTAAACCACACTCCTCTAAGATCACTGCTGTCCCTCAAAGGAGGTGCTTCTTGGATCGGAGATGGTCTGTTTGGTGGGGATTGGAACAATAGGGCACCATCTATATCCTTTGGTATCCTTGTGAAGTAGCCTTGGATACTTTAACACTGCCTTCAGAGACTGGCTTGATTTCATTAATGCCTTCTAAATAAGCATACCACTTTCGAACTGTAGCTCTCTGGGCAATGCCAGCTGGTGGTGGTGTCCCTTTAAGGACCACATCTGGGAGGCGAAAAGGTCCCAGGAAAGATCACACTCTGTTCTCTTCTTATCTGCTCTGCTCGTTGCAACGCTCGCACCAGGGACAGTAAACCCTTCTCCAGGTCTGAATAGCTGCATTCAGTATCATTGAAGGAGTGTGAGCAAAATTCTAATGGTCTCTCCGGTCCTGCTGGTCCCTTCTGGCATAAATTACAACGGGAACCATGTTCACTGAGCCCCCATTCTACATGGACAGGGTCAGTTGGATGTATGGGGCCAAGTTGTTGGAATAACCTTAGCTCCTTTATTAGTAATTGCAGAGCATTAGTGTGTTGTTCAGTCCACACCCAGGATTTACCCTTTTTTGCCAAGCTATGAAGGGGGCGAGCAATGATGGAAAAGCCAGGGATGTGTTTACGCCAATAACTTAAAGTTCCCAGGACCTGCTGTAACTCCTTCGTGCTGGAAGGATTCTGTCCATGTTCTATTTTTTCAGGGTATCCTGAGGGACAGAAGCAGCTCCCTTAATCCACCAGACCCCCAGGAATTTAACTTCCTGTGCGGGTCCCTGACACTTTGAGTCGGGTCTACGTGAGGCACCCACTAACACTTCTGCCCTAGTCATTCGCTGCTCTCCCGGCAACCAGAGGTTAATTTTTGCAGTGGGGCATGTTTTTACCACACCATCAATTCCTGTGAAGTTGACTCTGCGTCGGGTGGGATTTATACCTAGAAGTTGTGCTGTTTCGTTAGTGATTGCAGACATTTGGGCTCCGGTATCAATAATAAAATTTACCAATATCTTCCGGGGTCCAACAGGAATGACAATAACGGGTTCGGAGTCTTTATGAGAGCGCCATTGGATTGCTAGTACCTGCCCGACAGGGTTGCTCAGTGCCCTCCCCGGGGATAGGAGTGTTGTGGCTGGGACTCTGTCAAATCAATCAAGTTATGTTCCGGTGCAGAAGGCACAGTTTTCTCACGGCTTGGGGATTCTCTGGTTAGACTTTTCTCCCCAGCCGCATTATTCTTTCTAGGTAGAGATTGGACTAGCGTACGGAGATCTCCCGTAGGGTCACCGTGCAAGAATTGTCGGGGCACCCCTAATTGTAGGGCTTTACGCCACAACTCATTCCGGTCCTTATCAGGCTTAAACCTTCCCTCTGATTTAGGGTTTTGAGTGTGAGTTTGGACTTGGCGAACCTTTCGCGGGTGTTCGGAGGATTTCTCACTAGTTTGGCTGGCCCAGCCCATTCGGCGCCCATATTGATCTATTTCCTGTACATTCCAGGTGGGCATGTAGTGACGACGGCCCCGCCCATGAGCACCCCGAGCATCCCGTATACGATCTTGAGTGCGAACAAGGAACGGTTTCAGGCAACCGGGAAGACCACGGATGAGAGGGGCTAATCGATCCGGGTCGATAGGGGCTGACATTGGGGATTTCCGAAATTCCTCTCTGTCATACATGGCTTGCAGACAAGCTGCTTTCCGTACAGCCGCAAACAGATCAGAGTAGCCTGTAGCTCTAATCTCTAACGGCTCCCCCCTCTCTCGCGGATCCATACCCCTTGCCCAATAGGCTGCTCGAGCGGTTAGGGAATAATTATGATCCCCAGGCATAGTGGTTAAAAACACTCCTGGTCCCCAAGAGTCTCCTGCTTCTTCCTCACTCAGCATAATTCTGCCCCCCCCTTCAGAAGAAACTCGCCACACGTACTCAACAGCTGACTCTTCTGGTCGCCTCGAATATTTCTCCCTTATTTTTGTTAACTCGGTTGGTGTCCATGGAACGGTACGCACAGTGGTGTGAATTTCATCACCATCATCAACTGCAGTTTCAGTTTTAACCAGAGGACGTAAAGGAAAAACTTGGGATTTCAAAGTAAAAGTCCTTTCCTCCTCATCTTCTTCGTCATCCTCACTATTAGACAAAAAAATCTCCGGTCTGGGTTCCGGAATTTGGATAACACATTAACTTACGAATCTGTTGGACCTGGGTCGAGGGCTGCATTTTATCTAAGAGCCCGGTCACCCTTTCAATAACATTTTAAGTTGGCGATTTTCACTCCCAAGTTGAGCATTCCGGTTTCCTAAACATTCATTCTCACTCACAAGCTTATCGACTTGAGTTCTTAATCTTTCTCCTGTCTCCTTTTGCAAGGCTAATGATGACTTCAGCACCTCATTCTCCGATTTCAGGGTTGCATATTCTACAGCTGAAATCAGATTAGGAGCGGGGGTTTCTCTAGCTTCTTGTTGTGCACAAGATAAACAGGCACCTAACACAGCACAAATCACACCCTTGCCTTTCCCCGCTCTGAGCTTCTGTGAAACCCGACGCTCTTCAATACGTTCCACCACTTTCTCTTCATCCTTCCAAAATTTTTGGGCCCACTCCTTCCCACCCTGGGAAGGGGCACAATCATATTTTTGCAGCAGTTTATCCATGGCAATCCTGCCGACTACGCCAAATTCTGTTGCGTGAAACGGGGCCAAGCGGTTTTGGCAGAAGATAAACCCCCTTGCGTTCTAACACTCCTCACCGAGGTGGGAGGCCAGGTGCGGCTGGGTTTCAATTCTGAGTGATGCCCAATTCAGCACTATCAGGCCAATCGCGTTTACTATGTGTTAAACTATTACGATTTGGAGACACTAATAGTGGGCTGCACCTTCAGTCTAGTCGTGCTCCTGAACCAGCACGGCCTCTCTCAAGTTTTGGTCGCGTTCAGTGAGAAAGCGAAACGACTAGCTACTGAAACAGTGCAGTTTATTTAAACAACAGATATACAGGTTCTTTAGGATTGCCGGTGATAAATACACTGTCTGCAAAGCACGTGCAAATAAAGACATTGTTAAATAGACAAACGCGTGACAAAATTATAAACGATACAGCCTGGCTATAAATGTAGGGTAGAGATTCTCTAGAGAAATTTCTAGAGTCCCCGAGAAAGCACTCGGTGTAATCAAAGTCTTACCCAAAGGCGTCCTTATGAGGGGGAAGAAAGGCTCAGCCCGTCGACTGATCCCAGAAAACAGCGGTGGGATTCTTCGCGATGGTGTCTTCCCAGACATTCCCCCTCTCTTGGGCTATTTTTATATTATTTTTTTAACTTCAAAGTGGAGTTTGAGTGACTTTAGTCATATGTACTTTTATTATGATTAATGTACTCAAGGAGGAGTGTTCACACCTCGGGGGCGGATAGCCTCCGGGATGGAGGTGTGTTTTGGTACATTGTGGTGAGCAAAGTTCGCACAAAAGGACAGCATTTCATCAACATTTGACGAAATGTTGGCTCGGGTGGCGTGTAAGCCGCTTATCAGTTCCGTAGTACCATCTCGTCCCCATATCTGCTATTCGTCACAAGGGAAGGCCACGGAACAAGCGCGTTCCGTTCCATCCCTTGTGTAGTTTCGCAAACAACCTTGTACAGGGAATCACAGCTGTTGCATTCTTCGTGTGCTAGCTGCGGCTGTATTCTACCTCAGAAGCCTCTTGATTTTATGACTTTCCTTAATGTGTGAACAATGCTGTATTTTTGTATTCTTGGCCAATTTAGTAATTATTCCACAAGAACACACATTGGTTGCCGATTTATCAACGGGTCTAATCACCACAGGCCAACTGTAATTAAAACCATCTATGTAGACTCTACCAAAGCGGACAAATACAACACTGATTGTTACAAAATTATGGAGCCAAATTCAGATTGCTGGCACAATTTCACTTTCATCAAACCTACAGTAGTGTACTGTATTTGGGGCTACAAGGGCACAGAATTGTTATTTGAATTTATGATTGACTCAAATACACCTGAACTTGCTGAAATGAATCCAGAACCTACACCCCACAAACTCTCAAAGGCTCTCTCTTCTAAGAGAAAAAAAAAAAACACCTCTCTCTTTTCTAAGCCCTCCATTAGACTAACTCCTTACATTTTCAACATTGGCTCTTACGTTATTAAACACACACAGGTCAACAACAGGTACTGTTTAATCCCACATATTCCCTCAAACGAGCAGAATTGTCAATGCAGATTAAAATCTCTGCGATCAAACCCACCTGCTTACCATTCCTGAGTACATCTTATGCAGAATGGTCAGCATGGTTACGCAAACGAACTCTTGCCACTTCACACGGATGGAAGAGGGATGCGACTGGTATCTTAGGAACAGGCCTGGGAGTCTTGAATAGTATAGATGCTGAGATACTTGCCAACAAACTAGTCACAACCGCTACTGATCTGGACAAATTAAGACATCCCCTACGGTCCTCTCTATTAGCATTGGGAAACCACCAACGGCTTTTATAGAATATATTGCCTCAATGGGAAGAAACGGGTGAAAAAGACCATCAGCTGATCACAGATGCACTTGGTACAACTCAAAGCAATGTTTCCTTGGCTCTTAGTTGTATCCAAGCCCAATTGTGGATGCAATCTATGACAGCCGCAATCATAAGGGAAGGTAAAGAAGGCACCTTGCCCACCGAAATTCGAAAAGTAATATGGGATAACGCAATTGAATTTGAGAAAAAATTTCAGTCCAGGTGGTATCTGGTTAATTTCACCTACGATCCCACTGAGAGCAAAGCCACAGCTTTTGTCTTAACGATACGCAATGCCTCCGTATACACCACATACCCAATCATCGCACTGGGGTTGAATCACCAAGGAGCTCTACTCTATCCAACACAGCACAGAGGTTGGGCACGACAAAATGAGACTAAATGGCAAACTGCTGATGTTGACGCATGCGTTTCACGAGACCAACAAGGATTCATTTGTGAGAGTAATACTCTCAAAGCACAAGACCTTTGTCTTGACACCAACCAGAATGTTTGTCACTTTGAGACACATCCCGATGAAACCCCAGAGACTGTGCTTGACTATATTGGGAAAGGGTGCGTTAGCATGAGGTCTCCCTGTAGTCTTGTATTCAGAGATGACATAGTAATCACTCAAATCTTTGTGTTTGAACTTTACTAACACAAAGTTACGGGATGCGACTTCAATTATTAAGCTCCTGTTACGTCTTTTCAATTGCTACAACCTAATTATACGTTGATTCGAGATTGTTGCCTGCCCCTATCGGAATGAATCTCTCCCTGGTGAAGAAGCTGCTAAAACACAATGAATTGAAGCGACTCTTGAAAGAGGCCCAAGAAAATAGACAGACAACTTTGATTACCGTCCATCATCAGGTTGAAGAAATACACCAAGCGTTGGAAAGAGTGAAGAGAGGCGAAGGACATAGATGGGGAGATCCTCTTTTTGGATGGTCACCGACAGTTACAGGACTTTATAACAAGATGCTTCACTCTGTTGTTGTTTTACTAATACTCACTGTATTGTGCTTTGCTTAGACAATTGTTTTGCATGTTAGACTTTGGATTATGATGAAAAGTTTAAATCGCTTGATCACTCCGCGAGAAGGATTTCCACTTGATATCCCTCACCACAAGAACACATGTGATCTTTCTTATCAGTGTTGAGTACGTCGACCTTGACTGACTGTAGACAAAGCTTTCCCTGCAGGCTCTTTGGGCGGGGGACCCATCTCCAGCCATATGGCCATTTTTGTGCCTGGCGCGGCGCCAAGTTGGAAAGCGTGGCTTTGAGTCTGAAGGCAGCAGGAAAGCCCGCAGCCCCCAGGTCTGTGGGGCTACGCAAGCGGTTCCCAAAGAGCTTTAGAACAAGGCATAGTTTTCCCTGCTGACTCCTTGGGCGGGGGACCCATCTCCAGCCATAGGCCATTTTTGTGCCTGGCGCGGCGCCAAGTGGGAAAGGGTGGTGTCGAGGCTGAAGGCAGCAGGAAAGTCTGCAGCCCCCAGGTCTGTGGGGCTATGCAAGCGGTTCCCAAAGAGCTTTAGAACAAGGCATAGTTTTCCCTGCTGGCTCTTTGGGCATGGGACCCATCTCCAGCCGTATGGCCATTTTTGTGCCTGGCGCGGCGCCAAGTGTGAAAGGGTGGCTTTGAGGCTTGAAGGCAGCAAGACAGCCCGCAGCCCCCAGGTCTGTGTGGCTACGCAAGCGGTTCCCAAAGAGCTTTAGAACAAGGCATAGTTTTCCCTGCTGGCTCTTTGGGCGGGGGACCCATCTCCAGCTGTATGGCCATTTTTGTGCCTAGCACGACGCCAAGTGGGAAAGGGTGGTGTCGAGGCTGAAGGCAGCAGCAAAGCCTGCAGCCCCCAGGTCTGTGGGGCTACGCAAGCGGTTCCCAAAGAGCTTTAGAACAAGGCATAGTTTTCCCTGCTGGCTCTTTGGGCATGGGACCCATCTCCACCCATAGGCCATTTTTGTGCCTGATAGGGCGCCAAGTGGGAAAGGGTGGCTTTGAGGCTGAAGACAGCAGGAAAGCCTGCAGCTCCCAGGTCTGTGGGGCTATGCAAGCGGTTCCCAAAGAGCTTTAGAACAAGGCATAGTTTTCCCTGCTGGCTCTTTGGGCGGGGGACCCATCTCCAGCCGTATGGCCATTTTTGTGCCTGGCGCGGCGCCAAGTGGGAAAGGGTGGTGTCGAGGCTGAAGGCAGCAGGAAAGCCCGCAGCCCCCAGGTCTGTGGGGCTACGCAAGCGGTTCCCAAAGAGCTTTAGAACAAGGCATAGTTTTCCCTGCTGGCTCTTTGGGTGGGGGACCCATCTCCAGACGTATGGCTATTTTTGTGCCTGGCGCGGTGCGTAGTGGCATAGGGTGGTTTTGAGGCTGAAGGCAGCAGGAAAGCCCGCAGCCCCCACGTCTGTGGGCCCAAGCAAGCGGTTCCCAGAGAGCTTTAGAACAAGGCATAGTTTTCCCTGCTGGCTCTTTGGGCGGGGGACCCATCTCCAGCCATATGGCCATTTTTGTGCCTGGCGCGGTGCGTAGTGGGAAAGGGTGGTTTTGAGGCTGAAGGCAGCAGGAAAGCCCGCAGCCCCCAGGTCTGTGGGGCCAAGCAAGCGGTTCCCAAAGAGCTTTAGAACAAGGCATAGTTTTCCCTGCTGGCTCTTTGGGCATGGGACCCATCTCCAGCCATAGGCCATTTTTGTGCCTGGCGCGGCGCCAAGTGGGAAAGGGTGGCTTTGAGGCTGAAGGCAGCAGCAAAGCCCGCAGCCCCCAGGTCTGTGGGGCTACGCAAGCGGTTCCCAAAGAGCTTTAGAACAAGGCATAGTTTTCCCTGCTGGCTCTTTGGGCGGGGGACCCATCTCCAGCCGTATGGCCATTTTTGTGCCTGATAGGGCGCCAAGTGGGAAAGGGTGGTGTCGAGGCTGAAGACAGCAGGAAAGCCTGCAGCCCCCAGGTCTGTGGGGCTACGCAAGCGGTTCCCAAAGAGCTTTAGAACAAGGCATAGTTTTCCCTGCTGGCTCTTTGGGCGGGGGACCCATCTCCAGCCGTATGGCCATTTTTGAGCCTGGCACGGCGCCAGGTGGGAAAGGGTGGCTTTGAGGCTGAAGGCAGGAGCAAAGCCTGCAGCCCCCAGGTCTGTGGGGCTACGCAAGCGGTTCCCAAAGAGCTTTAGAACAAGGCATAGTTTTCCCTGCTGGCTCTTAGGGCGGGGGACCCATCTCCAGCCGTATGGCCATTTTTGAGCCTGGCGCGGCGCCAAGTGGGAAAGGGTGGTGTCGAGGCTGAAGGCAGCAGGAAAGCCCGCAGCCCCCAGGTCTGTGGGGCTACGCAAGCGGTTCCCAAAGAGCTTTAGAACAAGGCATAGTTTTCCCTGCTCGCTCTTTGGGCGGGGGACCCATCTCCAGCCGTATGGCCATTTTTGTGCCTGGCGAAGCCCAAAAAGGGAAAGGGTGGCTTTGAATCTGAAAGCAGCAGGAAAGCCCGCAGCCCCCAGGTCTGTGGGGCTACGCAAGCGGTTCCCAAAGAGCTTTAGAACAAGGCATAGTTTTCCCTGCTGGCTCTTTTGGCAGGGGACCCATCTCCAGCCGTATGGCCATTTTTGTGCCTGGCGCGGTGCGTAGTGGGAAAGGGTGGTGTTGAGGCTGAAGGCAGCAGCAAAGCCTGCAGCCCCCAGGTCTGTGGGGCCAAGCAAGCGGTTCCCAAAGAGCTTTAGAACAAGGCATAGTTTTCCCTGCTGGCTCTTTGGGCGGGGGACCCATCTCCAGCCATATGGCCATTTTTGTGCCTGGCCCGGCGCCAAGTGGGAAAGGGTGGCTTTGAGGCTGAAGGCAGCAGCAAAGCCCGCAGCCCCCAGGTCTGTGGGGCTACGCAAGCGGTTCCCAAAGAGCTTTAGAACAAGGCATAGTTTTCCCTGCTGGCTCTCTGGGCGGGGGACCCATCTGCAGCCGTATGGCCATTTTTGAGCCTGGAGCAGTGCCAAGTGGGAAAGGGTGGTTTTGAGGGTGAAGGCAGCAGGAAAGCCCGCAGCCCCCAGGTCTGTGGGGCTACGCAAGCGGTTCCCAAAGAGCTTTAGAACAAGGCATAGTTTTCCCTGCTGGCTCTTTGGGCGGGGGACCCATCTCCAGCCGTATGGCCATTTTTGTGCCTGGCGCGGTGCCAAGTGGGAAAGGGTGGTGTCGAGGCTGAAGGCAGCAGGAAAGCCCGCAGCCCCCACGTCTGTGGGGCCAAGCAAGCGGTTCCCAAAGAGCTTTAGAACAAGGCATAGTTTTCCCTGCTGGCTCTTTGGGCCTGGGACCCATCTCCAGCCATAGGCCATTTTTGTGCTTGATAGGGCGCCAAGTGGGAAAGGGTGGCTTTGAGGCTTGAAGGCAGCAGGAAAGCCCGCAGCCCCCAGGTCTGTGGGGCTACGCAAGCGGTTCCCAAAGAGCTTTAGAACAAGGCATAGTTTTCCCTGCTGGCTCTCTGGGAGGGGGACCCATCTCCAGCCGTATGGCCATTTTTGAGCCTGGCGCGGCGCCAAGTGGGAAAGGGTGGTGTCGAGGCTAAAGGCAGCAGGAAAGCCCGCAGCCCCCAGGTCTGTGGGGCTACGCAAGCGGTTCCCAAAGAGCTTTAGAACAAGGCATAGTTTTCCCTGCTGGCTCTTTGGGCGGGGGACCCATCTCCAGCCGTATGGCCATTTTTGTGCCTGGCGCGGCGCCAAGTGGGAAAGGGTGGTGTCGAGGCTGAAGGCAGCAGGAAAGCCCGCAGCCCCCAGGTCTGTGGGGCTACACAAGCGGTTCCCAAAGAGCTTTAGAACAAGGCATAGTTTTCCCTGCTGGCTCTTTGGGCGGGGGACCCATCTCCAGCCGTATGGCCATTTTTGTGCCTGGCCGGGGGCCAAGTGGGAAAGGGTGGTTTTGAGGCTGAAGGCAGCAGGAAAGCCCGCAGCCCCTAGGTCTGTGGGGCCAAGCAAGCGGTTCCCAAAGAGCTTTAGAACAAGGCATAGTTTTCCCTGCTGGCTCTTTGGGCATGGGACCCAGCTCCAGCCATAGGCCATTTTTGTGCTTGATAGGGCGCCAAGTGGGAAAGGGTGGCTTTGAGGCTGAAGACAGCAGGAAAGCCCGCAGCCCCCAGGTCTGTGGGGCTATGCAAGCGGTTCCCAAAGAGCTTTAGAACAAGGCATAGTTTTCCCTGCTGGCTCTCTGGGCGGGGGACCCATCTCCAGCCGTATGGCCATTTTTGAGCCTGGCGCGGCGCCAGGTGGGAAAGGGTGGCTTTGAGGCTGAAGGCAGGAGCAAAGCCCGCAACCCCCAGGTCTGTGGTGCTACGCAAGCGGTTCCCAAAGAGCTTTAGAACAAGGCATAGTTTTCCCAGCTGGCTCTTAGGGCATGGGACCCATCTCCAGACATAGGCCATTTTTGTGCCTGGCGCGGCGCCAAGTGGGAAAGGGTGCTGTCGAGGCTGAAGGCAGCAGGAAAGCCCGCAGCCCCAAGGTCTGTGGGGCTACGCAAGCGGTTCCCAAAGAGCTTTAGAACAAGGCATAGTTTTCCCTGCTGGCTCTTTGGGCGGGGGACCCATCTCCAGTCATATGGCTATTTTTATGCCTGGCGCGTTGCGTAGTGGGAAAGGGTGGTTTTGAGGCTGAAGGCAGCAGGAAAGCCTGCAGCCCCCAGGTCTGTGGGGCTACGCAAGCGGTTCCCAAAGAGCTTTAGAACAAGGCATAGTTTTCCCTGCTGGCTCTTTGGGCGGGGGACCCATCTCCAGCCGTACGGCCATTTTTGTGCCTGGCGCGGCGCCAAGAGGGAAAGAGTGGTGTCGAGGCTAAAGGCAGCAGGAAAGCCCGCAGCCCCCAGGTCTGTGGGGCTACGCAAGCGGTTCCCAAAGAGCTTTAGAACAAGGCATAGTTTTCCCTGCTGGCTCTTTGGGCGGGGGACCCATCTCCAGCCGTATGGCCATTTTTGTGCATGGCGCAGCGCCAAGTGGGAAATGGTGGTATCGAGGCTGAAGGCAGCAGGAAAGCCCGCAGCCCCCACGTCTGTGGGGCTACGCAAGCGGTTCCCAAAGAGCTTTAGAACAAGGCATAGTTTTCCCTGCTGGCTCTTTGGGCATGGGACCCATCTCCACCCATAGGCCATTTTTGTGCCTGATAGGGCGCCAAGTGGGAAAGGGTGGCTTTGAGGCTGAAGACAGCAGGAAAGCCTGCAGCCCCCAGGTCTGTGGGGCTACGCAAGCGGTTCCCAAAGAGCTTTAGAACAAGGCATAGTTTTCCCTGCTGGCTCTTTGGGTGGGGGACCCATCTCCAGCCGTATGGCTATTTTTGTGACTGACGCGGTGCGTAGTGGCATAGGGTGGTTTTGACGCTGAAGGCAGCAGGAAAGCCCGCAGCCCCCAGGTCTGAGGGGCTACGCAAGCGGTTCCCAAAGAGCTTTAGAACAAGGCATAGTTTTCCCTGCTGGCTCTTTGGGCGGGGGACCCATCTCCAGCCGTATGGCCATTTTTGTGCCTGGCGCGGCGCCAAGTGGGAAAGGGTGGTGTCGAGGCTGAAGGCAGCAGCAAAGCCTGCAGCCCCCAGGTCTGTGGGGCCAAGCAAGCGGTTCCCAAAGAGCTTTAGAAGAAGGCATAGTTTTCCCTGCTGGCTCTTTGGGCATGGGACCCATCTCCAGCCGTATGGCCATTTTTGTGCCTGGCGCGGCGCCAAGTGGGAAAGGGTGGCTTTGAGGCTGAAGGCAGCAGCAAAGCCCGCAGCCCCCAGGTCTGTGGGGCTACGCAAGCGGTTCCCAGAGACCTTTAGAACAAGGCATAGTTTTCCCTGCTGGCTCTTTGGGCGGGGGACCCATCTCCAGCCATATGGCCATTTTTGTGCCTGGCCCGGCACCAAGAGGGAAAGGGTGGTGTCGAGGCTAAAGGCAGCAGGAAAGCCCGCAGCCCCCAGGTCTGTGGGGCTACGCAAGCGGTTCCCAAAGAGCTTTAGAACAAGGCATAGTTTTCCCTGCTGGCTCTTTGGGCGGGGGACTCATCTCCAGCCGTATGGCCATTTTTGTGCATGGCGCAGCGCCAAGTGGGAAATGGTGGTATCGAGGCTGAAGGCAGCAGGAAAGCCCGCAGCCCCCACGTCTGTGGGGCTACGCAAGCGGTTCCCAAAGAGCTTTAGAACAAGGCATAGTTTTCCCTGCTGGCTCTTTGGGCATGGGACCCATCTCCACCCATAGGCCATTTTTGTGCCTGATAGGGCGCCAAGTGGGAAAGGGTGGCTTTGAGGCTGAAGACAACAGGAAAGCCTGGAGCCCCCAGGTCTGTGGGGCTACGCAAGCGGTTCCCAAAGAGCTTTAGAACAAGGCATAGTTTTCCCTGCTGGCTCTTTGGGTGGGGGACCCATCTCCAGCCGTATGGCTATTTTTGTGCCTGACGCGGTGCGTAGTGGCATAGGGTGGTTTTGAGGCTGAAGGCAGCAGGAAAGCCCGCAGCCCCCACGTCTGTGGGGCCAAGCAAGCGGTTCCCAAAGAGCTTTAGAACAAGGCATAGTTTTCCCTGCTGGCTCTTTGGGCGGGGGACCCATCTCCAGCCGTATGGCCATTTTTGTGCCTGGCGCGGTGCGTAGTGGGAAAGGGTGGTTTTGACGCTGAAGGCAGCAGGAAAGCCCGCAGCCCCCAGGTCTGTGGGGCTACGCAAGCGGTTCCCAAAGAGCTTTAGAACAAGGCATAGTTTTCCCTGCTGGCTCTTTGGGCGGGGGACCCATCTCCAGCCGTATGGCCATTTTTGTACCTGGCGCGGCGCCAAGTGGGTAAGGGTGGTGTCGAGGCTGAAGGCAGCAGCAAAGCCTGCAGCCCCCAGGTCTGTGGGGCTACGCAAGCGGTTCCCAAAGAGCTTTAGAACAAGGCATAGTTTTCCCTGCTGGCTCTTTGGGCGGGGGACCCATCTCCAGCCGTATGGCCATTTTTGTGCCTGATAGGGCGCCAAGTGGGAAAGGGTGGTGTCGAGGCTGAAGACAGCAGGAAAGCCCGCAGCCCCCACGTCTGTGGGGCCAAGCAAGCGGTTCCCAAAGAGCTTTAGAACAAGGCATAGTTTTCCCTGCTGGCTCTTTGGGCAGGGGACCCATCTCCACCCATAGGCCATTTTTGTGCCTGATAGGGCGCCAAGTGGGAAAGGGTGGTGTCGAGGCTGAAGGCAGCAGGAAAGCCCGCAGCCCCCAGGTCTGTGGGGCTACGCAAGCGGTTCCCAAAGAGCTTTAGAACAAGGCATAGTTTTCCCTGCTGGCTCTTTGGGCGGGGGACCCATCTCCAGCCGTATGGCCATTTTTGTGCCTGGCGCGGCGCCAAGTGGGAAAGGGTGGTGTCGAGGCTGAAGGCAGCAGGAAAGCCCGCAGCCCCCAGGTCTGTGGGGCTACACAAGCGGTTCCCAAAGAGCTTTAGAACAAGGCATAGTTTTCCCTGCTGGCTCTTTGGGTGGGGGACCCATCTCCAGACGTATGGCCATTTTTGTGCCTGGCGCGGTGCGTAGTGGCATAGGGTGGTTTTGAGGCTGAAGGCAGCAGGAAAGCCCGCAGCCCCCACGTCTGTGGGGCCAAGCAAGCGGTTCCCAGAGAGCTTTAGAACAAGGCATAGTTTTCCCTGCTGGCTCTTTGGGCGGGGGACCCATCTCCAGCCATATGGCCATTTTTGTGCCTGGCGCGGTGCGTAGTGGGAAAGGGTGGTTTTGAGGCTGAAGGCAGCAGGAAAGCCCGCAGCCCCCACGTCTCTGGGGCCAAGCAAGCGGTTCCCAAAGAGCTTTAGAACAAGGCATAGTTTTCCCTGCTGGCTCTTTGGGCATGGGACCCATCTCCAGCCATAGGCCATTTTTGTGCCTGGCGCGGCGCCAAGTGGGAAAGGGTGGCTTTGAGGCTGAAGGCAGCAGCAAAGCCCGCAGCCCCCAGGTCTGTGGGGCTACGCAAGCGGTTCCCAAAGAGCTTTAGAACAAGGCATAGTTTTCCCTGCTGGCTCTTTGGGCGGGGGACCCATCTCCACCCATAGGCCATTTTTGTGCCTGATAGGGCGCCAAGTGGGAAAGGGTGGCTTTGAGGCTGAAGACAGCAGGAAAGCCTGCAGCCCCCAGGTCTGTGGGGCTACGCAAGCGGTTCCCAAAGAGCTTTAGAACAAGGCATAGTTTTCCCTGCTGGCTCTTTGGGCGGGGGACCCATCTCCAGCCGTATGGCCATTTTTGAGCCTGGCGCGGCGCCAGGTGGGAAAGGGTGGCTTTGAGGCTGAAGGCAGGAGCAAAGCCTGCAGCCCCCAGGTCTGTGGGGCTACGCAAGCGTTTCCCAAAGAGCTTTAGAACAAGGCATAGTTTTCCCTGCTGGCTCTTTGGGCGGGGGACCCATCTCCAGCCGTATGGCCATTTTTGAGCCTGGCGCAGCGCCAAGTGGGAAAGGGTGGTGTCGAGGCTGAAGGCAGCAGGAAAGCCCGCAGCCCCCAGGTCTGTGGGGCTACGCAAGCGGTTCCCAAAGAGCTTTAGAACAATGCATAGTTTTCCCTGCTCGCTCTTTGGGCGGGGGACCCATCTCCAGCCGTATGGCCATTTTTGTGCCTGGCGAAGCCCCAAGAGGGAAAGGGTGGCTTTGAATCTGAAGGCAGCAGGAAAGCCCGCAGCCCCCAGGTCTGTGGGGCTACGCAAGCGGTTCCCAAAGAGCTTTAGAACAAGGCATAGTTTTCCCTGCTGGCTCTTTTGGCAGGGGACCCATCTCCAGCCGTATGGCCATTTTTGTGCCTGGCGCGGTGCGTAGTGGGAAAGGGTGGTGTTGAGGCTGAAGGCAGCAGCAAAGACTGCAGCCCCCAGGTCTGTGGGGCCAAGCAAGCGGTTCCCAAAGAGCTTTAGAACAAGGCATAGTTTTCCCTGCTGGCTCTTTGGGCGGGGGACCCATCTCCAGCCGTATGGCCATTTTTGTGCCTGGCGCGGCGCCAAGTGGGAAAGGGTGGCTTTGAGGCTGAAGGCAGCAGCAAAGCCCGCAGCCCCCAGGTCTGTGCGGCTACGCAAGCGGTTCCCAAAGAGCTTTAGAACAAGGCATAGTTTTCCCTGCTGGCTCTTTGGGCGGGGGACCCATCTGCAGCCGTATGGCCATTTTTGAGCCTGGAGCAGTGCCAAGTGGGAAAGGGTGGTTTTGAGGGTGAAGGCAGCAGGAAAGCCCGCAGCCCCCAGGTCTGTGGGGATACGCAAGCGGTTCCCAAAGAGCTTTAGAACAAGGCATAGTTTTCCCTGCTGGCTCTTTGGGCGGGGGACCGATCTCCAGCCGTATGGCCATTTTTGTGCCTGGCGCGGCGCCAAGTGGGAAAGGGTGGTTTTGAGGCTGAAGGCAGCAGGAAAGCCCGCAGCCCCCAGGTCTGTGGGGCCAAGCAAGCGGTTCCCAAAGAGCTTTAGAACAAGGCATAGTTTTCCCTGCTGGCTCTTTGGGCCTGGGACCCATCTCCAGCCATAGGCCATTTTTGTGCTTGATAGGGCGCCAAGTGGGAAAGGGTGGCTTTGAGGCTGAAGGCAGCAGGAAAGCCTGCAGCCCCCAGGTCTGTGGGGCTACGCAAGCAGTTCCCAAAGAGCTTTAGAACAAGGCATAGTTTTCCCTGCTGGCTCTTTGTTCGGGGGACCCATCTCCAGCCATAGGCCATTTTTGTGCCTGGCCCGGCGCCCAGTGGGAAAGGGTGGCTTTGAGGCTTGAAGGCAGCAGGAAAGCCCGCAGCCCCCAGGTCTGTGGGGCTACGCAAGCGGTTCCCAAAGAGCTTTAGAACAAGGCATAGTTTTCCCTGCTGGCTCTCTGGGAGGGGGACCCATCTCCAGCCGTATGGCCATTTTTGAGCCTGGCGCGGCGCCAAGTGGGAAAGGGTTGTGTCGAGGCTAAAGGCAGCAGGAAAGCCCGCAGCCCCCAGGTCTGTGGGGCTACGCAAGCGGTTCCCAAAGAGCTTTAGAACAAGGCATAATTTTCCCTGCTGGCTCTTTGGGCGGGGGACCCATCTCCAGCCGTATGGCCATTTTTGTGCCTGGCGCAGCGCCAAGTGGGAAAGGGTGGTTTTGAGGCTGAAGGCAGCAGCAAAGCCTGCAGCCCCCAGGTCTGTGGGGCTACGCAAGCGGTTCCCAAAGAGCTTTAGAACAAGGCATAGTTTTCCCTGCTGGCTCTTTGGGCGGGGGACCCATCTCCAGCCGTATGGCCATTTTTGTGCCTGGCCGGGGGCCAAGTGGGAAAGGGTGGTTTTGAGGCTGAAGGCAGCAGGAAAGCCCGCAGCCCCCAGGTCTGTGTGGGGCTACGCAAGCGGTTCCCAAAGAGCTTTAGAACAAGGCATAGTTTTCCCTGCTGGCTCTTTGGGCATGGGACCCATCTCCAGCCATAGGCCATTTTTGTGCTTGATAGGGCGCCAAGTGGGAAAGGGTTGCTTTGAGGCTGAAGACAGCAGGAAAGCCCGCAGCCCCCAGGTCTGTGGGGCTACGCAAGCGGTTCCCAAAGAGCTTTAGAACAAGGCATAGTTTTCCCTGCTGGCTCTCTGGGCGGGGGACCCATCTCCAGCCGTATGGCCATTTTTGAGCCTGGCGCGGCGCCAGGTGGGAAAGGGTGGCTTTGAGGCTGAAGGCAGGAGCAAAGCCTGCAGCCCCCAGGTCTGTGGTGCTACGCAAGCGGTTCCCAAAGAGCTTTAGAACAAGGCATAGTTTTCCCAGCTGGCTCTTAGGGCATGGGACCCATCTCCAGCCATAGGCCATTTTTGTGCCTGGCGCGACGCCAAGTGGGAAAGGGTGCTGTCGAGGCTGAAGGCAGCAGGAAAGCCCGCAGCCCCAAGGTCTGTGGGGCTACGCAAGCGGTTCCCAAAGAGCTTTAGAACAAGGCATAGTTTTCCCTGCTGGCTCTTTGGGCGGGGGACGCATCTCCAGTCGTATGGCTATTTTTATGCCTGGCGTGTTGCGTAGTGGGAAAGGGTGGTTTTGAGGCTGAAGGCAGCAGGAAAGCCTGCAGCCCCCAGGTCTGTGGGGCTACGCAAGCGGTTCCCAAAGAGCTTTAGAACAAGGCATAGTTTTCCCTGCTGGCTCTTTGGGCGGGGGACCCATCTCCAGCCGTATGGCCATTTTTGTGCCTGGCCGGGGGCCAAGTGGGAAAGGGTGGTTTTGAGGCTGAAGGCAGCAGGAAAGCCCGCAGCCCCCACGTGTGTGGGGCTACGCAAGCGGTTCCCAAAGAGCTTTAGAACAAGGCATAGTTTTCCCTGCTGGCTCTTTGGGCATGGGACCCATCTCCAGCCATAGGCCATTTTTGTGCTTGATAGGGCGCCAAGTGGGAAAGGGTGGTGTCGAGGCTGAAGGCAGCAGGAAAGCCCGCAGCCCCCAGGTCTGTGCGGCTACGCAAGCGGTTCCCAAAGAGCTTTAGAACAAGGCATAATTTTCCCTGCTGGCTCTTTGGGCGGGGGACCCATCTCCAGCCGTACGGCCATTTTTGTGCCTGGCGCGGCGCCAAGAGGGAAAGGGTGGTGTCGAGGCTAAAGGCAGCAGGAAAGTCCGCAGCCCCCAGGTCTTTGGGGCCAAGCAAGCGGTTCCCAAAGAGCTTTAGAACAAGGCATAGTTTTCCCTGCTGGCTCTTTGGGCGGGGGACCCATCTCCAGCCGTATGGCCATTTTTGTGCCTGGCCGGGGGCCAAGTGGGAAAGGGTGGCTTTGAGGCTGAAGGCAGCAGGAAAGCCCGCAGCCCCCAGGTCTGTGGGGCTACGCAAGCGGTTCCCAAAGAGCTTTAGAACAAGGCATAGTTTTCCCTGCTGGCTCTTTGGGCATGGGACCCATCTCCACCCATAGGCCATTTTTGTGCCTGATAGGGCGCCAAGTGAGAAAGGGTGGCTTTGAGGCTAAAGACAGCAGGAAAGCCTGCAGCCCCCAGGTCTGTGGGGCTACGCAAGCGGTTCCCAAAGAGCTTTAGAACAAGGCATAGTTTTCCCTGCTGGCTCTTTGGGTGGGGGACCCATCTCCAGCCGTATGGCTATTTTTGTGCCTGACGCGGTGCGTAGTGGCATAGGGTGGTTTTGAGGCTGAAGGCAGCAGGAAAGCCCGCAGCCCCCACGTCTGTGGGGCCAAGCAAGCGGTTCCCAAAGAGCTTTAGAACAAGGCATAGTTTTCCCTGCTGGCTCTTTGGGCAGGGGACCCATCTCCAGCCGTATGGCCATTTTTGTGCCTGGCGCGGTGCGTAGTGGGAAAGGGTGGTTTTGACGCTGAAGGCAGCAGGAAAGCCCGCAGCCCCCAGGTCTGTGGGGCTACGCAAGCGGTTCACCAAAGAGCTTTAGAACAAGGCATAGTTTTCCCTGCTGGCTCTTTGGGCAGGGGACCCATCTCCAGCCGTATGGCCATTTTTGTCCCTGGCCCGGCGCCAAGTGGGAAAAGGTGGTGTTGAGGCTGAAGGCAGCAGCAAAGACTGCAGCCCCCAGGTCTGTGGGGCCAAGCAAGCGGTTCCCAAAGAGCTTTAGAACAAGGCATAGTTTTCCCTGCTGGCTCTTTGGGCGGGGGACCCATCTCCAGCCGTATGGCCATTTTTGTGCCTGGCGCGGCGCCAAGTGGGAAAGGGTGGCTTTGAGGCTGAAGGCAGCAGCAAAGCCCGCAGCCCCCAGGTCTGTGGGGCTACGCAAGCGGTTCCCAAAGAGCTTTAGAACAAGGCAGAGTTTTCCCTGCTGGCTCTTTGGGCATGGGACCCATCTCCAGCCATATGGCCATTTTTGTGCCTGGCCCGGCGCCAAGAGGGAAAGGGTGGTGTCGAGGCTAAAGGCAGCAGGAAAGCCCGCAGCCCCCAGGTCTGTGGAGCTACGCAAGCAGTTCCCAAAGAGCTTTAAAACAAGGCATAGTTTTCCCTGCTGGCTCTTTGGGCGGGGGACCCATCTCCAGCCGTATGGCCATTTTTGTGCATGGCGCAGCGCCAAGTGGGAAAGGGTGGCTTTGAGGCTGAAGGCAGCAGGAAAGCCCGCAGCCCCCAGGTCTGTGGGGCTACGCAAGCGGTTCCCAAAGAGCTTTAGAACAAGGCATAGTTTTCCCTGCTGGCTCTTTGGGCATGGGACCCATCTCCACCCATAGGCCATTTTTGTGCCTGATAGGGCGCCAAGTGGGAAAGGGTGGCTTTGAGGCTGAAGACAGCAGGAAAGCCTGCAGCCCCCAGGTCTGTGGGGCTACGCAAGCGGTTCCCAAAGAGCTTTAGAACAAGGCATAGTTTTCCCTGCTGGCTCTTTGGGTGGGGGACCCATCTCCAGCCGTATGGCTATTTTTGTGCCTGACGCGGTGCGTAGTGGCATAGGGTGGTTTTGAGGCTGAAGGCAGCAGGAAAGCCCGCAGCCCCCACGTCTGTGGGGCCAAGCAAGCGGTTCCCAAAGAGCTTTAGAACAAGGCATAGTTTTCCCTGCTGGCTCTTTGGGCGGGGGACCCATCTCCAGCCGTATGGCCATTTTTGTGCCTGGCGCGGTGCGTAGTGGGAAAGGGTGGTTTTGACGCTGAAGGCAGCAGGAAAGCCCGCAGCCCCCAGGTCTGTGGGGCTACGCAAGCGGTTCCCAAAGAGCTTTAGAACAAGGCATAGTTTTCCCTGCTGGCTCTTTGGGCGGGGGACCCATCTCCAGCCGTATGGCCATTTTTGTGCCTGGCGCGGCGCCAAGTGGGTAAGGGTGGTGTCGAGGCTGAAGGCAGCAGCAAAGCCTGCAGCCCCCAGGTCTGTGGGGCCAAGCAAGCGGTTCCCAAAGAGCTTTAGAAGAAGGCATAGTTTTCCCTGCTGGCTCTTTGGGCATGGGACCCATCTCCAGCCGTATGGCCATTTTTGTGCCTGGCGCGGCGCCAAGTGGGAAAGGGTGGCTTTGAGGCTGAAGGCAGCAGGAAAGCCCGCAGCCCCCAGGTCTGTGGGGCTACGCAAGCGGTTCTGAAAGAGCTTTAGAACAAGGCATAGTTTTCCCTGCTGGCTCTTTGGGCGGGGGACCCATCTCCAGCCATATGGCCATTTTTGTGCCTGGCGAAGCCCCAAGTGCGAAAGGGTGGCTTTGAGGCTGAAGGCAGCAGGAAAGCCCGCAGCCCCCAGGTCTGTGGGGCTACGAAAGCGGTTCCCAAAGAGCTTTAGAACAAGGCATAGTTTTCCCTGCTGGCTCTTTTGGCAGGGGACCCATCTCCAGCCGTATGGCCATTTTTGAACCTGGAGCAGTGCCAAGTGGGAAAGGGTTGTGTCGTGGCTGAAGGCAGCAGGAAAGCCCGCAGCCCCCAGGTCTGTGGGGCTACGCAAGCAGTTCCCAAAGAGATTTAGAACAAGGCATAGTTTTCCCTGCTGGCTCTTTGGGCGGGGGACCCATCTCCAGCCATAGGCCATTTTTGTGCCTGGCCCGGCGCCCAGTGGGAAAGGGTGGCTTTGAGGCTTGAAGGCAGCAGGAAAGCCCGCAGCCCCCACGTCTGTGGGGCTACGCAAGCGGTTCCCAAAGAGCTTTAGAACATAGCATAATTTTCCCTGCTGGCTCTTTGGGCGGGGGACCCATCTCCAGCCGTATGGCCATTTTTGAGCCTGGCCGGGGGCCAAGTGGGAAAGGGTGGTTTTGAGGCTGAAGGCAGCAGGAAAGCCCGCAGCCCCCACGTGTGTGGGGCTACGCAAGCGGTTCCCAAAGAGCTTTAGAACAAGGCATAGTTTTCCCTGCTGGCTCTTTGGGCATGGGACCCATCTCCAGCCATAGGCCATTTTTGTGCTTGATAGGGCGCCAAGTGGGAAAGGGTGGTGTCGAGGCTGAAGGCAGCAGGAAAGCCCGCAGCCCCCAGGTCTGTGGGGCTACGCAAGCGGTTCCCAAAGAGCTTTAGAACAAGGCATAGTTTTCCCTGCTGGCTTTTTGGGCGGGGGACCCATCTCCAGCCGTACGGCCATTTTTGTGGCTGGCGCGGCGCCAAGAGGGAAAGGGTGGTGTCGAGGCTAAAGGCAGCAGGAAAGCTCGCAGCCCCCAGGTCTGTGGAGCTACGCAAGCAGTTCCCAAAGAGCTTTAGAACAAGGCATAGTTTTCCCTGCTGGCTCTTTGGGCGGGGGACCCATCTCCAGCCGTATGGCCATTTTTGTGCATGGCGCAGCGCCAAGTGGGAAAGGGTGGCTTTGAGGCTGAAGGCAGCAGGAAAGCCCGCAGCCCCCAGGTCTGTGGGGCTACGCAAGCGGTTCCCAAAGAGCTTTAGAACAAGGCATAGTTTTCCCTGCTGGCTCTTTGGGCATGGGACCCATCTCCACCCATAGGCCATTTTTGTGCCTGATAGGGCGCCAAGTGGGAAAGGGTGGCTTTGAGGCTGAAGACAGCAGGAAAGCCTGCAGCCCCCAGGTCTGTGGGGCTACGCAAGCGGTTCCCAAAGAGCTTTAGAACAAGGCATAGTTTTCCCTGCTGGCTCTTTGGGTGGGGGACCCATCTCCAGCCGTATGGCTATTTTTGTGCCTGACGCGGTGCGTAGTGGCAGAGGGTGGTTTTGAGGCTGAAGGCAGCAGGAAAGCCCGCAGCCCCCACGTCTGTGGGGCCAAGCAAGCGGTTCCCAAAGAGCTTTAGAACAAGGCATAGTTTTCCCTGCTGGCTCTTTGGGCGGGGGACCCATCTCCAGCCGTATGGCCATTTTTGTGCCTGGCGCGGTGCGTAGTGGGAAAGGGTGGTTTTGACGCTGAAGGCAGCAGGAAAGCCCGCAGCCCCCAGGTCTGTGGGGCTACGCAAGCGGTTCCCAAAGAGCTTTAGAACAAGGCATAGTTTTCCCTGCTGGCTCTTTGGGCGGGGGACCCATCTCCAGCCGTATGGCCATTTTTGTGCCTGGCGCGGCGCCAAGTGGGTAAGGGTGGTGTCGAGGCTGAAGGCAGCAGCAAAGCCTGCAGCCCCCAGGTCTGTGGGGCCAAGCAAGCGGTTCCCAAAGAGCTTTAGAAGAAGGCATAGTTTTCCCTGCTGGCTCTTTGGGCATGGGACCCATCTCCAGCCGTATGGCCATTTTTGTGCCTGGCGCGGCGCCAAGTGGGAAAGGGTGGCTTTGAGGCTGAAGGCAGCAGGAAAGCCCGCAGCCCCCAGGTCTGTGGGGCTACGCAAGCGGTTCTGAAAGAGCTTTAGAACAAGGCATAGTTTTCCCTGCTGGCTCTTTGGGCGGGGGACCCATCTCCAGCCATATGGCCATTTTTGTGCCTGGCGAAGCCCCAAGTGCGAAAGGGTGGCTTTGAGGCTGAAGGCAGCAGGAAAGCCCGCAGCCCCCAGGTCTGTGGGGCTACGAAAGCGGTTCCCAAAGAGCTTTAGAACAAGGCATAGTTTTCCCTGCTGGCTCTTTTGGCAGGGGACCCATCTCCAGCCGTATGGCCATTTTTGAACCTGGAGCAGTGCCAAGTGGGAAAGGGTGGTGTCGTGGCTGAAGGCAGCAGGAAAGCCCGCAGCCCCCAGGTCTGTGGGGCTACGCAAGCAGTTCCCAAAGAGATTTAGAACAAGGCATAGTTTTCCCTGCTGGCTCTTTGGGCGGGGGACCCATCTCCAGCCATAGGCCATTTTTGTGCCTGGCCCGGCGCCCAGTGGGAAAGGGTGGCTTTGAGGCTTGAAGGCAGCAGGAAAGCCCGCAGCCCCCACGTCTGTGGGGCTACGCAAGCGGTTCCCAAAGAGCTTTAGAACATAGCATAATTTTCCCTGCTGGCTCTTTGGGCGGGGGACCCATCTCCAGCCGTATGGCCATTTTTGTGCCTGGCCGGGGGCCAAGTGGGAAAGGGTGGTTTTGAGGCTGAAGGCAGCAGGAAAGCCCGCAGCCCCCACGTGTGTGGGGCTACGCAAGCGGTTCCCAAAGAGCTTTAGAACAAGGCATAGTTTTCCCTGCTGGCTCTTTGGGCATGGGACCCATCTCCAGCCATAGGCCATTTTTGTGCTTGATAGGGCGCCAAGTGGGAAAGGGTGGTGTCGAGGCTGAAGGCAGCAGGAAAGCCCGCAGCCCCCAGGTCTGTGGGGCTACGCAAGCGGTTCCCAAAGAGCTTTAGAACAAGGCATAGTTTTCCCTGCTGGCTTTTTGGGCGGGGGACCCATCTCCAGCCGTACGGCCATTTTTGTGGCTGGCGCGGCGCCAAGAGGGAAAGGGTGGTGTCGAGGCTGAAGGCAGCAGGAAAGCTCGCAGCCCCCAGGTCTGTGGAGCTACGCAAGCAGTTCCCAAAGAGCTTTAGAACAAGGCATAGTTTTCCCTGCTGGCTCTTTGGGCGGGGGACCCATCTCCAGCCGTATGGCCATTTTTGTGCATGGCGCAGCGCCAAGTGGGAAAGGGTGGCTTTGAGGCTGAAGGCAGCAGGAAAGCCCGCAGCCCCCAGGTCTGTGGGGCTACGCAAGCGGTTCCCAAAGAGCTTTAGAACAAGGCATAGTTTTCCCTGCTGGCTCTTTGGGCATGGGACCCATCTCCACCCATAGGCCATTTTTGTGCCTGATAGGGCGCCAAGTGAGAAAGGGTGGCTTTGAGGCTAAAGACAGCAGGAAAGCCTGCAGCCCCCAGGTCTGTGGGGCTACGCAAGCGGTTCCCAAAGAGCTTTAGAACAAGGCATAGTTTTCCCTGCTGGCTCTTTGGGTGGGGGACCCATCTCCAGCCGTATGGCTATTTTTGTGCCTGACGCGGTGCGTTATGGCATAGGGTGGTTTTGAGGCTGAAGGCAGCAGGAAAGCCCGCAGCCCCCACGTCTGTGGGGCCAAGCAAGCGGTTCCCAAAGAGCTTTAGAACAAGGCATAGTTTTCCCTGCTGGCTCTTTGGGCGGGGGACCCATCTCCAGCCGTATGGCCATTTTTGTGCCTGGCGCGGTGCGTAGTGGGAAAGGGTGGTTTTGACGCTGAAGGCAGCAGGAAAGCCCGCAGCCCCCAGGTCTGTGGGGCTACGCAAGCGGTTCACCAAAGAGCTTTAGAACAAGGCATAGTTTTCCCTGCTGGCTCTTTGGGCAGGGGACCCATCTCCAGCCGTATGGCCATTTTTGTCCCTGGCCCGGCGCCAAGTGGGAAAGGGTGGTGTTGAGGCTGAAGGCAGCAGCAAAGACTGCAGCCCCCAGGTCTGTGGGGCCAAGCAAGCGGTTCCCAAAGAGCTTTAGAACAAGGCATAGTTTTCCCTGCTGGCTCTTTGGGCGGGGGACCCATCTCCAGCCGTATGGCCATTTTTGTGCCTGGCGCGGCGCCAAGTGGGTAAGGGTGGTGTCGAGGCTGAAGGCAGCAGCAAAGCCTGCAGCCCCCAGGTCTGTGGGGCCAAGCAAGCGGTTCCCAAAGAGCTTTAGAACAAGGCATAGTTTTCCCTGCTGGCTCTTTGGGCATGGGACCCATCTCCAGCCGTATGGCCATTTTTGTCCCTGGCCCGGCGCCAAGTGGGAAAGGGTGGCTTTGAGGCTGAAGGCAGCAGGAAAGCCCGCAGCCCCCAGGTCTGTGGGGCTACGCAAGCGGTTCCCAAAGAGCTTTAGAACAAGGCATAGTTTTCCCTGCTGGCTCTTTGGGTGGGGGACCCATCTCCAGACGTATGGCTATTTTTGTGCCTGGCGCGGTGCGTAGTGGCATAGGGTGGTTTTGAGGCTGAAGGCAGCAGGAAAGCCCGCAGCCCCCACGTCTGTGGGGCCAAGCAAGCGGTTCCCAAAGAGCTTTAGAACAAGGCATAGTTTTCCCTGCTGGCTCTTTGGGCATGGGACCCATCTCCAGCCATAGGCCATTTTTGTGCCTGGCGCGAAGCCAAGTGGGAAAGGGTGCTGTCGAGGCTGAAGGCAGCAGGAAAGCCCGCAGCCCCAAGGTCTGTGGGGCTACGCAAGCGGTTCCCAAAGAGCTTTAGAACAAGGCATAGTTTTCCCTGCTGGCTCTTTGGGCGGGGGACCCATCTCCAGTCGCATGGCTATTTTTATGCCTGGCGTGTTGCGTAGTGGGAAAGGGTGGTTTTGAGGCTGAAGGCAGCAGGAAAGCCTGCAGCCCCCAGGTCTGTGGGGCTACGCAAGCGGTTCCCAAAGAGCTTTAGAACAAGGCATAGTTTTCCCTGCTGGCTCTTTGGGCGGGGGACCCATCTCCAGCCGTATGGCCATTTTTGAGCCTGGCCGGGGGCCAAGTGGGAAAGGGTGGTTTTGAGGCTGAAGGCAGCAGGAAAGCCCGCAGCCCCCACGTGTGTGGGGCTACGCAAGCGGTTCCCAAAGAGCTTTAGAACAAGGCATAGTTTTCCCTGCTGGCTCTTTGGGCATGGGACCCATCTCCAGCCATAGGCCATTTTTGTGCTTGATAGGGCGCCAAGTGGGAAAGGGTGGTGTCGAGGCTGAAGGCAGCAGGAAAGCCCGCAGCCCCCAGGTCTGTGCGGCTACGCAAGCGGTTCCCAAAGAGCTTTAGAACAAGGCATAATTTTCCCTGCTGGCTCTTTGGGCGGGGGACCCATCTCCAGCCATAGGCCATTTTTGTGCCTGGCCCGGCGCCAAGAGGGAAAGGGTGGTGTCGAGGCTAAAGGCAGCAGGAAAGCCCGCAGCCCCCAGGTCTTTGGGGCCAAGCAAGCGGTTCCCAAAGAGCTTTAGAACAAGGCATAGTTTTCCCTGCTGGCTCTTTGGGCGGGGGACCCATCTCCAGCCGTATGGCCATTTTTGTGCATGGCGCAGCGCCAAGTGGGAAAGGGTGGCTTTGAGGCTGAAGGCAGCAGGAAAGCCCGCAGCCCCCAGGTCTGTGGGGCTACGCAAGCGGTTCCCAAAGAGCTTTAGAACAAGGCATAGTTTTCCCTGCTGGCTCTTTGGGCATGGGACCCATCTCCACCCATAGGCCATTTTTGTGCCTGATAGGGCGCCAAGTGAGAAAGGGTGGCTTTGAGGCTAAAGACAGCAGGAAAGCCTGCAGCCCCCAGGTCTGTGGGGCTACGCAAGCGGTTCCCAAAGAGCTTTAGAACAAGGCATAGTTTTCCCTGCTGGCTCTTTGGGTGGGGGACCCATCTCCAGCCGTATGGCTATTTTTGTGCCTGACGCGGTGCGTAGTGGCATAGGGTGGTTTTGAGGCTGAAGGCAGCAGGAAAGCCCGCAGCCCCCAGGTCTGTGGGGCCAAGCAAGCGGTTCCCAAAGAGCTTTAGAACAAGGCATAGTTTTCCCTGCTGGCTCTTTGGGCAGGGGACCCATCTCCAGCCGTATGGCCATTTTTGTGCCTGGCGCGGTGCGTAGTGGGAAAGGGTGGTTTTGACGCTGAAGGCAGCAGGAAAGCCCGCAGCCCCCAGGTCTGTGGGGCTACGCAAGCGGTTCACCAAAGAGCTTTAGAACAAGGCATAGTTTTCCCTGCTGGCTCTTTGGGCAGGGGACCCATCTCCAGCCGTATGGCCATTTTTGTCCCTGGCCCGGCGCTAAGTAGGAAAAGGTGGTGTTGAGGCTGAAGGCAGCAGCAAAGACTGCAGCCCCCAGGTCTGTGGGGCCAAGCAAGCGGTTCCCAAAGAGCTTTAGAACAAGGCATAGTTTTCCCTGCTGGCTCTTTGGGCGGGGGACCCATCTCCAGCCGTATGGCCATTTTTGTGCCTGGCGCGGCGCCAAGTGGGAAAGGGTGGCTTTGAGGCTGAAGGCAGCAGGAAAGCCCGCAGCCCCCAGGTCTGTGGGGCTACGCAAGCGGTTCCCAAAGAGCTTTAGAACAAGGCATAGTTTTCCCTGCTGGCTCTTTGGGCATGGGACCCATCTCCAGCCATATGGCCATTTTTGTGCCTGGCCCGGCGCCAAGAGGGAAAGGGTGGTGTCGAGGCTAAAGGCAGCAGGAAAGCCCGCAGCCCCCAGGTCTGTGGAGCTACGCAAGCAGTTCCCAAAGAGCTTTAGAACAAGGCATAGTTTTCCCTGCTGGCTCTTTGGGCGGGGGACCCATCTCCAGCCGTATGGCCATTTTTGTGCATGGCGCAGCGCCAAGTGGGAAAGGGTGGCTTTGAGGCTGAAGGCAGCAGGAAAGCCCGCAGCCCCCAGGTCTGTGGGGCTACGCAAGCGGTTCCCAAAGAGCTTTAGAACAAGGCATAGTTTTCCCTGCTGGCTCTTTGGGCATGGGACCCATCTCCACCCATAGGCCATTTTTGTGCCTGATAGGGCGCCAAGTGGGAAAGGGTGGCTTTGAGGCTGAAGACAGCAGGAAAGCCTGCAGCCCCCAGGTCTGTGGGGCTACGCAAGCGGTTCCCAAAGAGCTTTAGAACAAGGCATAGTTTTCCCTGCTGGCTCTTTGGGTGGGGGACCCATCTCCAGCCGTATGGCTATTTTTGTGCCTGACGCGGTGCGTAGTGGCATAGGGTGGTTTTGAGGCTGAAGGCAGCAGGAAAGCCCGCAGCCCCCACGTCTGTGGGGCCAAGCAAGCGGTTCCCAAAGAGCTTTAGAACAAGGCATAGTTTTCCCTGCTGGCTCTTTGGGCGGGGGACCCATCTGCAGCCGTATGGCCATTTTTGTGCCTGGCGCGGTGCGTAGTGGGAAAGGGTGGTTTTGACGCTGAAGGCAGCAGGAAAGCCCGCAGCCCCCAGGTCTGTGGGGCTACGCAAGCGGTTCCCAAAGAGCTTTAGAACAAGGCATAGTTTTCCCTGCTGGCTCTTTGGGCGGGGGACCCATCTCCAGCCGTATGGCCATTTTTGTGCCTGGCGCGGCGCCAAGTGGGTAAGGGTGGTGTCGAGGCTGAAGGCAGCAGCAAAGCCTGCAGCCCCCAGGTCTGTGGGGCCAAGCAAGCGGTTCCCAAAGAGCTTTAGAAGAAGGCATAGTTTTCCCTGCTGGCTCTTTGGGCATGGGACCCATCTCCAGCCGTATGGCCATTTTTGTGCCTGGCGCGGCGCCAAGTGGGAAAGGGTGGCTTTGAGGCTGAAGGCAGCAGGAAAGCCCGCAGCCCCCAGGTCTGTGGGGCTACGCAAGCGGTTCCCAAAGAGCTTTAGAACAAGGCATAGTTTTCCCTGCTGGCTCTTTGGGCGGGGGACCCATCTCCAGCCATATGGCCATTTTTGTGCCTGGCGAAGCCCCAAGTGCGAAAGGGTGGCTTTGAGGCTGAAGGCAGCAGGAAAGCCCGCAGCCCCCAGGTCTGTGGGGCTACGAAAGCGGTTCCCAAAGAGCTTTAGAACAAGGCATAGTTTTCCCTGCTGGCTCTTTTGGCAGGGGACCCATCTCCAGCCGTATGGCCATTTTTGAACCTGGAGCAGTGCCAAGTGGGAAAGGGTGGTGTCGTGGCTGAAGGCAGCAGGAAAGCCCGCAGCCCCCACGTCTGTGGGGCTACGCAAGCAGTTCCCAAAGAGATTTAGAACAAGGCATAGTTTTCCCTGCTGGCTCTTTGGGCGGGGGACCCATCTCCAGCCATAGGCCATTTTTGTGCCTGGCCCGGCGCCCAGTGGGAAAGGGTGGCTTTGAGGCTTGAAGGCAGCAGGAAAGCCCGCAGCCCCCACGTCTGTGGGGCTACGCAAGCGGTTCCAAAAGAGCTTTAGAACAAGGCATAATTTTCCCTGCTGGCTCTCTGGTCGGGGGACCCATCTCCAGCCATATGGCCATTTTTGTGCCTGGCGCAGCGCCAAGTGGGAAAGGGTGGTTTTGAGGCTGAAGGCAGCAGCAAAGCCTGCAGCCCCCAGGTCTGTGGGGCTACGCAAGCGGTTCCCAAAGAGCTTTAGAACAAGGCATAATTTTCCCTGCTGGCTCTTTGGGCGGGGGACCCATCTCCAGCCGTATGGCCATTTTTGTGCCTGGCCGGGGGCCAAGTGGGAAAGGGTGGTTTTGAGGCTGAAGGCAGCAGGAAAGCCCGCAGCCCCCACGTGTGTGGGGCTACGCAAGCGGTTCCCAAAGAGCTTTAGAACAAGGCATAGTTTTCCCTGCTGGCTCTTTGGGCATGGGACCCATCTCCAGCCATAGGCCATTTTTGTGCTTGATAGGGCGCCAAGTGGGAAAGGGTGGTGTCGAGGCTGAAGGCAGCAGGAAAGCCCGCAGCCCCCAGGTCTGTGCGGCTACGCAAGCGGTTCCCAAAGAGCTTTAGAACAAGGCATAGTTTTCCCTGCTGGCTTTTTGGGCGGGGGACCCATCTCCAGCCGTACGGCCATTTTTGTGGCTGGCGCGGCGCCAAGAGGGAAAGGGTGGTGTCGAGGCTAAAGGCAGCAGGAAAGCCCGCAGCCCCCAGGTCTGTGGAGCTACGCAAGCAGTTCCCAAAGAGCTTTAGAACAAGGCATAGTTTTCCCTGCTGGCTCTTTGGGCGGGGGACCCATCTCCAGCCGTATGGCCATTTTTGTGCATGGCGCAGCGCCAAGTGGGAAAGGGTGGCTTTGAGGCTGAAGGCAGCAGGAAAGCCCGCAGCCCCCAGGTCTGTGGGGCTACGCAAGCGGTTCCCAAAGAGCTTTAGAACAAGGCATAGTTTTCCCTGCTGGCTCTTTGGGCATGGGACCCATCTCCACCCATAGGCCATTTTTGTGCCTGATAGGGCGCCAAGTGAGAAAGGGTGGCTTTGAGGCTAAAGACAGCAGGAATGCCTGCAGCCCCCAGGTCTGTGGGGCTACGCAAGCGGTTCCCAAAGAGCTTTAGAACAAGGCATAGTTTTCCCTGCTGGCTCTTTGGGTGGGGGACCCATCTCCAGCCGTATGGCTATTTTTGTGCCTGACGCGGTGCGTAGTGGCATAGGGTGGTTTTGAGGCTGAAGGCAGCAGGAAAGCCCGCAGCCCCCACGTCTGTGGGGCCAAGCAAGCGGTTCCCAAAGAGCTTTAGAACAAGGCATAGTTTTCCCTGCTGGCTCTTTGGGCGGGGGACCCATCTCCAGCCGTATGGCCATTTTTGTGCCTGGCGCGGTGCGTAGTGGGAAAGGGTGGTTTTGACGCTGAAGGCAGCAGGAAAGCCCGCAGCCCCCAGGTCTGTGGGGCTACGCAAGCGGTTCACCAAAGAGCTTTAGAACAAGGCATAGTTTTCCCTGCTGGCTCTTTGGGCAGGGGACCCATCTCCAGCCGTATGGCCATTTTTGTCCCTGGCCCGGCGCCAAGTGGGAAAGGGTGGTGTTGAGGCTGAAGGCAGCAGCAAAGCCTGCAGCCCCCAGGTCTGTGGGGCCAAGCAAGCGGTTCCCAAAGAGCTTTAGAACAAGGCATAGTTTTCCCTGCTGGCTCTTTGGGCGGGGGACCCATCTCCAGCCGTATGGCCATTTTTGTGCCTGGCGCGGCGCCAAGTGGGTAAGGGTGGTGTCGAGGCTGAAGGCAGCAGCAAAGCCTGCAGCCCCCAGGTCTGTGGGGCCAAGCAAGCGGTTCCCAAAGAGCTTTAGAACAAGGCATAGTTTTCCCTGCTGGCTCTTTGGGCATGGGACCCATCTCCAGCCGTATGGCCATTTTTGTCCCTGGCCCGGCGCCAAGTGGGAAAGGGTGGCTTTGAGGCTGAAGGCAGCAGGAAAGCCCGCAGCCCCCAGGTCTGTGGGGCTACGCAAGCGGTTCCCAAAGAGCTTTAGAACAAGGCATAGTTTTCCCTGCTGGCTCTTTGGGCATGGGACCCATCTCCAGCCATAGGCCATTTTTGTGCCTGATAGGGCGCCAAGTGGGAAAGGGTGGCTTTGAGGCTGAAGGCAGCAGGAAAGCCCGCAGCCCCCAGGTCTGTGGGGCTACGAAAGCGGTTCCCAAAGAGCTTTAGAACAAGGCATAGTTTTCCCTGCTGGCTCTTTTGGCAGGGGACCCATCTCCAGCCGTATGGCCATTTTTGAACCTGGAGCAGTGCCAAGTGGGAAAGGGTGGTGTCGTGGCTGAAGGCAGCAGGAAAGCCCGCAGCCCCCAGGTCTGTGGGGCTACGCAAGCAGTTCCCAAAGAGATTTAGAACAAGGCATAGTTTTCCCTGCTGGCTCTTTGGGCGGGGGACCCATCTCCAGCCATAGGCCATTTTTGTGCCTGGCCCGGCGCCCAGTGGGAAAGGGTGGCTTTGAGGCTTGAAGGCAGCAGGAAAGCCCGCAGCCCCCACGTCTGTGGGGCTACGCAAGCGGTTCCAAAAGAGCTTTAGAACAAGGCATAATTTTCCCTGCTGGCTCTCTGGTCGGGGGACCCATCTCCAGCCATATGGCCATTTTTGTGCCTGGCGCAGCGCCAAGTGGGAAAGGGTGGTTTTGAGGCTGAAGGCAGCAGCAAAGCCTGCAGCCCCCAGGTCTGTGGGGCTACGCAAGCGGTTCCCAAAGAGCTTTAGAACAAGGCATAATTTTCCCTGCTGGCTCTTTGGGCGGGGGACCCATCTCCAGCCGTATGGCCATTTTTGTGCCTGGCCGGGGGCCAAGTGGGAAAGGGTGGTTTTGAGGCTGAAGGCAGCAGGAAAGCCCGCAGCCCCCACGTGTGTGGGGCTACGCAAGCGGTTCCCAAAGAGCTTTAGAACAAGGCATAGTTTTCCCTGCTGGCTCTTTGGGCATGGGACCCATCTCCAGCCATAGGCCATTTTTGTGCTTGATAGGGCGCCAAGTGGGAAAGGGTGGTGTCGAGGCTGAAGGCAGCAGGAAAGCCCGCAGCCCCCAGGTCTGTGCGGCTACGCAAGCGGTTCCCAAAGAGCTTTAGAACAAGGCATAGTTTTCCCTGCTGGCTTTTTGGGCGGGGGACCCATCTCCAGCCGTACGGCCATTTTTGTGGCTGGCGCGGCGCCAAGAGGGAAAGGGTGGTGTCGAGGCTAAAGGCAGCAGGAAAGCCCGCAGCCCCCAGGTCTGTGGAGCTACGCAAGCAGTTCCCAAAGAGCTTTAGAACAAGGCATAGTTTTCCCTGCTGGCTCTTTGGGCGGGGGACCCATCTCCAGCCGTATGGCCATTTTTGTGCATGGCGCAGCGCCAAGTGGGAAAGGGTGGCTTTGAGGCTGAAGGCAGCAGGAAAGCCCGCAGCCCCCAGGTCTGTGGGGCTACGCAAGCGGTTCCCAAAGAGCTTTAGAACAAGGCATAGTTTTCCCTGCTGGCTCTTTGGGCATGGGACCCATCTCCACCCATAGGCCATTTTTGTGCCTGATAGGGCGCCAAGTGAGAAAGGGTGGCTTTGAGGCTAAAGACAGCAGGAATGCCTGCAGCCCCCAGGTCTGTGGGGCTACGCAAGCGGTTCCCAAAGAGCTTTAGAACAAGGCATAGTTTTCCCTGCTGGCTCTTTGGGTGGGGGACCCATCTCCAGCCGTATGGCTATTTTTGTGCCTGACGCGGTGCGTAGTGGCATGGGGTGGTTTTGAGGCTGAAGGCAGCAGGAAAGCCCGCAGCCCCCACGTCTGTGGGGCCAAGCAAGCGGTTCCCAAAGAGCTTTAGAACAAGGCATAGTTTTCCCTGCTGGCTCTTTGGGCGGGGGACCCATCTCCAGCCGTATGGCCATTTTTGTGCCTGGCGCGGTGCGTAGTGGGAAAGGGTGGTTTTGACGCTGAAGGCAGCAGGAAAGCCCGCAGCCCCCAGGTCTGTGGGGCTACGCAAGCGGTTCACCAAAGAGCTTTAGAACAAGGCATAGTTTTCCCTGCTGGCTCTTTGGGCAGGGGACCCATCTCCAGCCGTATGGCCATTTTTGTCCCTGGCCCGGCGCCAAGTGGGAAAGGGTGGTGTTGAGGCTGAAGGCAGCAGCAAAGACTGCAGCCCCCAGGTCTGTGGGGCCAAGCAAGCGGTTCCCAAAGAGCTTTAGAACAAGGCATAGTTTTCCCTGCTGGCTCTTTGGGCGGGGGACCCATCTCCAGCCGTATGGCCATTTTTGTGCCTGGCGCGGCGCCAAGTGGGTAAGGGTGGTGTCGAGGCTGAAGGCAGCAGCAAAGCCTGCAGCCCCCAGGTCTGTGGGGCCAAGCAAGCGGTTCCCAAAGAGCTTTAGAACAAGGCATAGTTTTCCCTGCTGGCTCTTTGGGCATGGGACCCATCTCCAGCCGTATGGCCATTTTTGTCCCTGGCCCGGCGCCAAGTGGGAAAGGGTGGCTTTGAGGCTGAAGGCAGCAGGAAAGCCCGCAGCCCCCAGGTCTGTGGGGCTACGCAAGCGGTTCCCAAAGAGCTTTAGAACAAGGCATAGTTTTCCCTGCTGGCTCTTTGGGCATGGGACCCATCTCCAGCCATAGGTCATTTTTGTGCCTGATAGGGCGCCAAGTGGGAAAGGGTGGCTTTGAGGCTGAAGACAGCAGGAAAGCCTGCAGCTCCCAGGTCTGTGGGGCTATGCAAGCGGTTCCCAAAGAGCTTTAGAACAAGGCATAGTTTTCCCTGCTGGCTCTTTGGGCGGGGGACCCATCTCCTGCCGTATGGCCATTTTTGTGCCTGGCGCGGCGCCAAGTGGGAAAGGGTTGTGTCGAGGCTGAAGGCAGCAGGAAAGCCCGCAGCCCCCAGGTCTGTGGGGCTACGCAAGCGGTTCCCAAAGAGCTTTAGAACAAGGCATAGTTTTCCCTGCTGGCTCTTTGGGTGGGGGACCCATCTCCAGACGTATGGCTATTTTTGTGCCTGGCGCGGTGCGTAGTGGCATAGGGTGGTTTTGAGGCTGAAGGCAGCAGGAAAGCCCGCAGCCCCCAGGTCTGTGGGGCTACGCAAGCGGTTCCCAAAGAGCTTTAGAACAAGGCATAGTTTTCCCTGCTGGCTCTTTGGGCGGGGGACCCATCTCCAGCCATATGGCCATTTTTGAGCCTGGAGCAGTGCCAAGTGGGAAAGGGTGGTGTCGAGGCTGAAGGCAGCAGGAAAGCCCGCAGCCCCCACGTCTGTGGGGCCAAGCAAGCGGTTCCCAAAGAGCTTTAGAACAAGGCATAGTTTTCCCTGCTGGCTCTTTGGGCATGGGACCCATCTCCAGCCATAGGCCATTTTTGTGCCTGGCGCGGCGCCAAGTGGGAAAGGGTGGCTTTGAGGCTGAAGGCAGCAGCAAAGCCCGCAGCCCCCAGGTCTGTGGGGCTACGCAAGCGGTTCCCAAAGAGCTTTAGAACAAGGCATAGTTTTCCCTGCTGGCTCTTTGGGCGGGGGACCCATCTCCAGCCGTATGGCCATTTTTGTGCCTGGCGAAGCCCCAAGAGGGAAAGGGTGGCTTTGAATCTGAAGGCAGCAGGAAAGCCCGCAGCCCCCAGGTCTGTGGGGCTACGCAAGCGGTTCCCAAAGAGCTTTAGAACAAGGCATAGTTTTCCCTGCTGGCTCTTTTGGCAGGGGACCCATCTCCAGCCGTATGGCCATTTTTGTGCCTGGCGCGGTGCGTAGTGGGAAAGGGTGGTGTTGAGGCTGAAGGCAGCAGCAAAGACTGCAGTCCCCAAGTTTGTGGGGCCAAGCAAGCGGTTCCCAAAGAGCTTTAGAACAAGGCATAGTTTTCCCTGCTGGCTCTTTGGGCGGGGGACCCATCTCCAGCCGTATGGCCATTTTTGTGCCTGGCCCGGCGCCAAGTGGGAAAGGGTGGCTTTGAGGCTGAAGGCAGCAGCAAAGCCCGCAGCCCCCAGGTCTGTGGGGCTACGCAAGTGGTTCCCAAAGAGCTTTAGAACAAGGCATAGTTTTCCCTGCTGGCTCTCTGGGCGGGGGACCCATCTGCAGCCGTATGGCCATTTTTGAGCCTGGAGCAGTGCCAAGTGGGAAAGGGTGGTTTTGAGGGTGAAGGCAGCAGGAAAGCCCGCAGCCCCCAGGTCTGTGGGGCTACGCAAGCGGTTCCCAAAGAGCTTTAGAACAAGGCATAGTTTTCCCTGCTGGCTCTTTGGGCGGGGGACCCATCTCCAGCCGTATGGCCATTTTTGTGCCTGGCGCGGCGCCAAGTGGGAAAGGGTGGTGTCGAGGCTGAAGGCAGCAGGAAAGCCCGCAGCCCCCACGTCTGTGGGGCCAAGCAAGCGGTTTCCAAAGAGCTTTAGAACAAGGCATAGTTTTCCCTGCTGGCTCTTTGGGCCTGGGACCCATCTCCAGCCATAGGCCATTTTTGTGCTTGATAGGGCGCCAAGTGGGAAAGGGTGGCTTTGAGGCTGAAGGCAGCAGGAAAGCCTGCAGCCCCCAGGTCTGTGGGGCTATGCAAGCAGTACCCAAAGAGCTTTAGAACAAGGCATAGTTTTCCCTGCTGGCTCTTTGTTCGGGGGACCCATCTCCAGCCATAGGCCATTTTTGTGCCTGGCCCGGCGCCCAGTGGGAAAGGGTGGCTTTGAGGCTTGAAGGCAGCAGGAAAGCCCGCAGCCCCCAGGTCTGTGGGGCTACGCAAGCGGTTCCCAAAGAGCTTTAGAACAAGGCATAGTTTTCCCTGCTGGCTCTTTGGGCATGGGACCCATCTCCAGCCGTATGGCCATTTTTGAGCCTGGCGCGGCGCCAAGTGGGAAAGGGTTGTGTCGAGGCTAAAGGCAGCAGGAAAGCCCGCAGCCCCCAGGTCTGTGGGGCTACGCAAGCGGTTCCCAAAGAGCTTTAGAACAAGGCATAATTTTCCCTGCTGGCTCTTTGGGCGGGGGACCCATCTCCAGCCGTATGGCCATTTTTGTGCCTGGCGCAGCGCCAAGTGGGAAAGGGTGGTTTTGAGGCTGAAGGCAGCAGCAAAGCCCGCAGCCCCCAGGTCTGTGGGGCTACGCAAGCGGTTCCCAAAGAGCTTTAGAACAAGGCATAGTTTTCCCTGCTGGCTCTTTGGGCGGGGGACCCATCTCCAGCCGTATGGCCATTTTTGTGCCTGGCCGGGGGCCAAGTGGGAAAGGGTGGTTTTGAGGCTGAAGGCAGCAGGAAAGCCCGCAGCCCCCAGGTGTGTGGGGCTACGCAAGCGGTTCCCAAAGAGCTTTAGAACAAGGCATAGTTTTTCCCTTCTGGCTCTTTGGGCATGGGACCCATCTCCAGCCATAGGCCATTTTTGTGCTTGATAGGGCGCCAAGTGGGAAAGGGTTGCTTTGAGGCTGAAGACAGCAGGAAAGCGCGCAGCCCCCAGGTCTGTGGGGCTACGCAAGCGGTTCCCAAAGAGCTTTAGAACAAGGCATAGTTTTCGCTGCTGGCTCTCTGGGCGGGGGACCCATCTCCAGCCGTATGGCCATTTTTGAGCCTGGCGCGCCGCCAGGTGGGAAAGGGTGGCTTTGAGGCTGAAGGCAGGAGCAAAGCCTGCAGCCCCCAGGTCTGTGGTGCTACGCAAGCGGTTCCCAAAGAGCTTTAGAACAAGGCATAGTTTTCCCAGCTGGCTCTTAGGGCATGGGACCCATCTCCAGCCATAGGCCATTTTTGTGCCTGGCGCGAAGCCAAGTGGGAAAGGGTGCTGTCGAGGCTGAAGGCAGCAGGAAAGCCCGCAGCCCCAAGGTCTGTGGGGCTACGCAAGCGGTTCCCAAAGAGCTTTAGAACAAGGCATAGTTTTCCCTGCTGGCTCTTTGGGCGGGGGAACCATCTCCAGTCGTATGGCTATTTTTATGCCTGGCGTGTTGCGTAGTGGGAAAGGGTGGTTTTGAGGCTGAAGGCAGCAGGAAAGCCTGCAGCCCCCAGGTCTGTGGGGCTACGCAAGCGGTTCCCAAAGAGCTTTAGAACAAGGCATAGTTTTCCCTGCTGGCTCTTTGGGCGGGGGACCCATCTCCAGCCGTATGGCCATTTTTGTGCCTGATGCGGCGCAAAGTGGGAAAGGGTGGCTTTGAGGCTGAAGGCAGCAGGAAAGCCCGCAGCCCCCAGGTCTGTGCGGCTACGCAAGCGGTTCCCAAAGAGCTTTAGAACAAGGCATAGTTTTCCCTGCTGGCTCTTTGGGTGGGGGACCCATCTACAGCCGTACGGCCATTTTTGTGCCTGGCGCGGAGCCAAGAGGGAAAGGGTGGTGTCGAGGCTAAAGGCAGCAGGAAAGCCCGCAGCCCCCAGGTCTGTGCGGCTACGCAAGCGGTTCCCAAAGAGCTTTAGAACAAGGCATAATTTTCCCTGCTGGCTCTTTGGGCGGGGGACCCATCTCCAGCCGTATGGCCATTTTTGTGCCTGGCCGGGGGCCAAGTGGGAAAGGGTGGTTTTGAGGCTGAAGGCAGCAGGAAAGCCCGCAGCCGCCACGTGTGTGGGGCTACGCAAGCGGTTCCCAAAGAGCTTTAGAACAAGGCATAGTTTTCCCTGCTGGCTCTTTGGGCATGGGACCCATCTCCAGCCATAGGCCATTTTTGTGCTTGATAGGGCGCCAAGTGGGAAAGGGTGGTATCGAGGCTGAAGGCAGCAGGAAAGCCCGCAGCCCCCAGGTCTGTGCGGCTACGCAAGCGGTTCCCAAAGAGCTTTAGAACAAGGCATAATTTTCCCTGCTGGCTCTTCGGACGGGGGACCCATCTCCAGCCGTACGGCCATTTTTGTGCCTGGCGCGGCGCCATGAGGGAAAGGGTGGTGTCGAGGCTAAAGTCAGCAGGAAAGCCCGCAGCCCCCAGGTCTGTGGAGCTACGCAAGCAGTTCCCAAAGAGCTTTAGAACAAGGCATAGTTTTCCCAGCTGGCTCTTTGGGCGGGGGACCCATCTCCAGCCGTATGGCCATTTTTCTGCATGGCGCAGCGCCAAGTGGGAAAGGGTGGCTTTGAGGCTGAAGGCAGCAGGAAAGCCCGCAGCCCCCAGGTCTGTGGGGCTACGCAAGCGGTTCCCAAAGAGCTTTAGAACAAGGCATAGTTTTCCCTGCTGGCTCTTTGGGCATGGGACCCATCTCCACCCATAGGCCATTTTTGTGCCTGATAGGGCGCCAAGTGAGAAAGTGTGGCTTTGAGGCTAAAGACAGCAGGAAAGCCTGCAGCCCCCAGGTCTGTGGGGCTACGCAAGCGGTTCCCAAAGAGCTTTAGAACAAGGCATAGTTTTCCCTGCTGGCTCTTTGGGTGGGGGACCCATCTCCAGCCGTATGGCTATTTTTGTGCCTGACGCGGTGCGTAGTGGCAGAGGGTGGTTTTGAGGCTGAAGGCAGCAGGAAAGCCCGCAGCCCCCACGTCTGTGGGGCCAAGCAAGCGGTTCCCAAAGAGCTTTAGAACAAGGCATAGTTTTCCCTGCTGGCTCTTTGGGCGGGGGACCCATCTCCAGCCGTATGGCCATTTTTGTGCCTGGCGCGGTGCGTAGTGGGAAAGGGTGGTTTTGAGGCTGAAGGCAGCAGCAAAGCCTGCAGCCCCCAGGTCTGTGGGGCCAAGCAAGCGGTTCCCAAAGAGCTTTAGAACAAGGCATAGTTTTCCCTGCTGGCTCTTTGGGCGGGGGACCCATCTCCAGCCGTATGGCCATTTTTGTGCCTGGCGCGGCGCCAAGTGGGAAAGGGTGGCTTTGAGGCTGAAGGCAGCAGGAAAGCCCGCAGCGCCAGGTCTGTGGGGCTACGCAAGCGGTTCCCAAAGAGCTTTAGAACAAGGCATAGTTTTCCCTGCTGGCTCTTTGGGCATGGGACCCATCTGCAGCCATATGGCCATTTTTGTGCCTGGCCCGGCGCCAAGAGGGAAAGGGTGGTGTCGAGACTAAAGGCAGCAGGAAAGCCCGCAGCCCCCAGGTCTGTGGGGCTACGCAAGCGGTTCCCAAAGAGCTTTAGAACAAGGCATAGTTTTCCCTGCTGGCTCTTTGGGCGGGGGACCCATCTCCAGCCTTATGGCCATTTTTGTGCATGGCGCAGCGCCAAGTGGGAAATGGTGGTATCGAGGCTGAAGGCAGCAGGAAAGCCCGCAGCCCCCAGGTCTGTGGGGCTACGCAAGCGGTTCCCAAAGAGCTTTAGAACAAGGCATAGTTTTCCCTGCTGGCTCTTTGGGCATGGGACCCATCTCCACCCATAGGCCATTTTTGTTCCTGATAGGGCGCCAAGTGGGAAAGGGTGGCTTTGAGGCTGAAGACAGCAGGAAAGCCTGCAGCCCCCAGGTCTGTGGGGCTACGCAAGCGGTTCCCAAAGAGCTTTAGAACAAGGCATAGTTTTCCCTGCTGGCTCTTTGGGCGGGGGACCCATCTCCAGCCGTATGGCCATTTTTGTGCCTGGCGCGGTGCGTAGTGGGAAAGGGTGGTTTTGACGCTGAAGGCAGCAGGAAAGCCCGCAGCCCCCACGTCTGTGGGGCTACGCAAGCGGTTCACCAAATAGCTTTAGATCAAGGCATAGTTTTCCCTGCTGGCTCTTTGGGCAGGGGACCCATCTCCAGCCGTATGGCCATTTTTGTCCCTGGCCCGGCGCCAAGTGGGAAAGGGTGGTGTTGAGGCTGAAGGCAGCAGCAAAGACTGCAGCCCCCAGGTCTGTGGGGCCAAGCAAGCGGTTCCCAAAGAGCTTTAGAACAAGGCATAGTTTTCCCTGCTGGCTCTTTGGGCGGGGGACCCATCTCCAGCCGTATGGCCATTTTTGTGCCTGGCGCGGCGCCAAGTGGGAAAGGGTGGCTTTGAGGCTGAAGGCAGCAGCAAAGCCCGCAGCCCCCAGGTCTGTGGGGCTACGCAAGCGGTTCCCAAAGAGCTTTAGAACAAGGCATAGTTTTCCCTGCTGGCTCTTTGGGCATGGGACCCATCTCCAGCCATATGGCCATTTTTGTGCCTGGCCCGGCGCCAAGAGGGAAAGGGTGGTGTCGAGGCTAAAGGCAGCAGGAAAGCCCGCAGCCCCCAGGTCTGTGGGGCTACGCAAGCGGTTCCCAAAGAGCTTTAGAACAAGGCATAGTTTTCCCTGCTGTCTCTTTGGGCGGGGGACCCATCTCCAGCCTTATGGCCATTTTTGTGCATGGCGCAGCGCCAAGTGGGAAATGGTGGCTTTGAGACTGAAGGCAGCAGGAAAGCCCGCAGCCCCCAGGTCTGTGCGGCTACGCAAGCGGTTCCCAAAGAGCTTTAGAACAAGGCATAGTTTTCCCTGCTGGCTCTTTGGGCGGGGGACCCATCTCCAGCCGTATGGCCATTTTTGAGCCTGGAGCAGTGCCAAGTGGGAAAGGGTGGTGTCGAGGCTGAAGGCAGCAGGAAAGCCCGCAGCCCCCAGGTCTGTGGGGCTACGCAAGCAGTTCCCAAAGAGCTTTAGAACAAGGCATAGTTTTCCCTGCTGGCTCTTTGGGCGGGGGACCCATCTCCAGCCATAGGCCATTTTTGTGCCTGGCCCGGCGCCCAGTGGGAAAGGGTGGCTTTGAGGCTTGAAGGCAGCAGGAAAGCCCGCAGCCCCCAGGTCTGTGGGGCTACGCAAGCGGTTCCCAAAGAGCTTTAGAACAAGGCATAATTTTCCCTGCTGGCTCTTTGGGCGGGGGACCCATCTCCAGCCATATGGCCATTTTTGTGCCTGGCGCAGCGCCAAGTGGGAAAGGGTGGTTTTGAGGCTGAAGGCAGCAGCAAAGCCTGCAGCCCCCAGGTCTGTGGGGCTACGCAAGCGGTTCCCAAAGAGCTTTAGAACAAGGCATAATTTTCCCTGCTGGCTCTTTGGGCGGGGGACCCATCTCCAGCCGTATGGCCATTTTTGTGCCTGGCCGGGGGCCAAGTGGGAAAGGGTGGTTTTGAGGCTGAAGGCAGCAGGAAAGCCCGCAGCCCCCACGTGTGTGGGGCTACGCAAGCGGTTCCCAAAGAGCTTTAGAACAAGGCATAGTTTTCCCTGCTGGCTCTTTGGGCATGGGACCCATCTCCAGCCATAGGCCATTTTTGTGCTTGATAGGGCGCTAAGTGGGAAAGGGTGGTGTCGAGGCTGAAGGCAGCAGGAAAGCCCGCAGACCCCAGGTCTGTGCGGCTACGCAAGCGGTTCCCAAATAGCTTTAGAACAAGGCATAATTTTCCCTGCTGGCTTTTTGGGCGGGGGACCCATCTCCAGCCGTACGGCCATTTTTGTGCCTGGCGCGGCGCCAAGAGGGAAAGGGTGGTGTCGAGGCTAAAGGCAGCAGGAAAGCCCGCAGCCCCCAGGTCTGTGGAGCTACGCAAGCAGTTCCCAAAGAGCTTTAGAACAAGGCATAGTTTTCCCTGCTGGCTCTTTGGGCGGGGGACCCATCTCCAGCCGTATGGCCATTTTTGTGCATGGCGCAGCGCCAAGTGGGAAAGGGTGGCTTTGAGGCTGAAGGCAGCAGGAAAGCCCGCAGCCCCCAGGTCTGTGGGGCTACGCAAGCGGTTCCCAAAGAGCTTTAGAACAAGGCATAGTTTTCCCTGCTGGCTCTTTGGGCATGGGACCCATCTCCACCCATAGGCCATTTTTGTGCCTGATAGGGCGCCAAGTGAGAAAGGGTGGCTTTGAGGCTAAAGACAGCAGGAAAGCCTGCAGCCCCCAGGTCTGTGGGGCTACGCAAGCGGTTCCCAAAGAGCTTTAGAACAAGGCATAGTTTTCCCTGCTGGCTCTTTGGGTGGGGGACCCATCTCCAGCCGTATGGCTATTTTTGTGCCTGACGCGGTGCGTAGTGGCATAGGGTGGTTTTGAGGCTGAAGGCAGCAGGAAAGCCCGCAGCCCCCACGTCTGTGGGGCCAAGCAAGCGGTTCCCAAAGAGCTTTAGAACAAGGCATAGTTTTCCCTGCTGGCTCTTTGGGCGGGGGACCCATCTCCAGCCGTATGGCCATTTTTGTGCCTGGCGCGGTGCGTAGTGGGAAAGGGTGGTTTTGACGCTGAAGGCAGCAGGAAAGCCCGCAGCCCCCAGGTCTGTGGGGCTACGCAAGCGGTTCACCAAAGAGCTTTAGAACAAGGCATAGTTTTCCCTGCTGGCTCTTTGGGCAGGGGACCCATCTCCAGCCGTATGGCCATTTTTGTGCCTGGCCCGGCGCCAAGTGGGAAAGGGTGGTGTTGAGGCTGAAGGCAGCAGCAAAGACTGCAGCCCCCAGGTCTGTGGGGCTACGCAAGCGGTTCCCAAAGAGCTTTAGAACAAGGCATAGTTTTCCCTGCTGGCTCTTTGGGCGGGGGACCCATCTCCAGCCGTATGGCCATTTTTGTGCCTGGCCCGGCGCCAAGTGGGAAAGGGTGGCTTTGAGGCTGAAGGCAGCAGGAAAGCCCGCAGCCCCCAGGTCTGTGGGGCTACGCAAGCGGTTCCCAAAGAGCTTTAGAACAAGGCATAGTTTTCCCTGCTGGCTCTTTGGGCGGGGGACACATCTCCAGCCGTATGGCCATTTTTGAGCCTGGAGCAGTGCCAAGTGGGAAAGGGTGGTTTTGAGGGTGAAGGCAGCAGGAAAGCCCGCAGCCCCCAGGTCTGTGGGGCTACGCAAGCGGTTCCCAAAGAGCTTTAGAACAAGGCATAGTTTTCCCTGCTGGCTCTTTGGGCGGGGGACCCATCTCCAGCCGTATGGCCATTTTTGTGCCTGGCGCGGCGCCAAGTTTGAAAGGGTGGTGTCGAGGCTGAAGGCAGCAGGAAAGCCCGCAGCCCCCAGGTCTGTGGGGCCAAGCAAGCGGTTCCCAAAGAGCTTTAGAACAAGGCATAGTTTTCCCTGCTGGCTCTTTGGGCATGGGACCCATCTCCAGCCATAGGCCATTTTTGTGCTTGATAGGGCGCCAAGTGGGAAAGGGTGGTGTCAAGGCTGAAGGCAGCAGGAAAGCCCGCAGCCCCCAGGTGTGTGGGGCTACGCAAGCGGTTCCCAAAGAGCTTTAGAACAAGGCATAGTTTTCCCTGCTGGCTCTTTGGGCATGGGACCCATCTCCAGCCATAGGCCATTTTTGTGCTTGATAGGGCGCCAAGTGGGAAAGGGTTGCTTTGAGGCTGAAGACAGCAGGAAAGCCCGCAGCCCCCAGGTCTGTGGGGCTACGCAAGCGGTTCCCAAAGAGCTTTAGAACAAGGCATAGTTTTCCCAGCTGGCTCTTAGGGCATGGGACCCATCTCCAGCCATAGGCCATTTTTGTGCCTGGCGCGAAGCCAAGTTGGAAAGGGTGCTGTCGAGGCTGAAGGCAGCAGGAAAGCCCGCAGCCCCCAGGTCTGTGGGGCTACGCAAGCGGTTCCCAAAGAGCTTTAGAACAAGGCAGAGTTTTCCCTGCTGGCTCTTTGGGCGGGGGACCCATCTCCAGTCGTATGGCTATTTTTATGCCTGGCGCGTTGCGTAGTGGGAAAGGGTGGTTTTGAGGCTGAAGGCAGCAGGAAAGCCTGCAGCCCCCAGGTCTGTGGGGCTACGCAAGCAGTTCCCAAAGAGCTTTAGAACAAGGCATAGTTTTCCCTGCTGGCTCTTTGGGCGGGGGACCCATCTCCAGCCGTATGGCCATTTTTGTGCCTGATGCGGCGCAAAGTGGGAAAGGGTGGCTTTGAGGCTGAAGGCAGCAGCAAAGCCTGCAGCCCCCAGGTCTGTGGGGCTACGCAAGCGGTTCCCAAAGAGCTTTAGAACAAGGCATAGTTTTCCCTGCTGGCTCTTTGGGCGGGGGACCCATCTCCAGCCGTACGGCCATTTTTGTGCCTGGCGCGGCGCCAAGAGGGAAAGGGTGGTGTCGAGGCTAAAGGCAGCAGGAAAGCCCGCAGCCCCCAGGTCTGTGGGGCTATGCAAGCGGTTCCCAAAGAGCTTTAGAACAAGGCATAGTTTTCCCTGCTGGCTCTTTGGGCGGGGGACCCATCTCCAGCCGTATGGCCATTTTTGTGCCTGGCGAAGCCCCAAGTGCGAAAGGGTGGCTTTGAGGCTGAAGGCAGCAGGAAAGCCCGCAGCCCCCAGGTCTGTGGGGCTACGCAAGCGGTTCCCAAAGAGCTTTAGAACAAGGCATAGTTTTCCCTGCTGGCTCTCTGGGCGGGGGACCCATCTCCAGCCGTATGGCCATTTTTGAGCCTGGAGCAGTGCCAAGTGGGAAAGGGTGGTTTTGAGGCTGAAGGCAGCAGGAAAGCCCGCAGCCCCCACGTGTGTGGGGCTACGCAAGCGGTTCCCAAAGAGCTTTAGAACAAGGCATAGTTTTCCCTGCTGGCTCTTTGGGCATGGGACCCATCTCCAGCCATAGGCCATTTTTGTGCTTGATAGGGCGCCAAGAGGGAAAGGGTGGTGTCAAGGCTGAAGGCAGCAGGAAAGCCCGCAGCCCCCAGGTCTGTGCGGCTACGCAAGCGGTTCCCAAAGAGCTTTAGAACAAGGCATAATTTTCCCTGCTGGCTCTTTGGGTGGGGGACCCATCTCCAGCTGTATGGCTATTTTTGTGCCTGACGCGGTGCGTAGTGGCATAGGGTGGTTTTGAGGCTGAAGGCAGCAGGAAAGCCCGCAGCCCCCACGTCTGTGGGGCCAAGCAAGTGGTTCCCAAAGAGCTTTAGAACAAGGCATAGTTTTCCCTGCTGGCTCTTTGGGCGGGGGACCCATCTCCAGCCGTATGGCCATTTTTGTGCCTGGCGCGGCGCCAAGTGGGAAAGGGTGGCTTTGAGGCTGAAGGCAGCAGGAAAGCCCGCAGCCCCCAGGTCTGTGGGGCTACGCAAGCGGTTCCCAAAGAGCTTTAGAACAAGGCATAGTTTTCCCTGCTGGCTCTTTGGGCATGGGACCCATCTCCAGCCATATGGCCATTTTTGTGCATGGCGAAGCCCCAAGTGCGAAAGGGTGGCTTTGAGGCTGAAGGCAGCAGGAAAGCCCGCAGCCCCCAGGTCTGTGGGGCTACGCAAGCGGTTCCCAAAGAGCTTTAGAACAAGGCATAGTTTTCCCTGCTGGCTCTCTGGGCGGGGGACCCATCTCCAGCCGTATGGCCATTTTTGAGCGTGGAGCAGTGCCAAGTGGGAAAGGGTGGTTTTGAGGCTGAAGGCAGCAGGAAAGCCCGCAGCCCCCACGTGTGTGGGGCTACGCAAGCGGTTCCCAAAGAGCTTTAGAACAAGGCATAGTTTTCCCTGCTGGCTCTTTGGGCATGGGACCCATCTCCAGCCATAGGCCATTTTTGTGCTTGATAGGGCGCCAAGTGGGAAAGGGTGGTGTCGAGGCTGAAGGCAGCAGGAAAGCCCGCAGCCCCCAGGTCTGTGCGGCTACGCAAGCGGTTCCCAAAGAGCTTTAGAACAAGGCATAATTTTCCCTGCTGGCTCTTTGGGTGGGGGACCCATCTCCAGCCGTATGGCTATTTTTGTGCCTGACGCGGTGCGTAGTGGCATAGGGTGGTTTTGAGGCTGAAGGCAGCAGGAAAGCCCGCAGCCCCCACGTCTGTGGGGCCAAGCAAGCGGTTCCCAAAGAGCTTTAGAACAAGGCATAGTTTTCCCTGCTGGCTCTTTGGGCGGGGGACCCATCTCCAGCCGTATGGCCATTTTTGTGCCTGGCGCGGTGCGTAGTGGGAAAGGGTGGTTTTGACGCTGATGGCAGCAGCAAAGACTGCAGCCCCCAGGTCTGTGGGGCTACGCAAGCGGTTCCCAAAGAGCTTTAGAACAAGGCATAGTTTTCCCTGCTGGCTCTTTGGGCGGGGGACCCATCTCCAGCCGTATGGCCATTTTTGTGCCTGGCGCGGCGCCAAGTGGGAAAGGGTGGCTTTGAGGCTGAAGGCAGCAGCAAAGCCCGCAGCCCCCAGGTCTGTGGGGCTACGCAAGCGGTTCCCAAAGAGCTTTAGAACAAGGCATAGTTTTCCCTGCTGGCTCTTTGGGCATGGGACCCATCTCCAGCCATATGGCCATTTTTGTGCCTGGCCCGGCGCCAAGTGGGAAAGGGTGGCTTTGAGGCTGAAGGCAGCAGGAAAGCCCGCAGCCCCCAGGTCTGTGGGGCTACGCAAGCGGTTCCCAAAGAGCTTTAGAACAAGGCATAGTTTTCCCTGCTGGCTCTCTGGGCGGGGGACCCATCTCCAGCCGTATGGCCATTTTTGTGCCTGGCGCGGCGCCAAGTGGGAAAGGGTGGTGTCGAGGCTGAAGGCAGCAGGAAAGCCCGCAGCCCCCAGGTCTGTGGGGCCAAGCAAGCGGTTCCCAAAGAGCTTTAGAACAAGGCATAGTTTTCCCTGCTGGCTCTTTGGGCATGGGACCCATCTCCAGCCATAGGCCATTTTTGTGCTTGATAGGGCGCCAAGTGGGAAAGGGTGGCTTTGAGGCTGAAGGCAGCAGCAAAGACTGCAGCCCCCAGGTCTGTGGGGCCAAGCAAGCGGTTCCCAAAGAGCTTTAGAACAAGGCATAGTTTTCCCTGCTGGCTCTTTGGGCGGGGGACCCATCTCAAGCCACAGGCCATTTTTGTACCTGGCCCAGCGCCAAGTGGGAAAGGTTGGTTTTGAGGCTGAAGGCAGCAGGAAAGCCCGCAGCCCCCAGGTGTGTGGGGCTACGCAAGCGGTTCCCAAAGAGCTTTAGAACAAGGCATAGTTTTCCCTGCTGGCTCTTTGGGCATGGGACCCATCTCCAGCCATAGGCCATTTTTGTTCTTGATAGGGCGCCAAGTGGGAAAGGGTGGCTTTGAGGCTGAAGGCAGCAGGAAAGCCCGCAGCCCCCAGGTCTGTGGGGCTACGCAAGCGGTTCCCAAAGAGCTTTAGAACAAGGCATAGTTTTCCCAGCTGGCTCTTAGGGCATGGGACCCATCTCCAGCCATAGGCCATTTTTGTGCCTGGCGCGAAGCCAAGTGGGAAAGGGTGCTGTCGAGGCTGAAGGCAGCAGGAAAGCCCGCAGCCCCCAGGTCTGTGGGGCTACGCAAGCGGTTCCCAAAGAGCTTTAGAACAAGGCAGAGTTTTCCCTGCTGGCTCTTTGGGCGGGGGACCCATCTCCAGTCGTATGGCTATTTTTATGCCTGGCGCGTTGCGTAGTGGGAAAGGGTGGTTTTGAGGCTGAAGGCAGCAGGAAAGCCTGCAGCCCCCAGGTCTGTGGGGCTACGCAAGCAGTTCCCAAAGAGCTTTAGAACAAGGCATAGTTTTCCCTGCTGGCTCTTTGGGCGGGGGACCCATCTCCAGCCGTATGGCCATTTTTGTTCCTGATGCGGCGCAAAGTGGGAAAGGGTGGCTTTGAGGCTGAAGGCAGCAGGAAAGCCTGCAGCCCCCAGGTCTGTGGGGCTACGCAAGCGGTTCCCAAAGAGCTTTAGAACAAGGCAGAGTTTTCCCTGCTGGCTCTTTGGGCGGGGGACCCATCTCCAGCCGTATGGCCATTTTTGTGCCTGGCGCGGCGCCAAGTGGGAAAGGGTGGCTTTGAGGCTGAAGGCAGCAGCAAAGCCCGCAGCCCCCAGGTCTGTGGGGCTACGCAAGCGGTTCCCAAAGAGCTTTAGAACAAGGCATAGTTTTCCCTGCTGGCTCTTTGGGCATGGGACCCATCTCCAGCCATATGGCCATTTTTGTGCCTGGCCCGGCGCCAAGTGGGAAAGGGTGGCTTTGAGGCTGAAGGCAGCAGGAAAGCCCGCAGCCCCCAGGTCTGTGGGGCTACGCAAGCGGTTCCCAAAGAGCTTTAGAACAAGGCATAGTTTTCCCTGCTGGCTCTCTGGGCGGGGGACCCATCTCCAGCCGTATGGCCATTTTTGTGCCTGGCGCGGCGCCAAGTGGGAAAGGGTGGCTTTGAGGCTGAAGGCAGCAGGAAAGCCCGCAGCCCCCAGGTCTGTGGGGCCAAGCAAGCGGTTCCCAAAGAGCTTTAGAACAAGGCATAGTTTTCCCTGCTGGCTCTTTGGGCATGGGACCCATCTCCAGCCATAGGCCATTTTTGTGCTTGATAGGGCGCCAAGTGGGAAAGGGTGGCTTTGAGGCTGAAGGCAGCAGCAAAGACTGCAGCCCCCAGGTCTGTGGGGCCAAGCAAGCGGTTCCCAAAGAGCTTTAGAACAAGGCATAGTTTTCCCTGCTGGCTCTTTGGGCGGGGGACCCATCTCAAGCCACAGGCCATTTTTGTACCTGGCCCAGCGCCAAGTGGGAAAGGGTGGTTTTGAGGCTGAAGGCAGCAGGAAAGCCCGCAGCCCCCAGGTGTGTGGGGCTACGCAAGCGGTTCCCAAAGAGCTTTAGAACAAGGCATAGTTTTCCCTGCTGGCTCTTTGGGCATGGGACCCATCTCCAGCCATAGGCCATTTTTGTTCTTGATAGGGCGCCAAGTGGGAAAGGGTGGCTTTGAGGCTGAAGGCAGCAGGAAAGCCCGCAGCCCCCAGGTCTGTGGGGCTACGCAAGCGGTTCCCAAAGAGCTTTAGAACAAGGCATAGTTTTCCCAGCTGGCTCTTAGGGCATGGGACCCATCTCCATCCATAGGCCATTTTTGTGCCTGGCGCGAAGCCAAGTGGGAAAGGGTGCTGTCGAGGCTGAAGGCAGCAGGAAAGCCCGCAGCCCCCAGGTCTGTGGGGGCTACGCAAGCGGTTCCCAAAGAGCTTTAGAACAAGGCATAGTTTTCCCTGCTGGCTCTTTGGGCGGGGGACCCATCTCCAGTCGTATGGCTATTTTTATGCCTGGCGCGTTGCGTAGTGGGAAAGGGTGGTTTTGAGGCTGAAGGCAGCAGGAAAGCCTGCAGCCCCCAGGTCTGTGGGGCTACGCAAGCAGTTCCCAAAGAGCTTTAGAACAAGGCATAGTTTTCCCTGCTGGCTCTTTGGGCGGGGGACCCATCTCCAGCCGTATGGCCATTTTTGTGCCTGATGCGGCGCAAAGTGGGAAAGGGTGGCTTTGAGGCTGAAGGCAGCAGGAAAGCCTGCAGCCCCCAGGTCTGTGGGGCTACGCAAGCGGTTCCCAAAGAGCTTTACAACAAGGCATAGTTTTCCCTGCTGGCTCTTTGGGCGGGGGACCCATCTCCAGCCGTATGGCCATTTTTGTGCCTGGCGCGGCGCCAAGTTTGAAAGGGTGGTGTCGAGGCTGAAGGCAGCAGGAAAGCCCGCAGCCCCCAGGTCTGTGGGGCCAAGCAAGCGGTTCCCAAAGAGCTTTAGAACAAGGCATAGTTTTCCCTGCTGGCTCTTTGGGCATGGGACCCATCACCAGCCATAGGCCATTTTTGTGCTTGATAGGGCGCCAAGTGGGAAAGGGTGGTGTCAAGGCTGAAGGCAGCAGGAAAGCCCGCAGCCCCCAGGTGTGTGGGGCTACGCAAGCGGTTCCCAAAGAGCTTTAGAACAAGGCATAGTTTTCCCTGCTGGCTCTTTGGGCATGGGACCCATCTCCAGCCATAGGCCATTTTTGTGCTTGATAGGGCGCCAAGTGGGAAAGGGTTGCTTTGAGGCTGAAGACAGCAGGAAAGCCCGCAGCCCCCAGGTCTGTGGGGCTACGCAAGCGGTTCCCAAAGAGCTTTAGAACAAGGCATAGTTTTCCCAGCTGGCTCTTAGGGCATGGGACCCATCTCCAGCCATAGGCCATTTTTGTGCCTGGCGCGAAGCCAAGTGGGAAAGGGTGCTGTCGAGGCTGAAGGCAGCAGGAAAGCCCGCAGCCCCCAGGTCTGTGGGGCTACGCAAGCGGTTCCCAAAGAGTTTTAGAACAAGGCAGAGTTTTCCCTGCTGGCTCTTTGGGCGGGGGACCCATCTCCAGTCGTATGGCTATTTTTATGCCTGGCGCGTTGCGTAGTGGGAAAGGGTGGTTTTGAGGCTGAAGGCAGCAGGAAAGCCTGCAGCCCCCAGGTCTGTGGGGCTACGCAAGCAGTTCCCAAAGAGCTTTAGAACAAGGCATAGTTTTCCCTGCTGGCTCTTTGGGCGGGGGACCCATCTCCAGCCGTATGGCCATTTTTGTGCCTGATGCGGCGCAAAGTGGGAAAGGGTGGCTTTGAGGCTGAAGGCAGCAGCAAAGCCTGCAGCCCCCAGGTCTGTGGGGCTACGCAAGCGGTTCCCAAAGAGCTTTAGAACAAGGCATAGTTTTCCCTGCTGGCTCTTTGGGCGGGGGACCCATCTCCAGCCGTACGGCCATTTTTGTGCCTGGCGCGGCGCCAAGAGGGAAAGGGTGGTGTCGAGGCTAAAGGCAGCAGCAAAGCCCGCAGCCCCCAGGTCTGTGGGGCTATGCAAGCGGTTCCCAAAGAGCTTTAGAACAAGGCATAGTTTTCCCTGCTGGCTCTTTGGGCGGGGGACCCATCTCCAGCCGTATGGCCATTTTTGTGCCTGGCGAAGCCCCAAGTGCGAAAGGGTGGCTTTGAGGCTGAAGGCAGCAGGAAAGCCCGCAGCCCCCAGGTCTGTGGGGCTACGCAAGCGGTTCCCAAAGAGCTTTAGAACAAGGCATAGTTTTCCCTGCTGGCTCTCTGGGCGGGGGACCCATCTCCAGCCGTATGGCCATTTTTGAGCCTGGAGCAGTGCCAAGGGGGAAAGGGTGGTTTTGAGGCTGAAGGCAGCAGGAAAGCCCGCAGCCCCCACGTGTGTGGGGCTACGCAAGCGGTTCCCAAAGAGCTTTAGAACAAGGCATAGTTTTCCCTGCTGGCTCTTTGGGCATGGGACCCATCTCCAGCCATAGGCCATTTTTGTGCTTGATAGGGCGCCAAGTGGGAAAGGGTGGTGTCAAGGCTGAAGGCAGCAGGAAAGCCCGCAGCCCCCAGGTCTGTGCGGCTACGCAAGCGGTTCCCAAAGAGCTTTAGAACAAGGCATAATTTTCCCTGCTGGCTCTTTGGGTGGGGGACCCATCTCCAGCCGTATGGCTATTTTTGTGCCTGACGCGGTGCGTAGTGGCATAGGGTGGTTTTGAGGCTGAAGGCAGCAGGAAAGCCCGCAGCCCCCACGTCTGTGGGGCCAAGCAAGCGGTTCCCAAAGAGCTTTAGAACAAGGCATAGTTTTCCCTGCTGGCTCTTTGGGCGGGGGACCCATCTCCAGCCGTATGGCCATTTTTGTGCCTGGCGCGGTGCGTAGTGGGAAAGGGTGGTTTTGACGCTGAAGGCAGCAGCAAAGACTGCAGCCCCCAGGTCTGTGGGGCTACGCAAGCGGTTCCCAAAGAGCTTTAGAACAAGGCATAGTTTTCCCTGCTGGCTCTTTGGGCGGGGGACCCATCTCCAGCCGTATGGCCATTTTTGTGCCTGGCGCGGCGCCAAGTGGGAAAGGGTGGCTTTGAGGCTGAAGGCAGCAGGAAAGCCCGCAGCCCCCAGGTCTGTGGGGCTACGCAAGCGGTTCCCAAAGAGCTTTAGAACAAGGCATAGTTTTCCCTGCTGGCTCTTTGGGCATGGGACCCATCTCCAGCCATATGGCCATTTTTGTGCATGGCGAAGCCCCAAGTGCGAAAGGGTGGCTTTGAGGCTGAAGGCAGCAGGAAAGCCCGCAGCCCCCAGGTCTGTGGGGCTACGCAAGCGGTTCCCAAAGAGCTTTAGAACAAGGCATAGTTTTCCCTGCTGGCTCTCTGGGCGGGGGACCCATCTCCAGCCGTATGGCCATTTTTGAGCCTGGAGCAGTGCCAAGTGGGAAAGGGTGGTTTTGAGGCTGAAGGCAGCAGGAAAGCCCGCAGCCCCCACGTGTGTGGGGCTACGCAAGCGGTTCCCAAAGAGCTTTAGAACAAGGCATAGTTTTCCCTGCTGGCTCTTTGGGCATGGGACCCATCTCCAGCCATAGGCCATTTTTGTGCTTGATAGGGCGCCAAGTGGGAAAGGGTGGTGTCAAGGCTGAAGGCAGCAGGAAAGCCCGCAGCCCCCACGTCTGTGGGGCCAAGCAAGCGGTTCCCAAAGAGCTTTAGAACAAGGCATAGTTTTCCCTGCTGGCTCTTTGGGCGGGGGACCCATCTCCAGCCGTATGGCCATTTTTGTGCCTGGCGCGGTGCGTAGTGGGAAAGGGTGGTTTTGACGCTGAAGGCAGCAGCAAAGACTGCAGCCCCCAGGTCTGTGGGGCTACGCAAGCGGTTCCCAAAGAGCTTTAGAACAAGGCATAGTTTTCCCTGCTGGCTCTTTGGGCGGGGGACCCATCTCCAGCCGTATGGCCATTTTTGTGCCTGGCGCGGCGCCAAGTGGGAAAGGGTGGCTTTGAGGCTGAAGGCAGCAGGAAAGCCCGCAGCCCCCAGGTCTGTGGGGCTACGCAAGCGGTTCCCAAAGAGCTTTAGAACAAGGCATAGTTTTCCCTGCTGGCTCTTTGGGCATGGGACCCATCTCCAGCCATATGGCCATTTTTGTGCATGGCGAAGCCCCAAGTGCGAAAGGGTGGCTTTGAGGCTGAAGGCAGCAGGAAAGCCCGCAGCCCCCAGGTCTGTGGGGCTACGCAAGCGGTTCCCAAAGAGCTTTAGAACAAGGCATAGTTTTCCCTGCTGGCTCTCTGGGCGGGGGACCCATCTCCAGCCGTATGGCCATTTTTGAGCCTGGAGCAGTGCCAAGTGGGAAAGGGTGGTTTTGAGGCTGAAGGCAGCAGGAAAGCCCGCAGCCCCCACGTGTGTGGGGCTACGCAAGCGGTTCCCAAAGAGCTTTAGAACAAGGCATAGTTTTCCCTGCTGGCTCTTTGGGCATGGGACCCATCTCCAGCCATAGGCCATTTTTGTGCTTGATAGGGCGCCAAGTGGGAAAGGGTGGTGTCGAGGCTGAAGGCAGCAGGAAAGCCCGCAGCCCCCAGGTCTGTGCGGCTACGCAAGCGGTTCCCAAAGAGCTTTAGAACAAGGCATAATTTTCCCTGCTGGCTCTTTGGGTGGGGGACCCATCTCCAGCCGTATGGCTATTTTTGTGCCTGACGCGGTGCGTAGTGGCATAGGGTGGTTTTGAGGCTGAAGGCAGCAGGAAAGCCCGCAGCCCCCACGTCTGTGGGGCCAAGCAAGCGGTTCCCAAAGAGCTTTAGAACAAGGCATAGTTTTCCCTGCTGGCTCTTTGGGCGGGGGACCCATCTCCAGCCGTACGGCCATTTTTGTGCCTGGCGCGGCGCCAAGAGGGAAAGGGTGGTGTCGAGGCTAAAGGCAGCAGGAAAGCCCGCAGCCCCCAGGTCTGTGGGGCTATGCAAGCGGTTCCCAAAGAGCTTTAGAACAAGGCATAGTTTTCCCTGCTGGCTCTTTGGGCGGGGGACCCATCTCCAGCCGTATGGCCATTTTTGTGCCTGGCGAAGCCCCAAGTGCGAAAGGGTGGCTTTGAGGCTGAAGGCAGCAGGAAAGCCCGCAGCCCCCAGGTCTGTGGGGCTACGCAAGCGGTTCCCAAAGAGCTTTAGAACAAGGCATAGTTTTCCCTGCTGGCTCTCTGGGCGGGGGACCCATCTCCAGCCGTATGGCCATTTTTGAGCCTGGAGCAGTGCCAAGTGGGAAAGGGTGGTTTTGAGGCTGAAGGCAGCAGGAAAGCCCGCAGCCCCCACGTGTGTGGGGCTACGCAAGCGGTTCCCAAAGAGCTTTAGAACAAGGCATAGTTTTCCCTGCTGGCTCTTTGGGCATGGGACCCATCTCCAGCCATAGGCCATTTTTGTGCTTGATAGGGCGCCAAGTGGGAAAGGGTGGTGTCGAGGCTGAATGCAGCAGGAAAGCCCGCAGCCCCCAGGTCTGTGCGGCTACGCAAGCGGTTCCCAAAGAGCTTTAGAACAAGGCATAATTTTCCCTGCTGGCTCTTTGGGTGGGGGACCCATCTCCAGCCGTATGGCTATTTTTGTGCCTGACGCGGTGCGTAGTGGCATAGGGTGGTTTTGAGGCTGAAGGCAGCAGGAAAGCCCGCAGCCCCCACGTCTGTGGGGCCAAGCAAGCGGTTCCCAAAGAGCTTTAGAACAAGGCATAGTTTTCCCTGCTGGCTCTTTGGGCGGGGGACCCATCTCCAGCCGTATGGCCATTTTTGTGCCTGGCGCGGTGCGTAGTGGGAAAGGGTGGTTTTGACGCTGAAGGCAGCAGCAAAGACTGCAGCCCCCAGGTCTGTGGGGCTACGCAAGCGGTTCCCAAAGAGCTTTAGAACAAGGCATAGTTTTCCCTGCTGGCTCTTTGGGCGGGGGACCCATCTCCAGCCGTATGGCCATTTTTGTGCCTGGCGCGGCGCCAAGTGGGAAAGGGTGGCTTTGAGGCTGAAGGCAGCAGCAAAGCCCGCAGCCCCCAGGTCTGTGGGGCTACGCAAGCGGTTCCCAAAGAGCTTTAGAACAAGGCATAGTTTTCCCTGCTGGCTCTTTGGGCATGGGACCCATCTCCAGCCATATGGCCATTTTTGTGCATGGCGAAGCCCCAAGTGCGAAAGGGTGGCTTTGAGGCTGAAGGCAGCAGGAAAGCCCGCAGCCCCCAGGTGTGTGGGGCTACGCAAGCGGTTCCCAAAGAGCTTTAGAACAAGGCATAGTTTTCCCTGCTGGCTCTCTGGGCGGGGGACCCATCTCCAGCCGTATGGCCATTTTTGAGCCTGGAGCAGTGCCAAGTGGGAAAGGGTGGTTTTGAGGCTGAAGGCAGCAGGAAAGCCCGCAGCCCCCACGTGTGTGGGGCTACGCAAGCGGTTCCCAAAGAGCTTTAGAACAAGGCATAGTTTTCCCTGCTGGCTCTTTGGGCGGGGGACCCATCTCCAGCCGTATGGCCATTTTTGTGCCTGGCGCGGTGCGTAGTGGGAAAGGGTGGTTTTGACGCTGAAGGCAGCAGCAAAGACTGCAGCCCCCAGGTCTGTGGGGCTACGCAAGCGGTTCCCAAAGAGCTTTAGAACAAGGCATAGTTTTCCCTGCTGGCTCTTTGGGCGGGGGACCCATCTCCAGCCGTATGGCCATTTTTGTGCCTGGCGCGGCGCCAAGTGGGAAAGGGTGGCTTTGAGGCTGAAGGCAGCAGCAAAGCCCGCAGCCCCCAGGTCTGTGGGGCTACGCAAGCGGTTCCCAAAGAGCTTTAGAACAAGGCATAGTTTTCCCTGCTGGCTCTTTGGGCATGGGACCCATCTCCAGCCATATGGCCATTTTTGTGCCTGGCCCGGCGCCAAGTGGGAAAGGGTGGCTTTGAGGCTGAAGGCAGCAGGAAAGCCCGCAGCCCCCAGGTCTGTGGGGCTACGCAAGCGGTTCCCAAAGAGCTTTAGAACAAGGCATAGTTTTCCCTGCTGGCTCTCTGGGCGGGGGGACCCATCTCCAGCCGTATGGCCATTTTTGTGCCTGGCGCGGCGCCAAGTGGGAAAGGGTGGTGTCGAGGCTGAAGGCAGCAGGAAAGCCCGCAGCCCCCAGGTCTGTGGGGCCAAGCAAGCGGTTCCCAAAGAGCTTTAGAACAAGGCATAGTTTTCCCTGCTGGCTCTTTCGGCGGGGGACCCATCTCCAGCCGTATGGCCATTTTTGTGCCTGGCGCGGCGCCAAGTGGGAAAGGGTGGCTTTGAGGCTGAAGGCAGCAGGAAAGCCCGCAGCCCCCAGGTCTGTGGGGCTACGCAAGCGGTTCCCAAAGAGCTTTAGAACAAGGCATAGTTTTCCCTGCTGGCTCTCTGGGCGGGGGACCCATCTCCAGCCGTATGGCCATTTTTGAGCCTGGAGCAGTGCCAAGTGGGAAAGGGTGGTTTTGAGGCTGAAGGCAGCAGGAAAGCCCGCAGCCCCCACGTGTGTGGGGCTACGCAAGCGGTTCCCAAAGAGCTTTAGAACAAGGCATAGTTTTCCCTGCTGGCTCTTTGGGCATGGGACCCATCTCCAGCCATAGGCCATTTTTGTGCTTGATAGGGCGCCAAGTGGGAAAGGGTGGTGTCGAGGCTGAAGGCAGCAGGAAAGCCCGCAGCCCCCAGGTCTGTGCGGCTACGCAAGCGGTTCCCAAAGAGCTTTAGAACAAGGCATAATTTTCCCTGCTGGCTCTTTGGGTGGGGGACCCATCTCCAGCCGTATGGCTATTTTTGTGCCTGACGCGGTGCGTAGTGGCATAGGGTGGTTTTGAGGCTGAAGGCAGCAGGAAAGCCCGCAGCCCCCACGTCTGTGGGGCCAAGCAAGCGGTTCCCAAAGAGCTTTAGAACAAGGCATAGTTTTCCCTGCTGGCTCTTTGGGCGGGGGACCCATCTCCAGCCGTATGGCCATTTTTGTGCCTGGCGCGGTGCGTAGTGGGAAAGGGTGGTTTTGACGCTGAAGGCAGCAGCAAAGACTGCAGCCCCCAGGTCTGTGGGGCTACGCAAGCGGTTCCCAAAGAGCTTTAGAACAAGGCATAGTTTTCCCTGCTGGCTCTTTGGGCGGGGGACCCATCTCCAGCCGTATGGCCATTTTTGTGCCTGGCGCGGCGCCAAGTGGGAAAGGGTGGCTTTGAGGCTGAAGGCAGCAGCAAAGCCCGCAGCCCCCAGGTCTGTGGGGCTACGCAAGCGGTTCCCAAAGAGCTTTAGAACAAGGCATAGTTTTCCCTGCTGGCTCTTTGGGCATGGGACCCATCTCCAGCCATATGGCCATTTTTGTGCATGGCGAAGCCCCAAGTGCGAAAGGGTGGCTTTGAGGCTGAAGGCAGCAGGAAAGCCCGCAGCCCCCAGGTGTGTGGGGCTACGCAAGCGGTTCCCAAAGAGCTTTAGAACAAGGCATAGTTTTCCCTGCTGGCTCTCTGGGCGGGGGACCCATCTCCAGCCGTATGGCCATTTTTGAGCCTGGAGCAGTGCCAAGTGGGAAAGGGTGGTTTTGAGGCTGAAGGCAGCAGGAAAGCCCGCAGCCCCCACGTGTGTGGGGCTACGCAAGCGGTTCCCAAAGAGCTTTAGAACAAGGCATAGTTTTCCCTGCTGGCTCTTTGGGCGGGGGACCCATCTCCAGCCGTATGGCCATTTTTGTGCCTGGCGCGGTGCGTAGTGGGAAAGGGTGGTTTTGACGCTGAAGGCAGCAGCAAAGACTGCAGCCCCCAGGTCTGTGGGGCTACGCAAGCGGTTCCCAAAGAGCTTTAGAACAAGGCATAGTTTTCCCTGCTGGCTCTTTGGGCGGGGGACCCATCTCCAGCCGTATGGCCATTTTTGTGCCTGGCGCGGCGCCAAGTGGGAAAGGGTGGCTTTGAGGCTGAAGGCAGCAGCAAAGCCCGCAGCCCCCAGGTCTGTGGGGCTACGCAAGCGGTTCCCAAAGAGCTTTAGAACAAGGCATAGTTTTCCCTGCTGGCTCTTTGGGCATGGGACCCATCTCCAGCCATATGGCCATTTTTGTGCCTGGCCCGGCGCCAAGTGGGAAAGGGTGGCTTTGAGGCTGAAGGCAGCAGGAAAGCCCGCAGCCCCAGGTCTGTGGGGCTACGCAAGCGGTTCCCAAAGAGCTTTAGAACAAGGCATAGTTTTCCCTGCTGGCTCTCTGGGCGGGGGACCCATCTCCAGCCGTATGGCCATTTTTGTGCCTGGCGCGGCGCCAAGTGGGAAAGGGTGGTGTCGAGGCTGAAGGCAGCAGGAAAGCCCGCAGCCCCCAGGTCTGTGGGGCCAAGCAAGCGGTTCCCAAAGAGCTTTAGAACAAGGCATAGTTTTCCCTGCTGGCTCTTTCGGCGGGGGACCCATCTCCAGCCGTATGGCCATTTTTGTGCCTGGCGCGGCGCCAAGTGGGAAAGGGTGGCTTTGAGGCTGAAGGCAGCAGGAAAGCCCGCAGCCCCCAGGTCTGTGGGGCTACGCAAGCGGTTCCCAAAGAGCTTTAGAACAAGGCATAGTTTTCCCTGCTGGCTCTCTGGGCGGGGGACCCATCTCCAGCCGTATGGCCATTTTTGAGCCTGGAGCAGTGCCAAGTGGGAAAGGGTGGTTTTGAGGCTGAAGGCAGCAGGAAAGCCCGCAGCCCCCACGTGTGTGGGGCTACGCAAGCGGTTCCCAAAGAGCTTTAGAACAAGGCATAGTTTTCCCTGCTGGCTCTTTGGGCATGGGACCCATCTCCAGCCATAGGCCATTTTTGTGCTTGATAGGGCGCCAAGTGGGAAAGGGTGGTGTCGAGGCTGAAGGCAGCAGGAAAGCCCGCAGCCCCCAGGTCTGTGCGGCTACGCAAGCGGTTCCCAAAGAGCTTTAGAACAAGGCATAATTTTCCCTGCTGGCTCTTTGGGTGGGGGACCCATCTCCAGCCGTATGGCTATTTTTGTGCCTGACGCGGTGCGTAGTGGCATAGGGTGGTTTTGAGGCTGAAGGCAGCAGGAAAGCCCGCAGCCCCCACGTCTGTGGGGCCAAGCAAGCGGTTCCCAAAGAGCTTTAGAACAAGGCATAGTTTTCCCTGCTGGCTCTTTGGGCGGGGGACCCATCTCCAGCCGTATGGCCATTTTTGTGCCTGGCGCGGTGCGTAGTGGGAAAGGGTGGTTTTGACGCTGAAGGCAGCAGCAAAGACTGCAGCCCCCAGGTCTGTGGGGCTACGCAAGCGGTTCCCAAAGAGCTTTAGAACAAGGCATAGTTTTCCCTGCTGGCTCTTTGGGCGGGGGACCCATCTCCAGCCGTATGGCCATTTTTGTGCCTGGCGCGGCGCCAAGTGGGAAAGGGTGGCTTTGAGGCTGAAGGCAGCAGCAAAGCCCGCAGCCCCCAGGTCTGTGGGGCTACGCAAGCGGTTCCCAAAGAGCTTTAGAACAAGGCATAGTTTTCCCTGCTGGCTCTTTGGGCATGGGACCCATCTCCAGCCATATGGCCATTTTTGTGCATGGCGAAGCCCCAAGTGCGAAAGGGTGGCTTTGAGGCTGAAGGCAGCAGGAAAGCCCGCAGCCCCCAGGTGTGTGGGGCTACGCAAGCGGTTCCCAAAGAGCTTTAGAACAAGGCATAGTTTTCCCTGCTGGCTCTCTGGGCGGGGGACCCATCTCCAGCCGTATGGCCATTTTTGAGCCTGGAGCAGTGCCAAGTGGGAAAGGGTGGTTTTGAGGCTGAAGGCAGCAGGAAAGCCCGCAGCCCCCACGTGTGTGGGGCTACGCAAGCGGTTCCCAAAGAGCTTTAGAACAAGGCATAGTTTTCCCTGCTGGCTCTTTGGGCGGGGGACCCATCTCCAGCCGTATGGCCATTTTTGTGCCTGGCGCGGTGCGTAGTGGGAAAGGGTGGTTTTGACGCTGAAGGCAGCAGCAAAGACTGCAGCCCCCAGGTCTGTGGGGCTACGCAAGCGGTTCCCAAAGAGCTTTAGAACAAGGCATAGTTTTCCCTGCTGGCTCTTTGGGCGGGGGACCCATCTCCAGCCGTATGGCCATTTTTGTGCCTGGCGCGGCGCCAAGTGGGAAAGGGTGGCTTTGAGGCTGAAGGCAGCAGCAAAGCCCGCAGCCCCCCAGGTCTGTGGGGCTACGCAAGCGGTTCCCAAAGAGCTTTAGAACAAGGCATAGTTTTCCCTGCTGGCTCTTTGGGCATGGGACCCATCTCCAGCCATATGGCCATTTTTGTGCCTGGCCCGGCGCCAAGTGGGAAAGGGTGGCTTTGAGGCTGAAGGCAGCAGGAAAGCCCGCAGCCCCCAGGTCTGTGGGGCTACGCAAGCGGTTCCCAAAGAGCTTTAGAACAAGGCATAGTTTTCCCTGCTGGCTCTCTGGGCGGGGGACCCATCTCCAGCCGTATGGCCATTTTTGTGCCTGGCGCGGCGCCAAGTGGGAAAGGGTGGTGTCGAGGCTGAAGGCAGCAGGAAAGCCCGCAGCCCCCAGGTCTGTGGGGCCAAGCAAGCGGTTCCCAAAGAGCTTTAGAACAAGGCATAGTTTTCCCTGCTGGCTCTTTCGGCGGGGGACCCATCTCCAGCCGTATGGCCATTTTTGTGCCTGGCGCGGCGCCAAGTGGGAAAGGGTGGCTTTGAGGCTGAAGGCAGCAGGAAAGCCCGCAGCCCCCAGGTCTGTGGGGCTACGCAAGCGGTTCCCAAAGAGCTTTAGAACAAGGCATAGTTTTCCCTGCTGGCTCTCTGGGCGGGGGACCCATCTCCAGCCGTATGGCCATTTTTGAGCCTGGAGCAGTGCCAAGTGGGAAAGGGTGGTTTTGAGGCTGAAGGCAGCAGGAAAGCCCGCAGCCCCCACGTGTGTGGGGCTACGCAAGCGGTTCCCAAAGAGCTTTAGAACAAGGCATAGTTTTCCCTGCTGGCTCTTTGGGCATGGGACCCATCTCCAGCCATAGGCCATTTTTGTGCTTGATAGGGCGCCAAGTGGGAAAGGGTGGTGTCGAGGCTGAAGGCAGCAGGAAAGCCCGCAGCCCCCAGGTCTGTGCGGCTACGCAAGCGGTTCCCAAAGAGCTTTAGAACAAGGCATAATTTTCCCTGCTGGCTCTTTGGGTGGGGGACCCATCTCCAGCCGTATGGCTATTTTTGTGCCTGACGCGGTGCGTAGTGGCATAGGGTGGTTTTGAGGCTGAAGGCAGCAGGAAAGCCCGCAGCCCCCACGTCTGTGGGGCCAAGCAAGCGGTTCCCAAAGAGCTTTAGAACAAGGCATAGTTTTCCCTGCTGGCTCTTTGGGCGGGGGACCCATCTCCAGCCGTATGGCCATTTTTGTGCCTGGCGCGGTGCGTAGTGGGAAAGGGTGGTTTTGACGCTGAAGGCAGCAGCAAAGACTGCAGCCCCCAGGTCTGTGGGGCTACGCAAGCGGTTCCCAAAGAGCTTTAGAACAAGGCATAGTTTTCCCTGCTGGCTCTTTGGGCGGGGGACCCATCTCCAGCCGTATGGCCATTTTTGTGCCTGGCGCGGTGCGTAGTGGGAAAGGGTGGTTTTGACGCTGAAGGCAGCAGCAAAGACTGCAGCCCCCAGGTCTGTGGGGCTACGCAAGCGGTTCCCAAAGAGCTTTAGAACAAGGCATAGTTTTCCCTGCTGGCTCTTTGGGCATGGGACCCATCTCCAGCCATATGGCCATTTTTGTGCCTGGCCCGGCGCCAAGTGGGAAAGGGTGGCTTTGAGGCTGAAGGCAGCAGGAAAGCCCGCAGCCCCCAGGTCTGTGGGGCTACGCAAGCGGTTCCCAAAGAGCTTTAGAACAAGGCATAGTTTTCCCTGCTGGCTCTCTGGGCGGGGGACCCATCTCCAGCCGTATGGCCATTTTTGTGCCTGGCGCGGCGCCAAGTGGGAAAGGGTGGTGTCGAGGCTGAAGGCAGCAGGAAAGCCCGCAGCCCCCAGGTCTGTGGGGCCAAGCAAGCGGTTCCCAAAGAGCTTTAGAACAAGGCATAGTTTTCCCTGCTGGCTCTTTGGGCATGGGACCCATCTCCAGCCATAGGCCATTTTTGTGCTTGATAGGGCGCCAAGTGGGAAAGGGTGGCTTTGATGCTGAAGGCAGCAGCAAAGACTGCAGCCCCCAGGTCTGTGGGGCCAAGCAAGCGGTTCCCAAAGAGCTTTAGAACAAGGCATAGTTTTCCCTGCTGGCTCTTTGGGCGCGGGACCCATCTCAAGCCACAGGCCATTTTTGTACCTGGCCCGGCGCCAAGTGGGAAAGGGTGGTTTTGAGGCTGAAGGCAGCAGGAAAGCCCGCAGCCCCCAGGTGTGTGGGGCTACGCAAGCGGTTCCCAAAGAGCTTTAGAACAAGGCATAGTTTTCCCTGCTGGCTCTTTGGGCATGGGACCCATCTCCAGCCATAGGCCATTTTTGTTCTTGATAGGGCGCCAAGTGGGAAAGGGTGGCTTTGAGGCTGAAGGCAGCAGGAAAGCCCGCAGCCCCCAGGTCTGTGGGGCTACGCAAGCGGTTCCCAAAGAGCTTTAGAACAAGGCATAGTTTTCCCTGCTGGCTCTCTGGGCGGGGGACCCATCTCCAGCCGTATGGCCATTTTTGAGCCTGGCGCGGCGCCAGGTGGGAAAGGGTGGCTTTGAGGCTGAAGGCAGGAGCAAAGCCTGCAGCCCCCAGGTCTGTGGGGATACGCAAGCGGTTCCCAAAGAGCTTTAGAACAAGGCATAGTTTTCCCAGCTGGCTCTTAGGGCATGGGACCCATCTCCAGCCATAGGCCATTTCTGTGCCTGGCGCGGCGCCAAGAGGGAAAGGGTGCTGTCGAGGCTGAAGGCAGCAGGAAAGCCTGCAGCCCCCAGGTGTGTGGGGCTACGCAAGCGGTTCCCAAAGAGCTTTAGAACAAGGCATAATTTTCCCTGCTGGCTCTTTGGGCGGGGGACCCATCTCCAGCCGTATGGCTATTTTTGTGCCTGGCGCGGTGCGTAGTGGCATAGGATGGTTTTGAGGCTGAAGGCAGCAGGAAAGCCTGCAGCCCCCAGGTCTGTGCGGCTACACAAGCGGATCACAAAGAGCTTTAGAACAAGGCATAGTTTTCCCTGCTGGCTCTTTGGGCGGGGGACCCATCTCCAGCCGTATGGCCATTTTTGCGCCTGGCCCGGCGCCAAGTGGGAAAGGGTGGCTTTGAGTCTGAAGGCAGCAGCAAAGCCCGCAGCCCCCAGGTCTGTGCGGCTACGCAAGCGGTTCCCAAAGAGCTTTAGAACAAGGCATAGTTTTCCCTGCTGGCTCTTTGGGCGGGGGACCCATCTCCAGCCGTACGGCCATTTTTGTGCATGGCGCAGCGCCAAGTGGGAAAGGGTGGCTTTGACGCTGAAGGCAGCACAAACCCTGCAGCCCCAGGTCTGTGGGGCTACGCAAGCGGTTCCCAAAGAGCTTTAGAACAAGGCATAGTTTTCCCTGCTGGCTCTTTGGGCGGGGGACCCATCTCCAGCCGTATGGCCATTTTTGTGCCTGGCCCGGCGCCAAGAGGGAAAGGGTGGCTTTGAGGCTGAAGGCAGCAGGAAAGCCCGCAGCCCCCAGGTCTGTGGGGCTACGCAAGCGGTTCCCAAAGAGCTTTAGAACAAGGCATAGTTTTCCCTGCTGGCTCTCTGGGCGGGGGACCCATCTGCAGCCGTATGGCCATTTTTGAGCCTGGAGCAGTGCCAAGTGGGAAAGGGTGGTTTTGAGGGTGAAGGCAGCAGGAAAGCCCGCAGCCCCCAGGTCTGTGCGGCTACGCAAGCGGTTCCCAAAGAGCTTTAGAACAAGGCATAATTTTCCCTGCTGGCTCTTTGGGTGGGGGACCCATCTCCAGCCGTATGGCTATTTTTGTGCCTGACGCGGTGCGTAGTGGCATAGGGTGGTTTTGAGGCTGAAGGCAGCAGGAAAGCCCGCAGCCCCCACGTCTGTGGGGCCAAGCAAGCGGTTCCCAAAGAGCTTTAGAACAAGGCATAGTTTTCCCTGCTGGCTCTTTGGGCGGGGGACCCATCTCCAGCCGTATGGCCATTTTTGTGCCTGGCGCGGTGCGTAGTGGGAAAGGGTGGTTTTGACGCTGAAGGCAGCAGCAAAGACTGCAGCCCCCAGGTCTGTGGGGCTACGCAAGCGGTTCCCAAAGAGCTTTAGAACAAGGCATAGTTTTCCCTGCTGGCTCTTTGGGCGGGGGACCCATCTCCAGCCGTATGGCCATTTTTGTGCCTGGCGCGGCGCCAAGTGGGAAAGGGTGGCTTTGAGGCTGAAGGCAGCAGCAAAGCCCGCAGCCCCCAGGTCTGTGGGGCTACGCAAGCGGTTCCCAAAGAGCTTTAGAACAAGGCATAGTTTTCCCTGCTGGCTCTTTGGGCATGGGACCCATCTCCAGCCATATGGCCATTTTTGTGCATGGCGAAGCCCCAAGTGCGAAAGGGTGGCTTTGAGGCTGAAGGCAGCAGGAAAGCCCGCAGCCCCCAGGTCTGTGGGGCTACGCAAGCGGTTCCCAAAGAGCTTTAGAACAAGGCATAGTTTTCCCTGCTGGCTCTCTGGGCGGGGGACCCATCTCCAGCCGTATGGCCATTTTTGAGCCTGGAGCAGTGCCAAGTGGGAAAGGGTGGTTTTGAGGCTGAAGGCAGCAGGAAAGCCCGCAGCCCCCACGTGTGTGGGGCTACGCAAGCGGTTCCCAAAGAGCTTTAGAACAAGGCATAGTTTTCCCTGCTGGCTCTTTGGGCATGGGACCCATCTCCAGCCATAGGCCATTTTTGTGCTTGATAGGGCGCCAAGTGGGAAAGGGTGGTGTCGAGGCTGAAGGCAGCAGGAAAGCCCGCAGCCCCCAGGTCTGTGCGGCTACGCAAGCGGTTCCCAAAGAGCTTTAGAACAAGGCATAGTTTTCCCTGCTGGCTCTTTGGGTGGGGGACCCATCTCCAGCCGTATGGCTATTTTTGTGCCTGACGCGGTGCGTAGTGGCATAGGGTGGTTTTGAGGCTGAAGGCAGCAGGAAAGCCCGCAGCCCCCACGTCTGTGGGGCCAAGCAAGCGGTTCCCAAAGAGCTTTAGAACAAGGCATAGTTTTCCCTGCTGGCTCTTTGGGCGGGGGACCCATCTCCAGCCGTATGGCCATTTTTGTGCCTGGCGCGGTGCGTAGTGGGAAAGGGTGGTTTTGACGCTGAAGGCAGCAGCAAAGACTGCAGCCCCCAGGTCTGTGGGGCTACGCAAGCGGTTCCCAAAGAGCTTTAGAACAAGGCATAGTTTTCCCTGCTGGCTCTTTGGGCGGGGGACCCATCTCCAGCCGTATGGCCATTTTTGTGCCTGGCGCGGCGCCAAGTGGGAAAGGGTGGCTTTGAGGCTGAAGGCAGCAGCAAAGCCCGCAGCCCCCAGGTGTGTGGGGCTACGCAAGCGGTTCCCAAAGAGCTTTAGAACAAGGCATAGTTTTCCCTGCTGGCTCTTTGGGCATGGGACCCATCTCCAGCCATATGGCCATTTTTGTGCCTGGCCCGGCGCCAAGTGGGAAAGGGTGGCTTTGAGGCTGAAGGCAGCAGGAAAGCCCGCAGCCCCCAGGTCTGTGGGGCTACGCAAGCGGTTCCCAAAGAGCTTTAGAACAAGGCATAGTTTTCCCTGCTGGCTCTCTGGGCGGGGGACCCATCTCCAGCCGTATGGCCATTTTTGTGCCTGGCGCGGCGCCAAGTGGGAAAGGGTGGTGTCGAGGCTGAAGGCAGCAGGAAAGCCCGCAGCCCCCAGGTCTGTGGGGCCAAGCAAGCGGTTCCCAAAGAGCTTTAGAACAAGGCATAGTTTTCCCTGCTGGCTCTTTGGGCATGGGACCCATCTCCAGCCATAGGCCATTTTTGTGCTTGATAGGGCGCCAAGTGGGAAAGGGTGGCTTTGAGGCTGAAGGCAGCAGCAAAGACTGCAGCCCCCAGGTCTGTGGGGCCAAGCAAGCGGTTCCCAAAGAGCTTTAGAACAAGGCATAGTTTTCCCTGCTGGCTCTTTGGGCGGGGGACCCATCTCAAGCCACAGGCCATTTTTGTGCCTGGCCCGGCGCCAAGTGGGAAAGGGTGGTTTTGAGGCTGAAGGCAGCAGGAAAGCCCGCAGCCCCCAGGTGTGTGGGGCTACGCAAGCGGTTCCCAAAGAGCTTTAGAACAAGGCATAGTTTTCCCTGCTGGCTCTTTGGGCATGGGACCCATCTCCAGCCATAGGCCATTTTTGTTCTTGATAGGGCGCCAAGTGGGAAAGGGTGGCTTTGAGGCTGAAGGCAGCAGGAAAGCCCGCAGCCCCCAGGTCTGTGGGGCTACGCAAGCGGTTCCCAAAGAGCTTTAGAACAAGGTATAGTTTTCCCTGCTGGCTCTCTGGGCGGGGGACCCATCTCCAGCCGTATGGCCATTTTTGAGCCTGGCGCGGCGCCAGGTGGGAAAGGGTGGCTTTGAGGCTGAAGGCAGGAGCAAAGCCTGCAGCCCCCAGGTTTGTGGTGCTACGCAAGCGGTTCCCAAAGAGCTTTAGAACAAGGCATAGTTTTCCCAGCTGGCTCTTAGGGCATGGGACCCATCTCCAGCCATAGGCCATTTTTGTGCCTGGCGCGAAGCCAAGTGGGAAAGGGTGCTGTCGAGGCTGAAGGCAGCAGCAAAGCCTGCAGCCCCCAGGTGTGTGGGGCTACGCAAGCGGTTCCCAAAGAGCTTTAGAACAAGGCATAGTTTTCCCTGCTGGCTCTTTGGGCGGGGGACCCATCTCCAGCCGTATGGCTATTTTTGTGCCTGGCGCGGTGCGTAGTGGCATAGGATGGTTTTGAGGCTGAAGGCAGCAGGAAAGCCTGCAGCCCCCAGGTCTGTGCGGCTACACAAGCGGATCACAAAGAGCTTTAGGACAAGGCATAGTTTTCCCTGCTGGCTCTTTGGGCGGGGGACCCATCTCCAGCCGTATGGCCATTTTTGCGCCTGGCCCGGCGCCAAGTGGGAAAGGGTGGCTTTGAGGCTGAAGGCAGCAGCAAAGCCCGCAGCCCCCAGGTCTGTGCGGCTACGCAAGCGGTTCCCAAAGAGCTTTAGAACAAGGCATAGTTTTCCCTGCTGGCTCTTTGGGCGGGGGACCCATCTCCAGCCGTACGGCCATTTTTGTGCATGGCGCAGCGCCAAGTGGGAAAGGGTGGCTTTGACGCTGAAGGCAGCACAAACCCTGCAGCCCCAGGTCTGTGGGGCTACGCAAGCGGTTCCCAAAGAGCTTTAGAACAAGGCATAGTTTTCCCTGCTGGCTCTTTGGGCGGGGGACCCATCTCCAGCCGTATGGCCATTTTTGTGCCTGGCCCGGCGCCAAGAGGGAAAGGGTGGCTTTGAGGCTGAAGGCAGCAGGAAAGCCCGCAGCCCCCAGGTCTGTGGGGCTACGCAAGCGGTTCCCAAAGAGCTTTAGAACAAGGCATAGTCTTCCCTGCTGGCTCTCTGGGCGGGGGACCCATCTCCAGCCGTATGGCCATTTTTGAACCTGGAGCAGTGCCAAGTGGGAAAGGGTGGTTTTGAGGGTGAAGGCAGCAGGAAAGCCCGCAGCCCCTACGTCTGTGGGGCTACGCAAGCGGTTCCCAAAGAGCTTTAGAACAAGGCATAGTTTTCCCTGCTGGCTCTTTTGGCAGGGGACCCATCTCCAGCCGTATGGCCATTTTTGTGCCTGGCGCGGTGCGTAGTGGGAAAGGGTGGTGTTGAGGCTGAAGGCAGCAGCAAAGCCTGCAGCCCCCAGGTCTGTGGGGCCAAGCAAGCGGTTCCCAAAGAGCTTTAGAACAAGGCATAGTTTTCCCTGCTGGCTCTTTGGGCGGGGGACCCATCTCCAGCCGTATGGCCATTTTTGAGCCTGGCCCGGCGCCAAGTGGGAAAGGGTGGCTTTGAGGCTGAAGGCAGCAGCAAAGCCCGCAGCCCCCAGGTCTGTGGGGCTACGCAAGCGGTTCCCAAAGAGCTTTAGAACAAGGCATAGTTTTCCCTGCTGGCTCTCTGGGCGGGGGACCCATCTGCAGCCGTATGGCCATTTTTGAGCCTGGAGCAGTGCCAAGTGGGAAAGGGTGGCTTTGAGGCTGAAGGCAGCAGGAAAGCCCGCAGCCCCCAGGTCTGTGGGGCTACGCAAGCGGTTCCCAAAGAGCTTTAGAACAAGGCATAGTTTTCCCTGCTGGCTCTTTGGGCGGGGGACCCATCTCCAGCCGTATGGCCATTTTTGTGCCTGGCGCGGCGCCAAGTGGGAAAGGGTGGTGTCGAGGCTGAAGGCAGCAGGAAAGCCCGCAGCCCCCACGTCTGTGGGGCCAAGCAAGCGGTTCCCAAAGAGCTTTAGAACAAGGCATAGTTTTCCCTGCTGGCTCTTTGGGCGGGGGACCCATCTCCAGCCATAGGCCATTTTTGTGCTTGATAGGGCGCCAAGTGGGAAAGGGTGGCTTTGAGGCTGAAGGCAGCAGGAAAGCCTGCAGCCCCCAGGTCTGTGGGGCTACGCAAGCAGTTCCCAAAGAGCTTTAGAACAAGGCATAGTTTTCCCAGCTGGCTCTTTGTTCGGGGGACCCATCTCCAGCCATAGGCCATTTTTGTGCCTGGCCCGGCGCCCAGTGGGAAAGGGTGGATTTGAGGCTTGAAGGCAGCAGGAAAGCCCGCAGCCCCCAGGTCTGTGGGGCTACGCAAGCGGTTCCCAAAGAGCTTTAGAACAAGGCATAGTTTTCCCTGCTGGCTCTCTGGGAGGGGGACCCATCTCCAGCCGTATGGCCATTTTTGAGCCTGGCGCGGCGCCAAGTGGGAAAGGGTTGTGTCGAGGCTAAAGGCAGCAGGAAAGCCCGCAGCCCCCAGGTCTGTGGGGCTACGCAAGCGGTTCCCAAAGAGCTTTAGAACAAGGCATAATTTTCCCTGCTGGCTCTTTGGGCGGGGGACCCATCTCCAGCCGTATGGCCATTTTTGTGCCTGGCGCAGCGCCAAGTGGGAAAGGGTGGTTTTGAGGCTGAAGGCAGCAGCAAAGCCTGCAGCCCCCAGGTCTGTGGGGCTACGCAAGCGGTTCCCAAAGAGCATTAGAACAAGGCATAGTTTTCCCTGCTGGCTCTTTGGGCGGGGGACCCATCTCCAGCCGTATGGCCATTTTTGTGCCTGGCCGGGGGCCAAGTGGGAAAGGGTGGTTTTGACGCTGAAGGCAGCAGGAAAGCCCGCAGCCCCTAGGTCTGTGGGGCCAAGCAAGCGGTTCCCAAAGAGCTTTAGAACAAGGCATAGTTTTCCCTGCTGGCTCTTTGGGCATGGGACCCATCTCCAGCCATAGGCCATTTTTGTGCTTGATAGGGCGCCAAGTGGGAAAGGGTTGCTTTGAGGCTGAAGACAGCAGGAAAGCCCGCAGCCCCCAGGTCTGTGGGGCTACGCAAGCGGTTCCCAAAGAGCTTTAGAACAAGACATAGTTTTCCCTGCTGGCTCTCTGGGCGGGGGACCCATCTCCAGCCGTATGGCCATTTTTGAGCCTGGCGCGGCGCCAAGTGGGAAAGGGTTGTGTCGAGGCTAAAGGCAGCAGGAAAGCCCGCAGCCCCCAGGTCTGTGGGGCTACGCAAGCGGTTCCCAAAGAGCTTTAGAACAAGGCATAATTTTCCCTGCTGGCTCTTTGGGCGGGGGACCCATCTCCAGCCGTATGGCCATTTTTGTGCCTGGCGCAGCGCCAAGTGGGAAAGGGTGGTTTTGAGGCTGAAGGCAGCAGCAAAGCCTGCAGCCCCCAGGTCTGTGGGGCTACGCAAGCGGTTCCCAAAGAGCATTAGAACAAGGCATAGTTTTCCCTGCTGGCTCTTTGGGCGGGGGACCCATCTCCAGCCGTATGGCCATTTTTGTGCCTGGCCGGGGGCCAAGTGGGAAAGGGTGGTTTTGACGCTGAAGGCAGCAGGAAAGCCCGCAGCCCCTAGGTCTGTGGGGCCAAGCAAGCGGTTCCCAAAGAGCTTTAGAACAAGGCATAGTTTTCCCTGCTGGCTCTTTGGGCATGGGACCCATCTCCAGCCATAGGCCATTTTTGTGCTTGATAGGGCGCCAAGTGGGAAAGGGTTGCTTTGAGGCTGAAGACAGCAGGAAAGCCCGCAGCCCCCAGGTCTGTGGGGCTACGCAAGCGGTTCCCAAAGAGCATTAGAACAAGGCATAGTTTTCCCTGCTGGCTCTCTGGGCGGGGGACCCATCTCCAGCCGTATGGCCATTTTTGAGCCTGGAGCAGTGCCAAGTGGGAAAGGGTGGTTTTGAGGGTGAAGGCAGCAGGAAAGCCCGCAGCCCCCAGGTCTGTGGGGCTACGCAAGCGGTTCCCAAAGAGCTTTAGAACAAGGCATAGTTTTCCCTGCTGGCTCTTTGGGCGGGGGACCCATCTCCAGCCGTATGGCCATTTTTGTGCCTGGCGCGGCGCCAAGTGGGAAAGGGTGGTGTCGAGGCTGAAGGCAGCAGGAAAGCCCGCAGCCCCCACGTCTGTGGGGCCAAGCAAGCGGTTCCCAAAGAGCTTTAGAACAAGGCATAGTTTTCCCTGCTGGCTCTTTGGGCGGGGGACCCATCTCCAGCCATAGGCCATTTTTGTGCTTGATAGGGCGCCAAGTGGGAAAGGGTGGCTTTGAGGCTGAAGGCAGCAGGAAAGCCTGCAGCCCCCAGGTCTGTGGGGCTACGCAAGCAGTTCCCAAAGAGCTTTAGAACAAGGCATAGTTTTCCCAGCTGGCTCTTTGTTCGGGGGACCCATCTCCAGCCATAGGCCATTTTTGTGCCTGGCCCGGCGCCCAGTGGGAAAGGGTGGATTTGAGGCTTGAAGGCAGCAGGAAAGCCCGCAGCCCCCAGGTCTGTGGGGCTACGCAAGCGGTTCCCAAAGAGCTTTAGAACAAGGCATAGTTTTCCCTGCTGGCTCTCTGGGAGGGGGACCCATCTCCAGCCGTATGGCCATTTTTGAGCCTGGCGCGGCGCCAAGTGGGAAAGGGTTGTGTCGAGGCTAAAGGCAGCAGGAAAGCCCGCAGCCCCCAGGTCTGTGGGGCTACGCAAGCGGTTCCCAAAGAGCTTTAGAACAAGGCATAATTTTCCCTGCTGGCTCTTTGGGCGGGGGACCCATCTCCAGCCGTATGGCCATTTTTGTGCCTGATAGGGCGCCAAGTGGGAAAGGGTGGTTTTGAGGCTGAAGGCAGCAGCAAAGCCTGCAGCCCCCAGGTCTGTGGGGCTACGCAAGCGGTTCCCAAAGAGCATTAGAACAAGGCATAGTTTTCCCTGCTGGCTCTTTGGGCGGGGGACCCATCTCCAGCCGTATGGCCATTTTTGTGCCTGGCCGGGGGCCAAGTGGGAAAGGGTGGTTTTGACGCTGAAGGCAGCAGGAAAGCCCGCAGCCCCTAGGTCTGTGGGGCCAAGCAAGCGGTTCCCAAAGAGCTTTAGAACAAGGCATAGTTTTCCCTGCTGGCTCTTTGGGCATGGGACCCATCTCCAGCCATAGGCCATTTTTGTGCTTGATAGGGCGCCAAGTGGGAAAGGGTTGCTTTGAGGCTGAAGACAGCAGGAAAGCCCGCAGCCCCCAGGTCTGTGGGGCTACGCAAGCGGTTCCCAAAGAGCTTTAGAACAAGACATAGTTTTCCCTGCTGGCTCTCTGGGCGGGGGACCCATCTCCAGCCGTATGGCCATTTTTGAGCCTGGCGCGGCGCCAAGTGGGAAAGGGTTGTGTCGAGGCTAAAGGCAGCAGGAAAGCCCGCAGCCCCCAGGTCTGTGGGGCTACGCAAGCGGTTCCCAAAGAGCTTTAGAACAAGGCATAATTTTCCCTGCTGGCTCTTTGGGCGGGGGACCCATCTCCAGCCGTATGGCCATTTTTGTGCCTGGCGCAGCGCCAAGTGGGAAAGGGTGGTTTTGAGGCTGAAGGCAGCAGCAAAGCCTGCAGCCCCCAGGTCTGTGGGGCTACGCAAGCGGTTCCCAAAGAGCATTAGAACAAGGCATAGTTTTCCCTGCTGGCTCTTTGGGCGGGGGACCCATCTCCAGCCGTATGGCCATTTTTGTGCCTGGCCGGGGGCCAAGTGGGAAAGGGTGGTTTTGACGCTGAAGGCAGCAGGAAAGCCCGCAGCCCCTAGGTCTGTGGGGCCAAGCAAGCGGTTCCCAAAGAGCTTTAGAACAAGGCATAGTTTTCCCTGCTGGCTCTTTGGGCATGGGACCCATCTCCAGCCATAGGCCATTTTTGTGCTTGATAGGGCGCCAAGTGGGAAAGGGTTGCTTTGAGGCTGAAGACAGCAGGAAAGCCCGCAGCCCCCAGGTCTGTGGGGCTACGCAAGCGGTTCCCAAAGAGCATTAGAACAAGGCATAGTTTTCCCTGCTGGCTCTCTGGGCGGGGGACCCATCTCCAGCCGTATGGCCATTTTTGAGCCTGGAGCAGTGCCAAGTGGGAAAGGGTGGTTTTGAGGGTGAAGGCAGCAGGAAAGCCCGCAGCCCCCAGGTCTGTGGGGCTACGCAAGCGGTTCCCAAAGAGCTTTAGAACAAGGCATAGTTTTCCCTGCTGGCTCTTTGGGCGGGGGACCCATCTCCAGCCGTATGGCCATTTTTGTGCCTGGCGCGGCGCCAAGTGGGAAAGGGTGGCTTTGAGGCTGAAGGCAGCAGGAAAGCCTGCAGCCCCCAGGTCTGTGGGGCTACGCAAGCAGTTCCCAAAGAGCTTTAGAACAAGGCATAGTTTTCCCAGCTGGCTCTTTGTTCGGGGGACCCATCTCCAGCCATAGGCCATTTTTGTGCCTGGCCCGGCGCCCAGTGGGAAAGGGTGGATTTGAGGCTTGAAGGCAGCAGGAAAGCCCGCAGCCCCCAGGTCTGTGGGGCTACGCAAGCGGTTCCCAAAGAGCTTTAGAACAAGGCATAGTTTTCCCTGCTGGCTCTCTGGGAGGGGGACCCATCTCCAGCCGTATGGCCATTTTTGAGCCTGGCGCGGCGCCAAGTGGGAAAGGGTTGTGTCGAGGCTAAAGGCAGCAGGAAAGCCCGCAGCCCCCAGGTCTGTGGGGCTACGCAAGCGGTTCCCAAAGAGCTTTAGAACAAGGCATAATTTTCCCTGCTGGCTCTTTGGGCGGGGGACCCATCTCCAGCCGTATGGCCATTTTTGTGCCTGATAGGGCGCCAAGTGGGAAAGGGTGGTTTTGAGGCTGAAGGCAGCAGCAAAGCCTGCAGCCCCCAGGTCTGTGGGGCTACGCAAGCGGTTCCCAAAGAGCATTAGAACAAGGCATAGTTTTCCCTGCTGGCTCTTTGGGCGGGGGACCCATCTCCAGCCGTATGGCCATTTTTGTGCCTGGCCGGGGGCCAAGTGGGAAAGGGTGGTTTTGACGCTGAAGGCAGCAGGAAAGCCCGCAGCCCCTAGGTCTGTGGGGCCAAGCAAGCGGTTCCCAAAGAGCTTTAGAACAAGACATAGTTTTCCCTGCTGGCTCTTTGGGCATGGGACCCATCTCCAGCCATAGGCCATTTTTGTGCTTGATAGGGCGCCAAGTGGGAAAGGGTTGCTTTGAGGCTGAAGACAGCAGGAAAGCCCGCAGCCCCCAGGTCTGTGGGGCTACGCAAGCGGTTCCCAAAGAGCTTTAGAACAAGACATAGTTTTCCCTGCTGGCTCTTTGGGTGGGGGACCCATCTCCAGCCGTATGGCCATTTTTGAGCCTGGCGCGGCGCCAAGTGGGAAAGGGTTGTGTCGAGGCTAAAGGCAGCAGGAAAGCCCGCAGCCCCCAGGTCTGTGGGGCTACGCAAGCGGTTCCCAAAGAGCTTTAGAACAAGGCATAATTTTCCCTGCTGGCTCTTTGGGCGGGGGACCCATCTCCAGCCGTATGGCCATTTTTGTGCCTGGCGCAGCGCCAAGTGGGAAAGGGTGGTTTTGAGGCTGAAGGCAGCAGCAAAGCCTGCAGCCCCCAGGTCTGTGGGGCTACGCAAGCGGTTCCCAAAGAGCATTAGAACAAGGCATAGTTTTCCCTGCTGGCTCTTTGGGCGGGGGACCCATCTCCAGCCGTATGGCCATTTTTGTGCCTGGCCGGGGGCCAAGTGGGAAAGGGTGGTTTTGACGCTGAAGGCAGCAGGAAAGCCCGCAGCCCCTAGGTCTGTGGGGCCAAGCAAGCGGTTCCCAAAGAGCTTTAGAACAAGGCATAGTTTTCCCTGCTGGCTCTTTGGGCATGGGACCCATCTCCAGCCATAGGCCATTTTTGTGCTTGATAGGGCGCCAAGTGGGAAAGGGTTGCTTTGAGGCTGAAGACAGCAGGAAAGCCCGCAGCCCCCAGGTCTGTGGGGCTACGCAAGCGGTTCCCAAAGAGCTTTAGAACAAGGCATAGTTTTCCCTGCTGGCTCTCTGGGCGGGGGACCCATCTCCAGCCGTATGGCCATTTTTGAGCCTGGCGCGGCGCCAGGTGGGAAAGGGTGGCTTTGAGGCTGAAGGCAGGAGCAAAGCCCGCAACCCCCAGGTCTGTGGTGCTACGCAAGCGGTTCCCAAAGAGCTTTAGAACAAGGCATAGTTTTCCCAGCTGGCTCTTAGGGCATGGGACCCATCTCCAGACATAGGCCATTTTTGTGCCTGGCGCGGCGCCAAGTGGGAAAGGGTGCTGTCGAGGCTGAAGGCAGCAGGAAAGCCCGCAGCCCCCACGTCTGTGGGGCCAAGCAAGCGGTTCCCAAAGAGCTTTAGTACAAGGCATAGTTTTCCCTGCTGGCTCTTTGGGCGGGGGACCCATCTCCAGCCATAGGCCATTTTTGTGCTTGATAGGGCGCCAAGTTGGAAAGGGTGGCTTTGAGGCTGAAGGCAGCAGGAAAGCCTGCAGCCCCCAGGTCTGTGGGGCTACGCAAGCAGTTCCCAAAGAGCTTTAGAACAAGGCATAGTTTTCCCTGCTGGCTCTTTGTTCGGGGGACCCATCTCCAGCCATAGGCCATTTTTGTGCCTGGCCCGGAGCCCAGTGGGAAAGGGTGGCTTTGAGGCTTGAAGGCAGCAGGAAAGCCCGCAGCCCCCAGGTCTGTGGGGCTACGCAAGCGGTTCCCAAAGAGCTTTAGAACAAGGCATAGTTTTCCCTGCTGGCTGTCTGGGAGGGGGACCCATCTCCAGCCATATGGCCATTTTTGAGCCTGGCGCGGCGCCAAGTGGGAAAGGGTTGTGTCGAGGCTAAAGGCAGCAGGAAAGCCCGCAGCCCCCAGGTCTGTGGGGCTACGCAAGCGGTTCCCAAAGAGCTTTAGAACAAGGCATAATTTTCCCTGCTGGCTCTTTGGGCGGGGGACCCATCTCCAGCCGTATGGCCATTTTTGTGCCTGGCGCAGCGCCAAGTGGGAAAGGGTGGTTTTGAGGCTGAAGGCAGCAGCAAAGCCTGCAGCCCCCAGGTCTGTGGGGCTACGCAAGCGGTTCCCAAAGAGCATTAGAACAAGGCATAGTTTTCCCTGCTGGCTCTTTGGGCGGGGGACCCATCTCCAGCCGTATGGCCATTTTTGTGCCTGGCCGGGGGCCAAGTGGGAAAGGGTGGTTTTGAGGCTGAAGGCAGCAGGAAAGCCCGCAGCCCCTAGGTCTGTGGGGCCAAGCAAGCGGTTCCCAAAGAGCTTTAGAACAAGGCATAGTTTTCCCTGCTGGCTCTTTGGGCATGGGACCCATCTCCAGCCATAGGCCATTTTTGTGCTTGATAGGGCGCCAAGTGGGAAAGGGTTGCTTTGAGGCTGAAGACAGCAGGAAAGCCCGCAGCCCCCAGGTCTGTGGGGCTATGCAAGCGGTTCCCAAAGAGCTTTAGAACAAGGCATAGTTTTCCCTGCTGGCTCTCTGGGCGGGGGACCCATCTCCAGCCGTATGGCCATTTTTGAGCCTGGCGCGGCGCCAGGTGGGAAAGGGTGGCTTTGAGGCTGAAGGCAGGAGCAAAGCCCGCAACCCCCAGGTCTGTGGTGCTACGCAAGCGGTTCCCAAAGAGCTTTAGAACAAGGCATAGTTTTCCCAGCTGGCTCTTAGGGCATGGGACCCATCTCCAGACATAGGCCATTTTTGTGCCTGGCGCGGCGCCAAGTGGGAAAGGGTGCTGTCGAGGCTGAAGGCAGCAGGAAAGCCCGCAGCCCCAAGGTCTGTGGGGCTACGCAAGCGGTTCCCAAAGAGCTTTAGAACAAGGCATAGTTTTCCCTGCTGGCTCTTTGGGCGGGGGACCCATCTCCAGTCGTATGGCTATTTTTATGCCTGGCGCGTTGCGTAGTGGGAAAGGGTGGTTTTGAGGCTGAAGGCAGCAGGAAAGCCTGCAGCCCCCAGGTCTGTGGGGCTACGCAAGCGGTTCCCAAAGAGCTTTAGAACAAGGCATAGTTTTCCCTGCTGGCTCTTTGGGTGGGGGACCCATCTCCAGCCGTATGGCTATTTTTGTGCCTGACGCGGTGCGTAGTGGCATAGGGTGGTTTTGACGCTGAAGGCAGCAGGAAAGCCCGCAGCCCCCAGGTCTGAGGGGCTACGCAAGCGGTTCCCAAAGAGCTTTAGAACAAGGCATAGTTTTCCCTGCTGGCTCTTTGGGCGGGGGACCCATCTCCAGCCGTATGGCCATTTTTGTGCCTGGCGCGGCGCCAAGTGGGAAAGGGTGGTGTCGAGGCTGAAGGCAGCAGCAAAGCCTGCAGCCCCCAGGTCTGTGGGGCCAAGCAAGCGGTTCCCAAAGAGCTTTAGAACAAGGCATAGTTTTCCCTGCTGGCTCTTTGGGCATGGGACCCATCTCCAGCCGTATGGCCATTTTTGTGCCTGGTGCGGCGCCAAGTGGGAAAGGGTGGCTTTGAGGCTGAAGGCAGCAGCAAAGCCCGCAGCCCCCAGGTCTGTGGGGCTAAGCAAGCGGTTCCCAAAGAGCTTTAGAACAAGGCATAGTTTTCCCTGCTGGCTCTTTGGGCATGGGACCCATCTCCAGCCATATGGCCATTTTTGTGCCTGGCCCGGCGCCAAGAGGGAAAGGGTGGTGTCGAGGCTAAAGGCAGCAGGAAAGCCCGCAGCCCCCAGGTCTGTGGGGCTACGCAAGCGGTTCCCAAAGAGCTTTAGAACAAGGCATAGTTTTCCCTGCTGGCTCTTTGGGCGGGGGACTCATCTCCAGCCGTATGGCCATTTTTGTGCATGGCGCAGCGCCAAGTGGGAAATGGTGGTATCGAGGCTGAAGGCAGCAGGAAAGCCCGCAGCCCCCAGGTCTGTGGGGCTACGCAAGCGGTTCCCAAAGAGCTTTAGAACAAGGCATAGTTTTCCCTGCTGGCTCTTTGGGCATGGGACCCATCTCCACCCATAGGCCATTTTTGTGCCTGATAGGGCGCCAAGTGGGAAAGGGTGGCTTTGAGGCTGAAGACAGCAGGAAAGCCTGCAGCCCCCAGGTCTGTGGGGCTACGCAAGCGGTTCCCAAAGAGCTTTAGAACAAGGCATAGTTTTCCCTGCTGGCTCTTTGGGTGGGGGACCCATCTCCAGCCGTATGGCTATTTTTGTGCCTGACGCGGTGCGTAGTGGCATAGGGTGGTTTTGAGGCTGAAGGCAGCAGGAAAGCCCGCAGCCCCCACGTCTGTGGGGCCAAGCAAGCGGTTCCCAAAGAGCTTTAGAACAAGGCATAGTTTTCCCTGCTGGCTCTTTGGGCGGGGGACCCATCTCCAGCCGTATGGCCATTTTTGTGCCTGGCGCGGTGCGTAGTGGGAAAGGGTGGTTTTGACGCTGAAGGCAGCAGGAAAGCCCGCAGCCCCCAGGTCTGTGGGGCTACGCAAGCGGTTCCCAAAGAGCTTTAGAACAAGGCATAGTTTTCCCTGCTGGCTCTTTGGGCGGGGGACCCATCTCCAGCCGTATGGCCATTTTTGTGCCTGGCGCGGCGCCAAGTGGGTAAGGGTGGTGTCGAGGCTGAAGGCAGCAGCAAAGCCTGCAGCCCCCAGGTCTGTGGGGCTACGCAAGCGGTTCCCAAAGAGCTTTAGAACAAGGCATAGTTTTCCCTGCTGGCTCTTTGGGCGGGGGACCCATCTCCAGCCGTATGGCCATTTTTGTGCCTGATAGGGCGCCAAGTGGGAAAGGGTGGTGTCGAGGCTGAAGACAGCAGGAAAGCCCGCAGCCCCCACGTCTGTGGGGCCAAGCAAGCGGTTCCCAAAGAGCTTTAGAATAAGGCATAGTTTTCCCTGCTGGCTCTCTGGGCATGGGACCCATCTCCACCCATAGGCCATTTTTGTGCCTGATAGGGCGCCAAGTGGGAAAGGGTGGCTTTGAGGCTGAAGACAGCAGGAAAGCCTGCAGCTCCCAGGTCTGTGGGGCTATGCAAGCGGTTCCCAAAGAGCTTTAGAACAAGGCATAGTTTTCCCTGCTGGCTCTTTGGGCGGGGGACCCATCTCCAGCCGTATGGCCATTTTTGTGCCTGGCGCGGCGCCAAGTGGGAAAGGGTGGTGTCGAGGCTGAAGGCAGCAGGAAAGCCCGCAGCCCCCAGGTCTGTGGGGCTACGCAAGCGGTTCCCAAAGAGCTTTAGAACAAGGCATAGTTTTCCCTGCTGGCTCTTTGGGTGGGGGACCCATCTCCAGACGTATGGCCATTTTTGTGCCTGGCGCGGTGCGTAGTGGCATAGGGTGGTTTTGAGGCTGAAGGCAGCAGGAAAGCCCGCAGCCCCCACGTCTGTGGGGCCAAGCAAGCGGTTCCCAGAGAGCTATAGAACAAGGCATAGTTTTCCCTGCTGGCTCTTTGGGCGGGGGACCCATCTCCAGCCATATGGCCATTTTTGTGCCTGGCGCGGTGCGTAGTGGGAAAGGGTGGTTTTGAGGCTGAAGGCAGCAGGAAAGCCCGCAGCCCCCAGGTCTGTGCGGCTACGCAAGCGGTTCCCAAAGAGCTTTAGAACAAGGCATAGTTTTCCCTGCTGGCTCTTTGGGCATGGGACCCATCTCCAGCCATAGGCCATTTTTATGCCTGGCGCGGCGCCAAATGGGAAAGGGTGGCTTTGAGGCTGAAGGCAGCAGCAAAGCCCGCAGCCCCCAGGTCTGTGGGGCTACGCAAGCGGTTCCCAAAGAGCTTTAGAACAAGGCATAGTTTTCCCTGCTGGCTCTTTGGGCGGGGGACCCATCTCCAGCCGTATGGCCATTTTTGAGCCTGGCGCGGCGCCAGGTGGGAAAGGGTGGCTTTGAGGCTGAAGGCAGGAGCAAAGCCTGCAGCCCCCAGGTCTGTGGGGCTACGCAAGCGGTTCCCAAAGAGCTTTAGAACAAGGCATAGTTTTCCCTGCTGGCTCTTAGGGCGGGGGACCCATCTCCAGCCGTATGGCCATTTTTGAGCCTGGCGCAGCGCCAAGTGGGAAAGGGTGGTGTCGAGGCTGAAGGCAGCAGGAAAGCCCGCAGCCCCCAGGTCTGTGGGGCTACGCAAGCGGTTCCCAAAGAGCTTTAGAACAATGCATAGTTTTCCCTGCTCGCTCTTTGGGCGGGGGACCCATCTCCAGCCGTATGGCCATTTTTGTGCCTGGCGAAGCCCCAAGAGGGAAAGGGTGGCTTTGAATCTGAAGGCAGCAGGAAAGCCCGCAGCCCCCACGTCTGTGGGGCCAAGCAAGCGGTTCCCAAAGAGCTTTAGAACAAGGCATAGTTTTCCCTGCTGGCTCTTTTGGCAGGGGACCCATCTCCAGCCGTATGGCCATTTTTGTGCCTGGCGCGGTGCGTAGTGGGAAAGGGTGGTGTTGAGGCTGAAGGCAGCAGCAAAGACTGCAGCCCCCAGGTCTGTGGGGCCAACCAAGCGGTTCCCAAAGAGCTTTAGAACAAGGCATAGTTTTCCCTGCTGGCTCTTTGGGCGGGGGACCCATCTCCAGCCGTATGGCCATTTTTGTGCCTGGCCCGGCGCCAAGTGGGAAAGGGTGGCTTTGAGGCTGAAGGCAGCAGCAAAGCCCGCAGCCCCCAGGTCTGTGGGGCTACGCAAGCGGTTCCCAAAGAGCTTTAGAACAAGGCATAGTTTTCCCTGCTGGCTCTCTGGGCGGGGGACCCATCTGCAGCCGTATGGCCATTTTTGAGCCTGGAGCAGTGCCAAGTGGGAAAGGGTGGTTTTGAGGGTGAAGGCAGCAGGAAAGCCCGCAGCCCCCAGGTCTGTGGGGATACGCAAGCGGTTCCCAAAGAGCTTTAGAACAAGGCATAGTTTTCCCTGCTGGCTCTTTGGGCGGGGGACCCATCTCCAGCCATAGGCCATTTTTGTGCTTGATAGGGCGCCAAGTGGGAAAGGGTGCTGTCGAGGCTGAAGGCAGCAGCAAAGCCCGCAGCCCCCAGGTCTGTGGGGCTACGCAAGCGGTTCCCAAAGAGCTTTAGAACAAGGCATAGTTTTCCCTGCTGGCTCTCTGGGCGGGGGACCCATCTGCAGCCGTATGGCCATTTTTGTGCCTGGCGCGGCGCCAAGTGGGAAAGGGTGGTGTCGAGGCTGAAGGCAGCAGGAAAGCCCGCAGCCCCCACGTCTGTGGGGCCAAGCAAGCGGTTCCCAAAGAGCTTTAGAACAAGGCATAGTTTTCCCTGCTGGCTCTTTGGGCCTGGGACCCATCTCCAGCCATAGGCCATTTTTGTGCTTGATAGGGCGCCAAGTGGGAAAGGGTGGCTTTGAGGCTGAAGGCAGCAGGAAAGCCTGCAGCCCCCAGGTCTGTGGGGCTACGCAAGCAGTTCCCAAAGAGCTTTAGAACAAGGCATAGTTTTCCCTGATGGCTCTTTGTTCGGGGGACCCATCTCCAGCCATAGGCCATTTTTGTGCCTGGCCCGGCGCCCAGTGGGAAAGGGTGGCTTTGAGGCTTGAAGGCAGCAGCAAAGCCCGCAGCCCCCAGGTCTGTGGGGCTACGCAAGCGGTTCCCAAAGAGCTTTAGAACAAGGCATAGTTTTCCCTGCTGGCTCTCTGGGAGGGGGACCCATCTCCAGCCGTATGGCCATTTTTGAGCCTGGCGCGGCGCCAAGTGGGAAAGGGTTGTGTCGAGGCTAAAGGCAGCAGGAAAGCCCGCAGCCCCCAGGTCTGTGGGGCTACGCAAGCGGTTCCCAAAGAGCTTTAGAACAAGGCATAATTTTCCCTGCTGGCTCTTTGGGCGGGGGACCCATCTCCAGCCGTATGGCCATTTTTGTGCCTGGCGCAGCGCCAAGTGGGAAAGGGTGGTTTTGAGGCTGAAGGCAGCAGCAAAGCCTGCAGCCCCCAGGTCTGTGGGGCTACGCAAGCGGTTCCCAAAGAGCTTTAGAACAAGGCATAGTTTTCCCTGCTGGCTCTCTGGGCGGGGGACCCATCTCCAGCCGTATGGCCATTTTTGTGCCTGGCCGGGGGCCAAGTGGGAAAGGGTGGTGTCGAGGCTGAAGGCAGCAGGAAAGCCCGCAGCCCCCAGGTGTGTGGGGCTACGCAAGCGGTTCCCAAAGAGCTTTAGAACAAGGCATAGTTTTCCCTGCTGGCTCTTTGGGCATGGGACCCATCTCCAGCCATAGGCCATTTTTGTGCTTGATAGGGCGCCAAATGGGAAAGGGTGGTGTCGAGGCTGAAGGCAGCAGGAAAGCCCGCAGCCCCCAGGTCTGTGGGGCTACGCAAGCGGTTCCCAAAGAGCTTTAGAACAAGGCATAGTTTTCCCTGCTGGCTCTTTGGGCATGGGACCCATCTCCACCCATAGGCCATTTTTGTGCCTGATAGGGCGCCAAGTGAGAAAGGGTGGCTTTGAGGCTAAAGACAGCAGGAAAGCCTGCAGCCCCCAGGTCTGTGGGGCTACGCAAGCGGTTCCCAAAGAGCTTTAGAACAAGGCATAGTTTTCCCTGCTGGCTCTTAGGGCATGGGACCCATCTCCAGCCATAGGCCATTTTTGTGCCTGGCGCGAAGCCAAGTGGGAAAGGGTGCTGTCGAGGCTGAAGGCAGCAGGAAAGCCCGCAGCCCCAAGGTCTGTGGGGCTACGCAAGCGGTTCCCAAAGAGCTTTAGAACAAGGCATAGTTTTCCCTGCTGGCTCTTTGGGCGGGGGACCCATCTCCAGTCGTATGGCTATTTTTATGCCTGGCGTGTTGCGTAGTGGGAAAGGGTGGTTTTGAGGCTGAAGGCAGCAGGAAAGCCTGCAGCCCCCAGGTCTGTGGGGCTACGCAAGCGGTTCCCAAAGAGCTTTAGAACAAGGCATAGTTTTCCCTGCTGGCTCTTTGGGCGGGGGACCCATCTCCAGCCGTATGGCCATTTTTGTGCCTGGCCGGGGGCCAAGTGGGAAAGGGTGGTTTTGAGGCTGAAGGCAGCAGGAAAGCCCGCAGCCCCCACGTGTGTGGGGCTACGCAAGCGGTTCCCAAAGAGCTTTAGAACAAGGCATAGTTTTCCCTGCTGGCTCTTTGGGCATGGGACCCATCTCCAGCCATAGGCCATTTTTGTGCTTGATAGGGCGCCAAATGGGAAAGGGTGGTGTCAAGGCTGAAGGCAGCAGGAAAGCCCGCAGCCCCCAGGTCTGTGCGGCTACGCAAGCGGTTCCCAAAGAGCTTTAGAACAAGGCATAATTTTCCCTGCTGGCTCTTTGGGCGGGGGACCCATCTCCAGCCGTACGGCCATTTTTGTGCCTGGCGCGGCGCCAAGAGGGAAAGGGTGGTGTCGAGGCTAAAGGCAGCAGGAAAGCCCGCAGCCCCCAGGTCTGTGGGGCCAAGCAAGCGGTTCCCAAAGAGCTTTAGAACAAGGCATAGTTTTCCCTGCTGGCTCTTTGGGCGGGGGACCCATCTCCAGCCGTATGGCCATTTTTGTGCATGGCGCAGCGCCAAGTGGGAAAGGGTGGCTTTGAGGCTGAAGGCAGCAGGAAAGCCCGCAGCCCCCAGGTCTGTGGGGCTACGCAAGCGGTTCCCAAAGAGCTTTAGAACAAGGCATAGTTTTCCCTGCTGGCTCTTCGGGCATGGGACCCATCTCCACCCATAGGCCATTTTTGTGCCTGATAGGGCGCCAAGTGAGAAAGGGTGGCTTTGAGGCTAAAGACAGCAGGAAAGCCTGCAGCCCCCAGGTCTGTGGGGCTATGCAAGCGGTTCCCAAAGAGCTTTAGAACAAGGCATAGTTTTCCCTGCTGGCTCTTTGGGCATGGGACCCATCTCCACCCATAGGCCATTTTTGTGCCTGATAGGGCGCCAAGTGAGAAAGGGTGGCTTTGAGGCTGAAGACAGCAGGAAAGCCTGCAGCCCCCAGGTCTGTGGGGCTACGCAAGCGGTTCCCAAAGAGCTTTAGAACAAGGCATAGTTTTCCCTGCTGGCTCTTTGGGTGGGGGACCCATCTCCAGCCGTATGGCTACTTTTGTGCCTGACGCGGTGCGTAGTGGCATAGGGTGGTTTTGAGGCTGAAGGCAGCAGGAAAGCCCGCAGCCCCCACGTCTGTGGGGCCAAGCAAGCGGTTCCCAAAGAGCTTTAGAACAAGGCATAGTTTTCCCTGCTGGCTCTTTGGGCGGGGGACCCATCTCCAGCCGTATGGCCATTTTTGTGCCTGGCGCGGTGCGTAGTGGGAAAGGGTGGTTTTGAGGCTGAAGGCAGCAGGAAAGCCCGCAGCCCCCAGGTCTGTGGGGCTACGCAAGCGGTTCCCAAAGAGCTTTAGAACAAGGCATAGTTTTCCCTGCTGGCTCTTTGGGCGGGGGACCCATCTCCAGCCGTATGGCCATTTTTGTGCCTGGCGCGGCGCCAAGTGGGTAAGGGTGGTGTCGAGGCTGAAGGCAGCAGCAAAGCCTGCAGCCCCCAGGTCTGTGGGGCCAAGCAAGCGGTTCCCAAAGAGCTTTAGAACAAGGCATAGTTTTCCCTGCTGGCTCTTTGGGCATGGGACCCATCTCCAGCCGTACGGCCATTTTTGTCCCTGGCCCGGCGCCAAATGGAAAGGGTGGCTTTGAGGCTGAAGGCAGCAGGAAAGCCCGCAGCCCCCAGGTCTGTGGGGCTACGCAAGCGGTTCCCAAAGAGCTTTAGAACAAGGCATAGTTTTCCCTGCTCGCTCTTTGGGCGGGGGACCCATCTCCAGCCATATGGCCATTTTTGTGCCTGATGCGGCGCAAAGTGGGAAAGGGTGGCTTTGAGGCTGAAGGCAGCACGAAAGCCCGCAGCCCCCAGGTCTGTGGGGCTACGCAAGCGGTTCCCAAAGAGCTTTAGAACAAGGCATAGTTTTCCCTGCTGGCTCTTTTGGCAGGGGACCCATCTCCAGCCGTATGGCCATTTTTGAACCTGGAGCAGTGCCAAGTGGGAAAGGGTGGTGTCGTGGCTGAAGGCAGCAGGAAAGCCCGCAGCCCCCAGGTCTGTGGGGCTACGCAAGCAGTTCCCAAAGAGCTTTAGAACAAGGCATAGTTTTCCCTGCTGGCTCTTTGGGCGGGGGACCCATCTCCAGCCATAGGCCATTTTTGTGCCTGGCCCGGCGCCCAGTGGGAAAGGGTGGCTTTGAGGCTTGAAGGCAGCAGGAAAGCCCGCAGCCCCCACGTCTGTGGGGCTACGCAAGCGGTTCCCAAACAGCTTTAGAACAAGGCATAATTATCCCTGCTGGCTCTCTGGTCGGGGGACCCATCTCCAGCCATATGGCCATTTTTGTGCCTGGCGCAGCGCCAAGTGGGAAAGGGTGGTTTTGAGGCTGAAGGCAGCAGCAAAGCCTGCAGCCCCCAGGTCTGTGGGGCTACGCAAGCGGTTCCCAAAGAGCTTTAGAACAAGGCATAATTTTCCCTGCTGGCTCTTTGGGCGGGGGACCCATCTCCAGCCGTATGGCCATTTTTGAGCCTGGAGCAGTGCCAAGTGGGAAAGGGTGGTTTTGAGGCTGAAGGCAGCAGGAAAGCCCGCAGCCCCCACGTGTGTGGGGCTACGCAAGCGGTTCCCAAAGAGCTTTAGAACAAGGCATAGTTTTCCCTGCTGGCTCTTTGGGCATGGGACCCATCTCCAGCCATAGGCCATTTTTGTGCTTGATAGGGCGCCAAGTGGGAAAGGGTGGTGTCGAGGCTGAAGGCAGCAGGAAAGCCCGCAGCCCCCAGGTCTGTGCGGCTACGCAAGCGGTTCCCAAAGAGCTTTAGAACAAGGCATAATTTTCCCTGCTGGCTTTTTGGGCGGGGGACCCATCTCCAGCCGTACGGCCATTTTTGTGGCTGGCGCAGCGCCAAGAGGGAAAGGGTGGTGTCGAGGCTAAAGGCAGCAGGAAAGCCCGCAGCCCCCAGGTCTGTGGAGCTACGCAAGCAGTTCCCAAAGAGCTTTAGAACAAGGCATAGTTTTCCCTGCTGGCTCTTTGGGCGGGGGACCCATCTCCAGCCGTATGGCCATTTTTGTGCCTGGCGCGGCGCCAAGTGGGAAAGGGTGGTGTCGAGGCTGAAGGCAGCAGGAAAGCCCGCAGCCCCCAGGTCTGTGGGGCTACGCAAGCGGTTCCCAAAGAGCTTTAGAACAAGGCATAGTTTTCCCTGCTGGCTCTTTGGGTGGGGGACCCATCTCCAGACGTATGGCTATTTTTGTGCCTGGCGCGGTGCGTAGTGGCATAGGGTGGTTTTCAGGCTGAAGGCAGCAGGAAAGCCCGCAGCCCCCAGGTCTGTGGGGCCAAGCAAGCGGTTCCCAAAGAGCTTTAGAACAAGGCATAGTTTTCCCTGCTGGCTCTTTGGGCATGGGACCCATCTCCAGCCATAGGCCATTTTTGAGCCTGGCGCAGCGCCAAGTGGGAAAGGGTGGTGTCGAGCCTGAAGGCAGCAGGAAAGCCCGCAGCCCCCAGGTCTGTGGGGCTACGCAAGCGGTTCCCAAAGAGCTTTAGAACAAGGCATAGTTTTCCCTGCTCGCTCTTTGGGCGGGGGACCCATCTCCAGCCGTATGGCCATTTTTGTGCCTGGCGAAGCCCCAAGAGGGAAAGGGTGGCTTTGAATCTGAAGGCAGCAGGAAAGCCCGCAGCCCCCAGGTCTGTGGGGCTACGCAAGCGGTTCCCAAAGAGCTTTAGAACAAGGCATAGTTTTCCCTGCTGGCTCTTTTGGCAGGGGACCCATCTCCAGCCGTATGGCCATTTTTGTGCCTGGCGCGGTGCGTAGTGGGAAAGGGTGGTGTTGAGGCTGAAGGCAGCAGCAAAGACTGCAGTCCCCAAGTTTGTGGGGCCAAGCAAGCGGTTCCCAAAGAGCTTTAGAACAAGGCATAGTTTTCCCTGCTGGCTCTTTGGGCGGGGGACCCATCTCCAGCCGTATGGCCATTTTTGTGCCTGGCCCGGCGCCAAGTGGGAAAGGGTGGCTTTGAGGCTGAAGGCAGCAGCAAAGCCCGCAGCCCCCAGGTCTGTGGGGCTACGCAAGCGGTTCCCAAAGAGCTTTAGAACAAGGCATAGTTTTCCCTGCTGGCTCTCTGGGCGGGGGACCCATCTGCAGCCGTATGGCCATTTTTGAGCCTGGAGCAGTGCCAAGTGGGAAAGGGTGGTTTTGAGGGTGAAGGCAGCAGGAAAGCCCGCAGCCCCCCAGGTCTGTGGGGCTACGCAAGCGGTTCCCAAAGAGCTTTAGAACAAGGCATAGTTTTCCCCTGCTGGCTCTTTGGGCGGGGGACCCATCTCCAGCCGTATGGCCATTTTTGTGCCTGGCGCGGCGCCAAGTGGGAAAGGGTGGTGTCGAGGCTGAAGGCAGCAGGAAAGCCCGCAGCCCCCACGTGTGTGGGGCTACGCAAGCGGTTCCCAAAGAGCTTTAGAACAAGGCATAGTTTTCCCTGCTGGCTCTTTGGGCATGGGACCCATCTCCACCCATAGGCCATTTTTGTGCTTGATAGGGCGCCAAGTGGGAAAGGGTGGCTTTGAGGCTGAAGGCAGCAGGAAAGCCTGCAGCCCCCAGGTCTGTGGGGCTATGCAAGCAGCTCCCAAAGAGCTTTAGAACAAGGAATAGTTTTCCCTGCTGGCTCTTTGTTCGGGGGACCCATCTCCAGCCATAGGCCATTTTTGTGCCTGGCCCGGCGCCCAGTGGGAAAGGGTGGCTTTGAGGCTTGAAGGCAGCAGGAAAGCCCGCAGCCCCAAGGTCTGTGGGGCTACGCAAGCGGTTCCCAAAGAGCTTTAGAACAAGGCATAATTTTCCATGCTGGCTCTTTGGGCGGGGGACCCATCTCCAGCCGTATGGCCATTTTTGTGCCTGGCGCAGCGCCAAGTGGGAAAGGGTGGTTTTGAGGCTGAAGGCAGCAGCAAAGCCCGCAGCCCCCAGGTCTGTGGGGCTACGCAAGCGGTTCCCAAAGAGCTTTAGAACAAGGCATAGTTATCGCTGCTGGCTCTCTGGGCGGGGGGACCCATCTCCAGCCGTATGGCCATTTTTGTGCCTGGCGCGAAGCCAAGTGGGAAAGGGTGCTGTCGAGGCTGAAGGCAGCAGGAAAGCCCGCAGCCCCAAGGTCTGTGGGGCTACGCAAGCGGTTCCCAAAGAGCTTTAGAACAAGGCATAGTTTTCCCTGATGGCTCTTTGGGCGGGGGACCCATCTCCAGTCGTATGGCTATTTTTATGCCTGGCGTGTTGCGTAGTGGGAAAGGGTGGTTTTGAGGCTGAAGGCAGCAGGAAAGCCTGCAGCCCCCAGGTCTGTGGGGCTACACAAGCGGTTCCCAAAGAGCTTTAGAACAAGGCATAGTTTTCCCTGCTGGCTCTTTGGGCGGGGGACCGATCTCCAGCCGTATGGCCATTTTTGTGCCTGATGCGGCGCAAAGTGGGAAAGGGTGGCTTTGAGGCTGAAGGCAGCAGGAAAGCCCGCAGCCCCCAGGTCTGTGCGGCTACGCAAGCGGTTCCCAAAGAGCTTTAGAACAAGGCATAGTTTTCCCTGCTGGCTCTTTGGGCGGGGGGACCCATCTCCAGCCGTACGGCCATTTTTGTGCCTGGCGCGGAGCCAAGAGGGAAAGGGTGGTGTCGAGGCTAAAGGCAGCAGGAAAGCCCGCAGCCCCCAGGTCTGTGCGGCTACGCAAGCGGTTCCCAAAGAGCTTTAGAACAAGGCATAATTTTCCCTGCTGGCTCTTTGGGCGGGGGACCCATCTCCAGCCGTATGGCCATTTTTGTGCCTGGCCGGGGGCCAAGTGGGAAAGGGTGGTGTCGAGGCTAAAGGCAGCAGGAAAGCCCGCAGCCCCCAGGTCTGTGGGGCTACGCAAGCGGTTCCCAAAGAGCTTTAGAACAAGGCATAGTTTTCCCTGCTGGCTCTTTGGGCATGGGACCCATCTCCAGCCATAGGCCATTTTTGTTCTTGATAGGGCGCCAAGTGGGAAAGGGTGGTGTCGAGGCTGAAGGCAGCAGGAAAGCCCGCAGCCCCCAGGTCTGTGCGGCTACGCAAGCGGTTCCCAAAGAGCTTTAGAACAAGGCATAATTTTCCCTGCTGGCTCTTCGGACGGGGGACCCATCTCCAGCCGTACGGCCATTTTTGTGCCTGGCGCGGTGCCAAGTGGGAAAGGGTGGTGTCGAGGCTAAAGGCAGCAGGAAAGCCCGCAGCCCCCAGGTCTGTGGATCTACGCAAGCAGTTCCCAAAGAGCTTTAGAACAAGGCATAGTTTTCCCTGCTGGCTCTTTGGGCGGGGGGACCCATCTCCAGCCGTATGGCCATTTTTGTGCATGGCGCAGCGCCAAGTGGGAAAGGGTGGCTTTGAGGCTGAAGGCAGCAGGAAAGCCCGCAGCCCCCAGGTCTGTGGGGCTACGCAAGCGGTTCCCAAAGAGCTTTAGAACAAGGCATAGTTTTCCCTGCTGGCTCTTAGGGCATGGGACCCCTCTCCACCCATAGGCCATTTTTGTGCCTGATAGGGCGCCAAGTGAGAAAGGGTGGTTTGAGGCTAAAGACAGCAGGAAAGCCTGCAGCCCCCAGGTCTGTGGGGCTACGCAAGCGGTTCCCAAAGAGCTTTAGAACAAGGCATAGTTTTCCCTGCTGGCTCTTTGGGTGGGGGACCCATCTCCAGCCGTATGGCCATTTTTGTGCCTGGCGCGGCGCCAAGTGGGAAAGGGTGGCTTTGAGGCTGAAGGCAGCAGCAAAGCCCGCAGCCCCCAGGTCTGTGGGGCTACGCAAGCGGTTCCCAAAGAGCTTTAGAACAAGGCATAGTTTTCCCTGCTGGCTCTTTGGGCGGGGGACCCATCTCCAGCCTTATGGCCATTTTTGTGCATGGCGCAGCGCCAAGTGGGAAATGGTGGTATCGAGGCTGAAGGCAGCAGGAAAGCCCGCAGCCCCCACGTCTGTGGGGCTACGCAAGCGGTTCCCAAAGAGCTTTAGAACAAGGCATAGTTTTCCCTGCTGGCTCTTTGGGCATGGGACCCATCTCCACCCATAGGCCATTTTTGTGCCTGATAGGGCGCCAAGTGGGAAAGGGTGGTTTTGAGGCTGAAGACAGCAGGAAAGCCTGCAGCCCCCAGGTCTGTGGGGCTACGCAAGCGGTTCCCAAAGAGCTTTAGAACAAGGCATAGTTTTCCCTGCTGGCTCTTTGGGTGGGGGACCCATCTCCAGCCGTATGGCTATTTTTGTGCCTGACGCGGTGCGTAGTGGCATAGGGTGGTTTTGAGGCTGAAGGCAGCAGGAAAGCCCGCAGCCCCCACGTCTGTGGGGCCAAGCAAGCGGTTCCCAAAGAGCTTTAGAACAAGGCATAGTTTTCCCTACTGGCTCTTTGGGCGGGGGACCCATCTCCAGCCGTATGGCCATTTTTGTGCCTGGCGCGGTGCGTAGTGGGAAAGGGTGGTTTTGACGCTGAAGGCAGCAGGAAAGCCCGCAGCACCCAGGTCTGTGGGGCTACGCAAGCGGTTCCCAAAGAGCTTTAGAACAAGGCATAGTTTTCCCTGCTGGCTCTTTGGGCGGGGGACCCATCTCCAGCCTTATGGCCATTTTTGTGCATGGCGCAGCGCCAAGTGGGAAATGGTGGTATCGAGGCTGAAGGCAGCAGGAAAGCCCGCAGCCCCCACGTCTGTGGGGCTACGCAAGCGGTTCCCAAAGAGCTTTAGAACAAGGCATAGTTTTCCCTGCTGGCTCTTTGGGCATGGGACCCATCTCCACCCATAGGCCATTTTTGTGCCTGATAGGGCGCCAAGTGGGAAAGGGTGGCTTTGAGGCTGAAGACAGCAGGAAAGCCTGCAGCCCCCAGGTCTGTGGGGCTACGCAAGCGGTTCCCAAAGAGCTTTAGAACAAGGCATAGTTTTCCCTGCTGGCTCTTTGGGTGGGGGACCCATCTCCAGCCGTATGGCTATTTTTGTGCCTGACGCGGTGCGTAGAGGCATAGGGTGGTTTTGAGGCTGAAGGCAGCAGGAAAGCCCGCAGCCCCCACGTCTGTGGGGCCAAGCAAGCGGTTCCCAAAGAGCTTTAGAACAAGGCATAGTTTTCCCTGCTGGCTCTTTGGGCGGGGGACCCATCTCCAGCCGTATGGCCATTTTTGTGCCTGGCGCGGTGCGTAGTGGGAAAGGGTGGTTTTGACGCTGAAGGCAGCAGGAAAGCCCGCAGCCCCCAGGTCTGTGGGGCTACGCAAGCGGTTCCCAAAGAGCTTTAGAACAAGGCATAGTTTTCCCTGCTGTCTCTTTGGGCGGGGGACCCATCTCCAGCCGTATGGCCATTTTTGTGCCTGGCGCGGCGCCAAGTGGGTAAGGGTGGTGTCGAGGCTGAAGGCAGCAGCAAAGCCTGCAGCCCCCAGGTCTGTGGGGCCAAGCAAGCGGTTCCCAAAGAGCTTTAGAACAAGGCATAGTTTTCCCTGCTGGCTCTTTGGGCATGGGACCCATCTCCAGCCGTATGGCCATTTTTGTCCCTGGCCCGGCGCCAAGTGGAAAGGGTGGCTTTGAGGCTGAAGGCAGCAGGAAAGCCCGCAGCCCCCAGGTCTGTGGGGCTACGCAAGCGGTTCCCAAAGAGCTTTAGAACAAGGCATAGTTTTCCCTGCTCGCTCTTTGGGCGGGGGACCCATCTCCAGCCATATGGCCATTTTTGTCCCTGGCGAAGCCCCAAGTGCGAAAGGGTGGCTTTGAGGCTGAAGGCAGCAGGAAAGCCCGCAGCCCCCAGGTCTGTGGGGCTACGCAAGCGGTTCCCAAAGAGCTTTAGAACAAGGCATAGTTTTCCCTGCTGGCTCTTTTGGCAGGGGACCCATCTCCAGCCGTATGGCCATTTTTGTGCCTGGCCCGGCGCCAAGTGGGAAAGGGTGGCTTTGAGACTGAAGGCAGCAGGAAAGCCCGCAGCCCCCAGGTCTGTGGGGCTACGCAAGCGGTTCCCAAAGAGCTTTAGAACAAGGCATAGTTTTCCCTGCTGGCTCTCTGGGCGGGGGACCCATCTCCAGCCGTATGGCCATTTTTGAGCCTGGAGCAGTGCCAAGTGGGAAAGGGTGGTGTCGAGGCTGAAGGCAGCAGGAAAGCCCGCAGCCCCCAGGTCTGTGGGGCTACGCAAGCAGTTCCCAAAGAGCTTTAGAACAAGGCATAGTTTTCCCTGCTGGCTCTTTGGGCGGGGGACCCATCTCCAGCCATAGGCCATTTTTGTGCCTGGCCCGGCGCCCAGTGGGAAAGGGTGGCTTTGAGGCTTGAAGGCAGCAGGAAAGCCCGCAGCCCCCAGGTCTGTGGGGCTACGCAAGCGGTTCCCAAAGAGCTTTAGAACAAGGCATAATTTTCCCTGCTGGCTCTTTGGGCGGGGGACCCATCTCCAGCCATATGGCCATTTTTGTGCCTGGCGCAGCGCCAAGTGGGAAAGGGTGGTTTTGAGGCTGAAGGCAGCAGGAAAGCCTGCAGCCCCCAGGTCTGTGGGGCTACGCAAGCGGTTCCCAAAGAGCTTTAGAACAAGGCATAATTTTCCCTGCTGGCTCTTTGGGCGGGGGACCCATCTCCAGCCGTATGGCCATTTTTTTGCCTGGCCGGGGGCCAAGTGGGAAAGGGTGGTTTTGAGGCTGAAGGCAGCAGGAAAGCCCGCAGCCCCCACGTGTGTGGGGCTACGCAAGCGGTTCCCAAAGAGCTTTAGAACAAGGCATAGTTTTCCCTGCTGGCTCTTTGGGCATGGGACCATCTCCAGCCATAGGCCATTTTTGTGCTTGATAGGGCGCCAAGTGGGAAAGGGTGGTGTCGAGGCTGAAGGCAGCAGGAAAGCCCGCAGCCCCCAGGTCTGTGCGGCTACGCAAGCGGTTCCCAAAGAGCTTTAGAACAAGGCATAATTTTCCCTGCTGGCTTTTTGGGCGGGGGACCAATCTCCAGCCGTACGGCCATTTTTGTGCCTGGCGCGGCGCCAAGAGGGAAAGGGTGGTGTCGAGGCTAAAGGCAGCAGGAAAGCCCGCAGCCACCAGGTCTGTGGAGCTACGCAAGCAGTTCCCAAAGAGCTTTAGAACAAGGCATAGTTTTCCCTGCTGGCTCTCTGGGCGGGGGACCCATCTCCAGCCGTATGGCCATTTTTGTGCATGGCGCAGCGCCAAGTGGGGAAGGGTGGCTTTGAGGCTGAAGGCAGCAGGAAAGCCCGCAGCCCCCAGGTCTGTGGGGCTACGCAAGCGGTTCCCAAAGAGCTTTAGAACAAGGCATAGTTTTCCCTGCTGGCTCTTTGGGCATGGGACCCATCTCCACCCATAGGCCATTTTTGTGCCTGATAGGGCGCCAAGTGAGAAAGGGTGGCTTTGAGGCTAAAGACAGCAGGAAAGCCTGCAGCCCCCAGGTCTGTGGGGCTACGCAAGCGGTTCCCAAAGAGCTTTAGAACAAGGCATAGTTTTCCCTGCTGGCTCTTTGGGTGGGGGACCCATCTCCAGCCGTATGGCTATTTTTGTGCCTGACGCGGTGCGTAGTGGCATAGGGTGGTTTTGAGGCTGAAGGCAGCAGGAAAGCCCGCAGCCCCCAGGTCTGTGGGGCTACGCAAGCAGTTCCCAAAGAGCTTTAGAACAAGGCATAGTTTTCCCTGCTGGCTCTTTGGGCGGGGGACCCATCTCCAGCCATAGGCCATTTTTGTGCCTGGCCCGGCGCCCAGTGGGAAAGGGTGGCTTTGAGGCTTGAAGGCAGCAGGAAAGCCCGCAGCCCCCAGGTCTGTGGGGCTACGCAAGCGGTTCCCAAAGAGCTTTAGAACAAGGCATAATTTTCCCTGCTGGCTCTTTGGGCGGGGGACCCATCTCCAGCCATATGGCCATTTTTGTGCCTGGCGCAGCGCCAAGTGGGAAAGGGTGGTTTTGAGGCTGAAGGCAGCAGCAAAGCCTGCAGCCCCCAGGTCTGTGGGGCTACGCAAGCGGTTCCCAAAGAGCTTTAGAACAAGGCATAATTTTCCCTGCTGGCTCTTTGGGCGGGGGACCCATCTCCAGCCGTATGGCCATTTTTTTGCCTGGACGGGGGCCAAGTGGGAAAGGGTGGTTTTGAGGCTGAAGGCAGCAGGAAAGCCCGCAGCCCCCACGTGTGTGGGGCTACGCAAGCGGTTCCCAAAGAGCTTTAGAACAAGGCATAGTTTTCCCTGCTGGCTCTTTGGGCATGGGACCATCTCCAGCCATAGGCCATTTTTGTGCTTGATAGGGCGCCAAGTGGGAAAGGGTGGTGTCGAGGCTGAAGGCAGCAGGAAAGCCCGCAGCCCCCAGGTCTGTGCGGCTACGCAAGCGGTTCCCAAAGAGCTTTAGAACAAGGCATAATTTTCCCTGCTGGCTTTTTGGGCGGGGGACCCATCTCCAGCCGTACGGCCATTTTTGTGCCTGGCGCGGCGCCAAGAGGGAAAGGGTGGTGTCGAGGCTAAAGGCAGCAGGAAAGCCCGCAGCCACCAGGTCTGTGGAGCTACGCAAGCAGTTCCCAAAGAGCTTTAGAACAAGGCATAGTTTTCCCTGCTGGCTCTCTGGGCGGGGGACCCATCTCCAGCCGTATGGCCATTTTTGTGCATGGCGCAGTGCCAAGTGGGGAAGGGTGGCTTTGAGGCTGAAGGCAGCAGGAAAGCCCGCAGCCCCCAGGTCTGTGGGGCTACGCAAGCGGTTCCCAAAGAGCTTTAGAACAAGGCATAGTTTTCCCTGCTGGCTCTTTGGGCATGGGACCCATCTCCACCCATAGGCCATTTTTGTGCCTGATAGGGCGCCAAGTGAGAAAGGGTGGCTTTGAGGCTAAAGACAGCAGGAAAGCCTGCAGCCCCCAGGTCTGTGGGGCTACGCAAGCGGTTCCCAAAGAGCTTTAGAACAAGGCATAGTTTTCCCTGCTGGCTCTTTGGGTGGGGGACCCATCTCCAGCCGTATGGCTATTTTTGTGCCTGACGCGGTGCGTAGTGGCATAGGGTGGTTTTGAGGCTGAAGGCAGCAGGAAAGCCCGCAGCCCCCACGTCTGTGGGGCCAAGCAAGCGGTTCCCAAAGAGCTTTAGAACAAGGCATAGTTTTCCCTGCTGGCTCTTTGGGCATGGGACCCATCTCCAGCCATAGGCCATTTTTGTGCTTGATAGGGCGCCAAGTGGGAAAGGGTGGCTTTGAGGCTGAAGGCAGCAGCAAAGCCTGCAGCCCCAAGGTCTGTGGGGCCAAGCAAGCGGTTCCCAAAGAGCTTTAGAACAAGGCATAGTTTTCCCTGCTGGCTCTTTGGGCGGGGGACCCATCTCCAGCCACAGGCCATTTTTGTGCCTGGCCCGGCGCCCAGTGGGAAAGGGTGGCTTTGAGGCTTGAATGCAGCAGGAAAGCCCGCAGCCCCCAGGTCTGTAGGGCTACGCAAGCGGTTCCCAAAGAGCTTTAAAACAAGGCATAATTTTCCCTGCTGGCTCTTTGGGCGGGGGACCCATCTCCAGCCGTATGGCCATTTTTGTGCCTGGCCGGGGGTCAAGTGGGAAAGGGTGGTTTTGAGGCTGAAGGCAGCAGGAAAGCCCGCAGCCCCCAGGTCTGTGGGGCTACGCAAGCGGTTCCCAAAGAGCTTTAGAATAAGGCATAGTTTTCCCTGCTGGCTCTTTGGGCGGGGGACCCATCTCCAGCCGTATGGCTATTTTTGTGCCTGGCGCGGTGCGTAGTGGTTTAGGATGGTTTTGAGGCTGAAGGCAGCAGGAAAGCCTGCAGCCCCCAGGTCTGTGCGGCTACACAAGCGGATCACAAAGAGCTTTAGAACAAGGCATAGTTTTCCCTGCTCGCTCTTTGGGCGGGGGACCCATCTCCAGCCGTATGGCCATTTTTGCGCCTGGCCCGGCGCCAAGTGGGAAAGGGTGGCTTTGAGGCTGAAGGCAGCAGCAAAGCCCGCAGCCCCCAGTTCTGTGCGGCTACGCAAGCGGTTCCCAAAGAGCTTTAGAACAAGGCATAGTTTTCCCTGCTTGCTCTTTGGGCGGGGGACCCATCTCCAGCCGTACGGCCATTTTTGTGCCTGGCGCGGCGCCAAGAGGGAAAGGGTGGTGTCGAGGCTAAAGGCAGCAGGAAAGCCCGCAGCCCCCAGGTCTGTGGGGCTACGCAAGCGGTTCCCAAAGAGCTTTAGAACAAGGCATAGTTTTCCCTGCTGGCTCTTTGGGCGGGGGACCCATCTCCAGCCGTATGGCCATTTTTGTGCATGGCGCAGCGCCAAGTGGGAAATGGTGGTATCGAGGCTGAAGGCAGCAGGAAAGCCCGCAGCCCCCAGGTCTGTGGGGCTACGCAAGCGGTTCCCAAAGAGCTTTAGAACAAGGCATAGTTTTACCTGCTGGCTCTTTTGGCAGGGGACCCATCTCCAGTCGTATGGCCATTTTTGTGCCTGGCGCGGCGCCACGTGGGAAAGGGTGATTTTGAGGCTGAAGGCGTCACAAAAGCCTGCCGTCCGAGGGTTTCTTAATGACTTTTCTTAATGATGTCTCCACAGTGTGAAGTTTTGCAGGATTTGAAAAAGTAATAGACACAGTGAAATTGAGTCTATTGGAAACTTCCATACTTTTCCCTCCCTCTAAAATCTCTGGTGTCCTGTAGTATCCACTGCCTGCAACTGCTGTTGCAGGAGCAGACAGATTGGTATCAAATTTAGAAAAAAGGGACATCATTAAGAGGATTCACTCGCCTTATTTTTCACCGGTGTGGCCAGTAAAGAAACCAAAAAGGCAATGGCGTTTCACAGTAGATTACGGAAAATTAAACGCCAACACTGCACCTCTGACCGCTGCTGTTCCGAATATCGCGGAAATTGTGACAATGATAAAAGGAGCTGCCCATCCTTGCAGGGTTGCCTTAGATTTTAAAGACATATTTTTTTATGATTCTCCTCCTTGAGCAGGACAAAGCGCAGTTTGCATTCACATGGAAAGGAGTGCAATATACCTTTAACCGCTTTCCACAAGGATACAAACATTCCCCCACTATTGCCCATAATGCTTTGGCTAAAGTGCTATCAGAGATTCCTGTTTCACAGGGATGTACAGTATACCAATATATTATTGATGACATCTTAATAGGGGAGAGAACCAAGAAAGTGTACAAGACATGATGGAAAACATCCGAAAAACATTATCAGATTTGGGATTGGAAATTCCCGACTCAAAGTGTCAGGGACCCGCACAGGAAGTTAAATTCCTGGGGGTCTGGTGGATTAAGGGAGCTGCTTCTGTCCCTCAGGATACCCTGAAAAAATAGAACATGGACAGAATCCTTCCAGCACGAAGGAGTTACAGCAAGTCCTGGGAACTTTAAGTTATTAGCGTAAACACATCCCTGGCTTTTCCATCATTGCTCGCCCCCTTTATTGTTTGCTCAAAAAAGGTAAATCCTGGGAGTCGACTGAACAACACACTAATGCACTAGAATTGCTAATAAAAGAGCTAAGGTTATTCCAACAACTTGGCCCCATACATCCAACTGACCCTGTCCATGTAGAATGGGGGCTCAGTGAACATGGTTCCCATTGTAATTTATGCCAGAAGGGACCAGCAGGACCGGAGAGACCATTAGAATTTAGCTCTCACGCCTTTAATGATACTGAGAGCAGATAGTCAGACCTGGAGAAGGGTTTACTGTCCCTGGTGCGAGCATTGCAACGAGCAGAGCAGATAAGGAGACAACAGAGCGTGATTGTTCGGGGCCCTTTTCGCCTCCCAGATGTGGTCCTTAAAGGGACACCACCACCAGCTGGCATTCCCCAGAAACCCACAGTTCGAAAGTGGTATGCTTATTTAGAAGGCATTAATGATATCATGCCAGTCTCTGAAGGTAGTATCAAAGTATCCATGCTCCAGAAGGATAGAGATGGTGCCCTATTGTTCCAATCCCCACCAAACAGACCATCTCCAATCCAAGAAGCACCTCCTCTGAAAGCAGGCAGTGATCTTACAGGAGTGTGGTTTACTGGTGTGTCATCTCACCGTGAGAACAGCAAGTGGAAATACAAGGCCGTAGCACTGGAAGTAGCAACGGGGGAAAGAGCAATTGAAACAGGAGAAGGTAGGGCACAAGTAGGGGAACTCAGAGCCGTCCTACTAGCTGCACAACATGGAGCTACTTACATTTACACTGAGTCATATGCTGTTTTTAAAGGAGCCACTGAATGGCTAGGACACTGGGCAGCCAATGATTGGCAGGTGAATAGAGTCCCGATCTGGGAGACAGACAGTTGGAAGCAACTGTTGGAAATAGGAGGACAGAGACCATTGCACATTGCTTGGGTAAAAGGCCACGATCGTTCAAACTCGATCACTGCTCAGTTCAACCAACAGGTAGATAGCCTCACGCGGCTACAACAAATTGACACTGTAGATGATGGTCGGGAATGGTTACATATTAAGCCTGGCCATACAGGCCGTGCTGATCTGTATCAGGAAGGTCTAGCCCGGGGGTGGCCTGTGTCGGTTAAGCTGTGCGAACAAGTAGTAACTGCCTGGTCACAATGTCGCCTACGACTCAGCAAAGATCATCCGAGTAAGGCGCCTCCCTTACACATGCGGGACAAGAAAATGTTGTGGCATTCATGGCAGATTGATTATATTGGGCCCTTGAGATCATCAGGTGGGAAAAGATATGTCCTAGTCGGAGTGGAGATTATCTCCAGCCTCAGTATGGCCACTGGCTTCAAATCAGCTGCTGGGGACAACACAGTGAAAGGCCTAAAAGGGTGGTTCAGCACACTTCCCCTTCCCGAGGAAATCCAAAGTGATAACGGTTCACACTTTACCGCTACAGTGGTACAAGATTGGGCCAAAGAAGAAGGGATTCGATGGGTATTTCATACTCCCTATTATCCTCAGGCTAATGACATTGTTGAATGCACCAACGGATTGGTTAAGCGTTTTGCAAAAACTCATAAATCATAAGGGAAGGTGAAGAAGGCACCTTGCCCACCGAAATTCGAAAAGTAATATGGGATAACGCAATTGAGTTTGAGAGAAAATTTCAATCCTGGTGGTATCTGGTTAATTTCACCTACGATCCCACTGAGAGCAAAGCCACAGCTTTTGTCTTAACGATACGCAATGCCTCAGTATCCACCATATACCCAATCATCGCACTGGGGTTGAATCATCAAGGAGCTCTACTCTATCCAACACAGCACAGAGGTTGGGCACGACAAAATGAGACTAAATGGCAAACTGCTGATGTTGACGCATGCGTTTCACGAGACCAACAAGGATTCATTTGTGAGAGTAATACTCTCAAAGCACAAGACCTTTGTCTTGACACCAACCAGAATGCTTGTCACTTTGAGACACATCCCGATGAAACCCCAGAGACTGTGCTTGACTATATTGGGAAAGGGTGCGTTAGCATGAGGTCTCCCTGTAGTCTTGTATTATAGACGAGAAAGGCTTGAGACCATGGCCACTCTGGGTCTCTTTGACTACAAACAACAGGGAATAAAAAGGTGAAACTGAATAGCATCAATTCCATCTGCCAATTCGTCATTTTAGAATTTGGGCCTCCAAATAGCCATACATCATAAAAGTAGTATTATTGCCAGGTTCAATGTCAGGATTCCCTGGAGACATTCAAAGGTAGCGTAGGCCAATCCGTCTGTACAGCTCATCCAAGGTTCCTGTAAGACATAAAGGAAAAGAAAATCTGCTCGGTCTTATTCGACCGACGGGGTTAAAAAGAAGGTGCGGTCCACCGGGTGCTGATCCGGTGTATCTTCCCTGAACAATCCTTGGCTTCCCATGCATAGGGATTTTTGGGAGTAGCTAGCACCATTGGCACCGTCCCATTTTGAGGCATTTTCACTAGCACAGGTAGTCCAGGGTGAAATCTTCCGGGGTATTTTCCCGGTTCATTGGCAGCCTTTGGCGAGATAATATTGGCAGGTACACAGAAAGCTTTCATTTTAGGACAGCCGTCTCCACTCCATTTGTTATTTAGTTGATAGATGGCATCATCCAATCGCAAATGCCAACCAGGTTCATGACTTTTTGCAAAACGCTTAACCAATCTATTGGTGCGTTCAACAATGCCATTAGCCTGGGGATAATAGGGAGTATGAAATACCCATCGAATCCCTTCTTCCTTGGCCCAATCTTGTACCACCGAAGCCGTAAAGTGTGAAACGTTATCACTCTGGATTTCGTCGGGAAGGGGAAGTGTGCTGAACCACCCTGTTAGGCCTTTCACTGTGTTGTCCCTCGTAGCTGGTTTGAAACTGCTGGCCATACTGAGGCTGGAGATAATCTCCACTCCTACCAGGACATATCTTTTCCCACCTGATGATCTCAAGGGCCCAATATAATCAAGCTGCCATGAATGCCACAACGCTTTCTTGTCCCGCATGTGTAAGGGAGGCGCCTTACTCGGATGATCTTTGCTGAGTCGTAGGCGACATTGTGAACAGGCAGTTACTATTTGTTCGCACAGCTTAACTGACACAAGCCACCCACCTTCCCGATACAGGTCAGGACGGCCTGTGCGGCCACGTTTAACATGTAACGATTCAAGTAAGCGTTCCCATTCCCGACCATCATCTACAATGTCAATTTGTTGTAGCCGCGTGAGGCCATCTACCTGTTGGTTGAACTGAGCAGTGATCGAGTTTGAACGATCGTGGCCTTTTACCCAAGCAATGTGCAATGGTCTCTGTCCTCCTATTTCCAACAGTTGCTTCCAATTATCTGTCTCCCAAACTGGGACTCTATTCACCTGCCAATCGTTGGCTGCCCAGTGTCCTAGCCATTCAGTGGCTCCTTTAAGAACAGCATATGACTCAGCGTAAAAGGAGGTGGCTCCATGTTGTGCAGCTAGTAGGACAGCTCTGAGTTCCCCTACCCTCCCCTATTTCAATTGCTCTTTCTCCCGTTGTTACTTCCAGTGCTACGGCCTTATATTTGCACTTATTTTTTTAACGGTGAGATGACGCACCAGTAAACCACACTCCTCTAAGATCACTGCTGTCCCTCAAAGGAGGTGCTTCTTGGATCGGAGATGGTCTGTTTGGTGGGGATTGGAACAATAGGGCACCATCTATATCCTTTGGTATCCTTGTGAAGTAGCCTTGGATACTTTAACACTGCCTTCAGAGACTGGCTTGATTTCATTAATGCCTTCTAAATAAGCATACCACTTTCGAACTGTAGGTCTCTGGGCAATGCCAGCTGGTGGTGGTGTCCCTTTAAGGACCACATCTGGGAGGCGAAAAGGTCCCAGGAAAGATCACACTCTGTTCTCTTCTTATCTGCTCTGCTCGTTGCAACGCTCGCACCAGGGACAGTAAACCCTTCTCCAGGTCTGAATAGCTGCATTCAGTATCATTGAAGGAGTGTGAGCAAAATTCTAATGGTCTCTCCGGTCCTGCTGGTCCCTTCTGCCATAAATTACAACGGGAACCATGTTCACTGAGCCCCCATTCTACATGGACAGGGTCAGTTGGATGTATGGGGCCAAGTTGTTGGAATAACCTTAGCTCCTTTATTAGTAATTGCAGAGCATTAGTGTGTTGTTCAGTCCACACCCAGGATTTACCCTTTTTTGCCAAGCTATGAAGGGGGCGAGCAATGATGGAAAAGCCAGGGATGTGTTTACGCCAATAACTTAAAGTTCCCAGGACCTGCTGTAACTCCTTCGTGCTGGAAGGATTCTGTCCATGTTCTATTTTTTCAGGATATCCTGAGGGACAGAAGCAGCTCCCTTAATCCACCAGACCCCCAGGAATTTAACTTCCTGTGCGGGTCCCTGACACTTTGAGTCGGGTCTACGTGAGGCACCCACTAACACTTCTGCCCTAGTCATTCGCTGCTCTCCCGGCAACCAGAGGTTAATTTTTGCAGTGGGGCATGTTTTTACCACACCATCAATTCCTGTGAAGTTGACTCTGCGTCGGGTGGGATTTATACCTAGAAGTTGTGCTGTTTCGTTAGTGATTGCAGACATTTGGGCTCCGGTATCAATAATAAAATTTACCAATATCTTCCGGGGTCCAACAGGAATGACAATAACAGGTTCGGAGTCTTTATGAGAGCGCCATTGGATTGCTAGTACCTGCCCGACAGGGTTGCTCAGTGCCCTCCCCGGGGATAGGAGTGTTGTGGCTGGGACTCTGTCAAATCAATCAAGTTATGTTCCGGTGCAGAAGGCACAGTTTTCTCACGGCTTGGGGATTCTCTGGTTAGACTTTTCTCCCCAGCCGCATTATTCTTTCTAGGTAGAGATTGGACTAGCGTACGGAGATCTCCCGTAGGGTCACCGTGCAAGAATTGTCGGGGCACCCCTAATTGTAGGGCTTTACGCCACAACTCATTCCGGTCCTTATCTGGCTTAAACCTTCCCTCTGATTTAGGGTTTTGAGTGTGAGTTTGGACTTGGCGAACCTTTCGCGGGTGTTCGGAGGATTTCTCACTAGTTTGGCTGGCCCAGCCCATTCGGCGCCCATATTGATCTATTTCCTGTACATTCCAGGTGGGCATGTAGTGACGACGGCCCCGCCCATGAGCACCCCGAGCATCCCGTATACGATCTTGAGTGCGAACAAGGAACGGTTTCAGGCAACCGGGAAGACCACGGATGAGAGGGGCTAATCGATCCGGGTCGATAGGGGCTGACATTGGGGATTTCCGAAATTCCTCTCTGTCATACATGGCTTGCAGACAAGCTGCTTTCCGTACAGCCGCAAACAGATCAGAGTAGCCTGTAGCTCTAATCTCTAACGGCTCCCCCCTCTCTCGCGGATCCATACCCCCTGCCCAAAAGGCTGCTCGAGCGGTTAGGGAATAATTATGATCCCCAGGCATAGTGGTTAAAAACACTCCTGGTCCCCAAGAGTCTCCTGCTTCTTCCTCACTCAGCATAATTCTGCCCCCCCCTTCAGAAGAAACTCGCCACACATACTCAACAGCTGACTCTTCTGGTCGCCTCGAATATTTCTCCCTTATTTTTGTTAACTCGGTTGGTGTCCATGGAACGGTACGCACAGTGGTGTGAATTTCATCACCATCATCAACTGCAGTTTCAGTTTTAACCAGAGGACGTAAAGGAAAAACTTGGGATTTCAAAGTAAAAGTCCTTTCCTCCTCATCTTCTTCGTCATCCTCACTATTAGACAAAAAAATCTCCGGTCTGGGTTCCGGAATTTGGATAACACATTAACTTACGAATCTGTTGGACCTGGGTCGAGGGCTGCATTTTATCTAAGAGCCCGGTCACCCTTTCAATAACATTTTAAGTTGGCGATTTTCACTCCCAAGTTGAGCATTCCGGTTTCCTAAACATTCATTCTCACTCACAAGCTTATCGACTTGAGTTCTTAATCTTTCTCCTGTCTCCTTTTGCAAGGCTAATGATGACTTCAGCACCTCATTCTCCGATTTCAGGGTTGCATATTCTACAGCTGAAATCAGATTAGGAGCGGGGGTTTCTCTAGCTTCTTGTTGTGCACAAGATAAACAGGCGCCTAACACAGCACAAATCACACCCTTGCCTTTCCCCGCTCTGAGCTTCTGTGAAACCCGACGCTCTTCAATACGTTCCACCACTTTCTCTTCATCCTTCCAAAATTTTTGGGCCCACTCCTTCCCACCCTGGGAAGGGGCACAATCATATTTTTGCAGCAGTTTATCCATGGCAATCCTGCCGACTACGCCAAATTCTGTTGCGTGAAACGGGGCCAAGCGGTTTTGGCAGAAGATAAACCCCCTTGCGTTCTAACACTCCTCACCGAGGTGGGAGGCCAGGTGCGGCTGGGTTTCAATTCTGAGTGATGCCCAATTCAGCACTATCAGCCCAATCGCGTTTACTATGTGTTAAACTATTACGATTTGGAGACACTAATAGTGGGCTGCACCTTCAGTCTAGTCGTGCTCCTGAACCAGCACGGCCTCTCTCAAGTTTTGGTCGCGTTCAGTGAGAAAGCGAAACGACTAGCTACTGAAACAGTGCAGTTTATTTAAACAACAGATATACAGGTTCTTTAGGATTGCCGGTGATAAATACACTGTCTGCAAAGCACGTGCAAATAAAGACATTGTTAAATAGACAAACGCGTGACAAAATTATAAACGATACAGCCTGGCTATAAATGTAGGGTAGAGATTCTCTAGAGAAATTTCTAGAGTCCCCGAGAAAGCACTCGGTGTAATCAAAGTCTTACCCAAAGGCGTCCTTATGAGGGGGAAGAAAGGCTCAGCCCGTCGACTGATCCCAGAAAACAGCGGTGGGATTCTTCGCGATGGTGTCTTCCCAGACATCCCCCCTCTCTTGGGCTATTTTTATATTATTTTTTTAACTTCAAAGTGGAGTTTGAGTGACTTTAGTCATATGTACTTTTATTATGATTAATGTACTCAAGGAGGAGTGTTCACACCTCGGGGGCGGATAGCCTCCGGGATGGAGGTGTGTTTTGATACATTGTGGTGAGCAAAGTTCGCACAAAAGGACAGCATTTCATCAACATTTGACGAAATGTTGGCTCGGGTGGCGTGTAAGCCGCTTATCAGTTCCGTAGTACCATCTCGTCCCCATATCTGCTATTCGTCACAAGGGAAGGCCACGGAACAAGCGCGTTCCGTTCCATCCCTCGTGTAGTTTCGCAAACAACCTTGTACAGGGAATCACAGCTGTTGCATTCTTCGTGTGCTAGCTGCGGCTGTATTCTACCTCAGAAGCCTCTTGATTTTATGACTTTCCTTAATGTGTGAACAATGCTGTATTTTTGTATTCTTGGCCAATTTAGTAATTATTCCACAAGAACACACATTGGTTGCCGATTTATCAACGGGTCTAATCACCACAGGCCAACTGTAATTAAAACCATCTATGTAGACTCTACCAAAGCGGACAAATACAACACTGATTGTTACAAAATTATGGAGCCAAATTCAGATTGCTGGCACAATTTCACTTTCATCAAACCTACAGTAGTGTACTGTATTTGGGGCTACAAGGGCACAGAATTGTTATTTGAATTTATGATTGACTCAAATACACCTGAACTTGCTGAAATGAATCCAGAACCTACACCCCACAAACTCTCAAAGGCTCTCTCTTCTAAGAGAAAAAAAAAAAAACCACCTCTCTCTTTTCTAAGCCCTCCATTAGACTAACTCCTTACATTTTCAACATTGGCCCTTACGTTATTAAACACACACAGGTCAACAACAGGTACTGTTTAATCCCACATATTCCCTCAAACGAGCAGAATTGTCAATGCAGATTAAAATCTCTGCGATCAAACCCACCTGCTCACCATTCCTGAGTACATCTTATGCAGAATGGTCAGCATGGTTACGCAAACGAACTCTTGCCACTTCACACGGACGGAAGAGGGATGCGACTGGTATCTTAGGAACAGGCCTGGGAGTCTTGAATAGTATAGATGCTGAGATACTTGCCAACAAACTAGTCACAACCGCTACTGATCTGGACAAATTAAGACATCCCCTACGGTCCTCTCTATTAGCATTGGGAAACCACCAACGGCTTTTATCGAATATATTGCCTCAATGGGAAGAAACGGGTGAAAAAGACCATCAGCTGATCACAGATGCACTTGGTACAACTCAAACCAATGTTTCCTTGGCTCTTAGTTGTATCCAAGCCCAATTGTGGATGCAATCTATGACAGCCGCAATCATAAGGGAAGGTAAAGAAGGCACCTTGCCCACCGAAATTCGAAAAGTAATATGGGATAACGCAATTGAATTTGAGAAAAAATTTCAGTCCAGGTGGTATCTGGTTAATTTCACCTACGATCCCACTGAGAGCAAAGCCACAGCTTTTGTCTTAACGATACGCAATGCCTCCGTATACACCACATACCCAATCATCGCACTGGGGTTGAATCACCAAGGAGCTCTACTCTATCCAACACAGCACAGAGGTTGGGCACGACAAAATGAGACTAAATGGCAAACTGCTGATGTTGACGCATGCGTTTCACGAGACCAACAAGGATTCATTTGTGAGAGTAATACTCTCAAAGCACAAGACCTTTGTCTTGACACCAACCAGAATGTTTGTCACTTTGAGACACATCCCGATGAAACCCCAGAGACTGTGCTTGACTATATTGGGAAAGGGTGCGTTAGCATGAGGTCTCCCTGTAGTCTTGTATTCAGAGATGACATAGTAATCACTCAAATCTTTGTGTTTGAACTTTACTAACACAAAGTTACGGGATGCGACTTCAATTATTAAGCTCCTGTTACGTCTTTTCAATTGCTACAACCTAATTATACGTTGATTCGAGATTGTTGCCTGCCCCTATCGGAATGAATCTCTCCCTGGTGAAGAAGCTGCTAAAACACAATGAATTGAAGCGACTCTTGAAAGAGGCCCAAGAAAATAGACAGACAACTTTGATTACCGTCCATCATCAGGTTGAAGAAATACACAAAGCGTTGGAAAGAGTGAAGAGAGGCGAAGGACATAGATGGGGAGATCCTCTTTTTGGATGGTCACCGACAGTTACAGGACTTTATAACAAGATGCTTCACTCTGTTGTTGTTTTACTAATACTCACTGTATTGTGCTTTACTTAGACAATTGTTTTGCATGTTAGACTTTGGATTATGATGAAAAGTTTAAATCGCTTGATCACTCCGCGAGAAGGATTTCCACTTGATATCCCTCACCACAAGAACACATGTGATCTTTCTTATCAGTGTTGAGTACGTCGACCTTGACTGACTGTAGACAAAGCTTTCCCTGCAGGCTCTTTGGGCGGGGGACCCATCTCCAGCCGTATGGCCATTTTTGTGCCTGGCGCGGCGCCAAGTGGGAAAGGGTGGTTTTGAGGCTGAAGGCAGCAGGAAAGCCTGCAGCCCCCAGGTCTGTGGGGCTACGCAAGCGGTTCCCAAAGAGCTTTAGAACAAGGCATAGTTTTCCCTGCTGGCTCTTTGGGCATGGGACCCATCTCCAGCCGTATGGCCATTTTTGTGCCTGGCGCGGCGCCAAGTGGGAAAGGGTGGCTTTGAGGCTGAAGGCAGCAGGAAAGCCCACAGCCCCCAGGTCTGTGGGGCTACGCAAGCGGTTCCCAAAGAGCTTTAGAACAAGGCATAGTTTTCCCTGCTGGCTCCTTGGGCGGGGGACCCATCTCCAGCTGTATGGCCATTTTTGTGCCTAGCGCGACGCCAAGTGGGAAAGGGTGGCTTTGAGGCTGAAGGCAGCAGCAAAGCCTGCAGCCCCCAGGTCTGTGGGGCTACGCAAGCGGTTCCCAAAGAGCTTTAGAACAAGGCATAGTTTTCCCTGCTGGCTCTTTGGGCGGGGGACCCATCTCCAGCCGTATGGCCATTTTTGAGCCTGGCGCGGCGCCAAGTGGGAAAGGGTGGTTTTGAGGCTGAAGGCAGCAGCAAAGCCTGCAGCCCTAAGGTCTGTGGGGCTACGCAAGCGGTTCCCAAAGAGCTTTAGAACAAGGCAGAGTTTTCCCTGCTGGCTCTTTGGGCGGCGGACACATGTCCAGTCGTATGGCCATTTTTGTGCCTGGCGCGGCGCCAAGTGGGAAAGGGTGGTGTCGAGTCTGAAGGCAGCAGGAAAGCCTGCAGCCCCCAGGTCTGTGGGGCTACGCAAGCGGTTCCCAAAGAGCTTTAGAACAAGGCATAGTTTTCCCTGCTGGCTCTTTGGGCGGGGGACCCATCTCCAGCCGTATGGCCATTTTTGTGCCTGATAGGGCGCCAAGTGGGAAAGGGTGGTGTCGAGGCTGAAGACAGCAGGAAAGCCCGCAGCCCCCACGTCTGTGGGGCCAAGCAAGCAGTTCCCAAAGAGCTTTAGAACAAGGCATAGTTTTCCCTGCTGGCTCTTTGGGCATGGGACCCATCTCCACCCATAGGCCATTTTTGTGCCTGATAGGGCGCCAAGTGGGAAAGGGTGGCTTTGAGGCTGAAGACAGCAGGAAAGCCTGCAGCTCCCAGGTCTGTGGGGCTATGCAAGAGGTTCCCAAAGAGCTTTAGAACAAGGCATAGTTTTCCCTGCTGGCTCTTTGGGCGGGGGACCCATCTCCAGCCGTATGGCCATTTTTGTGCCTGGCGCGGCGCCAAGTGGGAAAGGGTGGCTTTGAGGATGAAGGCAGCAGGAAAGCCCGCAGCCCCCAGGTCTGTGGGGCTACGCAAGCGGTTCCCAAAGAGCTTTAGAACAAGGCATAGTTTTCCCTGCTGGCTCTTTGGGTGGGGGACCCATCTCCAGACGTATGGCTATTTTTGTGCCTGGCGCGGTGCGTAGTGGCATAGGGTGGTGTCGAGGCTGAAGGCAGCAGGAAAGCCCGCACCCCCCACGTCTGTGGGCCCAAGCAAGCGGTTCCCAGAGAGCTTTAGAACAAGGCATAGTTTTCCCTGCTGGCTCTTTGGGCGGGGGACCCATCTCCAGCCATATGGCCATTTTTGTGCCTGGCGCGGTGCGTAGTGGGAAAGGGTGGTTTTGAGGCTGAAGGCAGCAGGCAAGCCCGCAGCCCCCAGGTCTGTGGGGCCAAGCAAGCGGTTCCCAAAGAGCTTTAGAACAAGGCATAGTTTTCCCTGCTGGCTCTTTGGGCATGGGACCCATCTCCAGCCATAGGCCATTTTTGTGCCTGGCACGGCGCCAAGTGGGAAAGGGTAGCTTTGAGGCTGAAGGCAGCAGCAAAGCCCGCAGCCCCCAGGTCTGTGGGGCTACGCAAGCGGTTCCCAAAGAGCTTTAGAACAAGGCATAGTTTTCCCTGCTGGCTCTTTGGGCGGGGGACCCATCTCCAGCCGTATGGCCATTTTTGTGCCTGATAGGGCGCCAAGTGGGAAAGGCTGGTGTCGAGGCTGAAGGCAGCAGGAAATCCCGCAGCCCCCAGGTCTGTGGGGCTACGCAAGCGGTTCCCAAATAGCTTTAGAACAAGGCATAATTTTCCCTGCTGGCTCTTTTGGCAGGGGACCCATCTCCAGCCGTATGGCCATTTTTGTCCCTGGCCCGGCGCCAAGTGGGAAAGGGTGGTGTTGAGGCTGAAGGCAGCAGCAAAGCCCGCAGCCCCCAGGTCTGTGGGGCTACGCAAGCAGTTCCCAAAGAGCTTTAGAACAAGGCATAGTTTTCCCTGCTGGCTCTCTGGGCGGGGGACCCATCTGCAGCCGTATGGCCATTTTTGAGCCTGGAGCAGTGCCAAGTGGGAAAGGGTGGTTTTGAGGCTGAAGGCAGCAGGAAAGCCCGCAGCCCCCAGGTCTGTGGGGCTACGCAAGCGGTTCCCAAAGAGCTTTAGAACAAGGCATAGTTTTCCCTGCTGGCTCTTTGGGCCTGGGACCCATCTCCAGCCATAGGCCATTTTTGTGCTTGATAGGGCGCCAAGTGGGAAAGGGTGGCTTTGAGGCTGAAGGCAGCAGGAAAGCCTGCAGCCCCCAGGTCTGTGGGGCTACGCAAGCAGTTCCCAAAGAGCTTTAGAACAAGGCATAGTTTTCCCTGCTGGCTCTCTGGGCGGGGGACCCATCTCCAGCCATAGGCCATTTTTGTGCCTGGCCCGGCGCCCAGTGGGAAAGGGTGGCTTTGAGGCTTGAAGGCAGCAGGAAAGCCCGCAGCCCCCAGGTCTGTGGGGCTACGCAAGCGGTTCCCAAAGAGCTTTAGAACAAGGCATAGTTTTCCCTGCTGGCTCTATGGGCGGGGGACCCATCTCCAGCCGTATGGCCATTTTTGAGCCTGGCGCGGCGCCAAGTGGGAAAGGGTTGTGTCGAGGCTAAAGGCAGCAGGAAAGCCCGCAGCCCCCAGGTCTGTGGGGCTACGCAAGCGGTTCCCAAAGAGCTTTAGAACAAGGCATAATTTTCCCTGCTGGCTCTTTGGGCGGGGGACCCATCTCCAGCCGTATGGCCATTTTTGTGCCTGGCGCAGCGCCAAGTGGGAAAGGGTTGCTTTGAGGCTGAAGGCAGCAGGAAAGCCCGCAGCCCCCAGGTCTGTGGGGCTACGCAAGCGGTTCCCAAAGAGCTTTAGAACAAGGCATAGTTTTCCCTGCTGGCTCTTTGGGCGGGGGACCCATCTACAGCCGTATGGCCATTTTTGAGCCTGGCGCGGCGCCAGGTGGGAAAGGGTGGCTTTGAGGCTGAAGGCAGGAGCAAAGCCTGCAGCCCCCAGGTCTGTGGTGCTACGCAAGCGGTTCCCAAAGAGCTTTAGAACAAGGCATAGTTTTCCCAGCTGGCTCTTAGGGCATGGGACCCATCTCCAGCCATAGGCCATTTTTGTGCCTGGCGCGAAGCCAAGTGGGAAAGGGTGCTGTCGAGGCTGAAGGCAGCAGGAAAGCCCGCAGCCCCAAGGTCTGTGGGGCTACGCAAGCGGTTCCCAAAGAGCTTTAGAACAAGGCATAGTTTTCCCTGCTGGCTCTTTGGGCGGGGGACCCATCTCCAGCCGTATGGCCATTTTTGTGCCTGGCCCGGCGCAAAGTGGGAAAGGGTGGCTTTGAGGCTGAAGGCAGCAGGAAAGCCCGCAGCCCCCAGGTCTGTGGGGCTACGCAAGCGGTTCCCAAAGAGCTTTAGAACAAGGCATAGTTTTCCCTGCTGGCTCTTTGGGCGGGGGACCCATCTCCAGCCGTACGGCCATTTTTGTGCCTGGCGCGGCGCCAAGAGGGAAAGGGTGGTGTCGAGGCTAAAGGCAGCAGGAAAGCCCGCAGCCCCCAGGTCTGTGGGGCTACGCAAGCGGTTCCCAAAGAGCTTTAGAACAAGGCATAGTTTTCCCTGCTGGCTCTTTGGGCGGGGGACACATCTCCAGCCGTATGGCCATTTTTGTGCATGGCGCAGCGCCAAGTGGGAAATGGTGGTATCGAGGCTGAAGGCAGCAGGAAAGCCCGCAGCCCCCAGGTCTGTGGGGCTACGCAAGCGGTTCCCAAAGAGCTTTAGAACAAGGCATAGTTTTCCCTGCTGGCTCTTTGGGCATGGGACCCATCTCCACCCATAGGCCATTTTTGTGCCTGATAGGGCGCCAAGTGGGAAAGGGTGGCTTTGAGGCTGAAGACAGCAGGAAAGCCTGCAGCCCCCAGGTCTGTGGGGCTACGCAAGCGGTTCCCAAAGAGCTTTAGAACAAGGCATAGTTTTCCCTGCTGGCTCTTTGGGTGGGGGACCCATCTCCAGCCGTATGGCTATTTTTGTGCCTGACGCGGTGCGTAGTGGCATAGGGTGGTTTTGAGGCTGAAGGCAGCAGGAAAGCCCGCAGCCCCCACGTCTGTGGGGCCAAGCAAGCGGTTCCCAAAGAGCTTTAGAACAAGGCATAGTTTTCCCTGCTGGCTCTTTGGGCGGGGGACCCATCTCCAGCCGTATGGCCATTTTTGAGCCTGGCGCGGCGCCAAGTGGGAAAGCGTGGTTTTGAGGCTGAAGGCAGCAGCAAAGCCTGCAGCCCTAAGGTCTGTGGGGCTACGCAAGCGGTTCCCAAAGAGCTTTAGAACAAGGCAGAGTTTTCCCTGCTGGCTCTTTGGGCGGCGGACACATGACCAGTCGTATGGCCATTTTTGTGCCTGGCGCAGCGCCAAGTGGGAAAGGGTGGTGTCGAGTCTGAAGGCAGCAGGAAAGCCTGCAGCCCCCAGGTCTGTGGGGCTATGGAAGCGGTTCCCAAAGAGCTTTAGAACAAGGCAGAGTTTTCCCTGCTGGCTCTTTGGGCGGGGGACCCATCTCCAGCCGTATGGCCATTTTTGTGCCTGGCGCGGCGCCAAGTGGGAAAGGGTGGTGTCGAGGCTGAAGGCAGCAGGAAAGCCCGCAGCCCCCACGTCTGTGGGGCCAAGCAAGCGGTTCCCAAAGAGCTTTAGAACAAGGCATAGTTTTCCCTGCTGGCTCTTTGGGCGGGGGACCCATCTCCAGACGTATGGCTATTTTTGTGCCTGGTGCGGTGCGTAGTGGCATAGGGTGGTTTTGAGGCTGAAGGCAGCAGGAAAGCCCGCAGCCCCCAGGTTCGTGGGCCCAAGCAAGCGGTTCCCAGAGAGCTTTAGAACAAGGCATAGTTTTCCCTGCTGGCTCTTTGGGCATGGGACCCATCTCCAGCCATAGGCCATTTTTGTGCCTGATAGGGCGCCAAGTGGGAAAGGGTGGCTTTGAGGCTGAAGACAGCAGGAAAGCCTGCAGCTCCCAGGTCTGTGGGGCTATGCAAGCGGTTCCCAAAGAGCTTTAGAACAAGGCATATTTTTCCCTGCTGGCTCTTTGGGCGGGGGACCCATCTCCAGCCGTATGGCCATTTTTGTGCCTGGCGCGGCGCCAAGTGGGAAAGGGTGGTGTCGAGGCTGAAGGCAGCAGGAAAGCCCGCAGCCCCCAGGTCTGTGGGGCTACGCAAGCGGTTCCCAAAGAGCTTTAGAACAAGGCATAGTTTTCCCTGCTGGCTCTTTGGGTGGGGGACCCATCTCCAGACGTATGGCTATTTTTGTGCCTGGCGCGGTGCGTAGTGGCATAGGGTGGTTTTGAGGCTGAAGGCAGCAGGAAAGCCCGCAGCCCCCACGTCTGTGGGGCCAAGCAAGCGGTTCCCAAAGAGCTTTAGAACAAGGCATAGTTTTCCCTGCTGGCTCTTTGGGCGGGGGACCCATCTCCAGCCGTATGGCCATTTTTGAGCCTGGCGCGGCGCCAAGTGGGAAAGGGTGGTTTTGAGGCTGAAGGCAACAGCAAAGCCTGCAGCCCTAAGGTCTGTGGGGCTACGCAAGCGGTTCCCAAAGAGCTTTAGAACAAGGCAGAGTTTTCCCTGCTGGCTCTTTGGGCGGCGGACACATGTCCAGTCGTATGGCCATTTTTGTGCCTGGCGCGGCGCCAAGTGGGAAAGGGTGGTGTCGAGTCTGAAGGCAGCAGGAAAGCCTGCAGCCCCCAGGTCTGTGGGGCTATGGAAGCGGTTCCCAAAGAGCTTTAGAACAAGGCAGAGTTTTCCCTGCTGGCTCTTTGGGCGGGGGACCCATCTCCAGCCGTATGGCCATTTTTGTGCCTGGCGCGGCGCCAAGTGGGAAAGGGTGGTGTCGAGGCTGAAGGCAGCAGGAAAGCCCGCAGCCCCCACGTCTGTGGGGCCAAGCAAGCGGTTCCCAAAGAGCTTTAGAACAAGGCATAGTTTTCCCTGCTGGCTCTTTGGGCGGGGGACCCATCTCCAGACGTATGGCTATTTTTGTGCCTGGTGCGGTGCGTAGTGGCATAGGGTGGTTTTGAGGCTGAAGGCAGCAGGAAAGCCCGCAGCCCCCAGGTTCGTGGGCCCAAGCAAGCGGTTCCCAGAGAGCTTTAGAACAAGGCATAGTTTTCCCTGCTGGCTCTTTGGGCATGGGACCCATCTCCAGCCATAGGCCATTTTTGTGCCTGATAGGGCGCCAAGTGGGAAAGGGTGGTTTTGAGGCTGAAGGCAGCAGGAAAGCCCGCAGCCCCCACGTCTGTGGGCCCAAGCAAGCGGTTCCCAGAGAGCTTTAGAACAAGGCATAGTTTTCCCTGCTGGCTCTTTGGGCGGGGGACCAACTCCAGCCATATGGCCATTTTTGTGCCTGGCGCGGTGCGTAGTGGGAAAGGGTGGTTTTGAGGCTGAAGGCAGCAGGAAAGCCCGCAGCCCCCAGGTCTGTGGGGCCAAGCAAGCGGTTCCCAAAGAGCTTTAGAACAAGGCATAGTTTTCCCTGCTGGCTCTTTGGGCATGGGACCCAGCTCCAGCCATAGGCCATTTTTGTGCCTGGCGCGGCGCCAAGTGGGAAAGGGTGGCTTTGAGGCTGAAGGCAGCAGCAAAGCCCGCAGCCCCCAGGTCTGTGCGGCTACGCAAGCGGTTCCCAAAGAGCTTTAGAACAAGGCATAGTTTTCCCTGCTGGCTCTTTGGGCGGGGGACCCATCTCCAGCCGTATGGCCATTTTTGTGCCTGGCGCGGCGCCAAGTGGGAAAGGGTGGCTTTGAGGCTGAAGACAGCAGGAAAGCCTGCAGCCCCCAGGTCTGTGGGGCTATGCAAGCGGTTCCCAAAGAGCTTTAGAACAAGGCATAGTTTTCCCTGCTGGCTCTTTGGGCGGGGGACCCATCTCCAGCCGTATGGCCATTTTTGTGCCTGGCGCGGCGCCAAGTGGGAAAGGGTGGTGTCGAGGCTGAAGGCAGCAGGAAAGCCCGCAGTCCCCAGGTCTGTGGGGCTACGCAAGCGGTTCCCAAAGAGCTTTAGAACAAGGCATAGTTTTCCCTGCTGGCTCTCTGGGCGGGGACCCATCTCCAGCCGTATGGCCATTTTTGAGCCTGGCGCGGCGCCAGGTGGGAAAGGGTGGCTTTGAGGCTGAAGGCAGGAGCAAAGCCTGCAGCCCCCAGGTCTGTGGGGCTACGCAAGCGGTTCCCAAAGAGCTTTAGAACAAGGCATAGTTTTCCCTGCTGGCTCTTAGGGCGGGGGACCCATCTCCAGCCGTATGGCCATTTTTGAGCCTGGCGCGGCGCCAAGTGGGAAAGGGTGGTGTCGAGGCTGAAGGCAGCAGGAAAGCCCGCAGCCCCCAGGTCTGTGGGGCTACGCAAGCGGTTCCCAAAGAGCTTTAGAACAAGGCATAGTTTTCCCTGCTCGCTCTTTGGGCGGGGGACCCATCTCCAGCCGTATGGCCATTTTTGTGCCTGGCGAAGCCCCAAGAGGGAAAGGGTGGCTTTGAATCTGAAGGCAGCAGGAAAGCCCGCAGCCCCCAGGTCTGTGGGTCTATGCAAGCGGTTCCCAAAGAGCTTTAGAACAAGGCATAGTTTTCCCTGCTGGCTCTTTTGGCAGGGGACCCATCTCCAGCCGTATGGCCATTTTTGTCCCTGGCCCGGCGCCAAGTGGGAAAGGGTGGTGTTGAGGCTGAAGGCAGCAGCAAAGACTGCAGCCCCCAGGTCTGTGGGGCCAAGCAAGCGGTTCCCAAAGAGCTTTAGAACAAGGCATAGTTTTCCCTGCTGGCTCTTTGGGCGGGGGACCCATCTCCAGCCGTATGGCCATTTTTGTGCCTGGCGCGGCGCCAAGTGGGAAAGGGTGGCTTTGAGGCTGAAGGCAGCAGCAAAGCCCGCAGCCCCCAGGTCTGTGGGGCTACGCAAGCGGTTCCCAAAGAGCTTTAGAACAAGGCATAGTTTTCCCTGCTGGCTCTTTGGGCGGGGGACCCATCTCCAGCCGTATGGCCATTTTTGTGCCTGGCCCGGCGCCAAGTGGGAAAGGGTGGCTTTGAGGCTGAAGGCAGCAGCAAAGCCTGCAGCCCCCAGGTCTGTGGGGCTACGCAAGCGGTTCCCAAAGAGCTTTAGAACAAGGCATAGTTTTCCCTGCTGGCTCTCTGGGCGGGGGACCCATCTGCAGCCGTATGGCCATTTTTGAGCCTGGAGCAGTGCCAAGTGGGAAAGGGTGGTTTTGAGGCTGAAGGCAGCAGGAAAGCCCGCAGCCCCCACGTCTGTGGGGCTACGCAAGCGGTTCCCAAAGAGCTTTAGAACAAGGCATAGTTTTCCCTGCTGGCTCTTTGGGCGGGGGACCCATCTCCAGCCATAGGCCATTTTTGTGCCTGGCCCGGCGCCCAGTGGGAAAGGGTGGCTTTGAGGCTTGAAGGCAGCAGGAAAGCCCGCAGCCCCCAGGTCTGTGGGGCTACGCAAGCGGTTCCCAAAGAGCTTTAGAACAAGGCATAGTTTTCCCTGCTGGCTCTCTGGGCGGGGGACCCATCTCCAGCCGTATGGCCATTTTTGAGCCTGGCGCGGCGCCAAGTGGGAAAGGGTTGTGTCGAGGCTAAAGGCAGCAGGAAAGCCCGCAGCCCCCAGGTCTGTGGGGCTACGCAAGCGGTTCCCAAAGAGCTTTAGAACAAGGCATAATTTTCCCTGCTGGCTCTTTGGGCGGGGGACCCATCTCCAGCCGTATGGCCATTTTTGTGCCTGGCGCGGCGCCAAGTGGGAAAGGGTGGCTTTGAGGCTGAAGGCAGCAGCAAAGCCCGCAGCCCCCAGGTCTGTGGGGCTACGCAAGCGGTTCCCAAAGAGCTTTAGAACAAGGCATAGTTTTCCCTGCTGGCTCTTTGGGCGGGGGACACATCTCCAGCCGTATGGCCATTTTTGTGCCTGATAGGGCGCCAAGTGGGAAAGGGTGGTGTCGAGGCTGAAGGCAGCAGGAAAGCCCGCAGCCCCCAGGTCTGTGGGGCTACGCAAGCGGTTCCCAAAGAGCTTTAGAACAAGGCATAGTTTTCCCTGCTGGCTCTTTGGGCGGGGGACACATCTCCAGCCGTATGGCCATTTTTGTGCCTGATAGGGCGCCAAGTGGGAAAGGGTGGCTTTGAGGCTGAAGACAGCAGGAAAGCCTGCAGCCCCCAGGTCTGTGGGGCTATGCAAGCGGTTCCCAAAGAGCTTTAGAACAAGGCATAGTTTTCCCTGCTGGCTCTTTGGGCGGGGGACCCATCTCCAGCCGTATGGCCATTTTTGTGCCTGGCGCGGCGCCAAGTGGGAAAGGGTGGTGTCGAGGCTGAAGGCAGCAGGAAAGCCCGCAGTCCCCAGGTCTGTGGGGCTACGCAAGCGGTTCCCAAAGAGCTTTAGAACAAGGCATAGTTTTCCCTGCTGGCTCTTAGGGCGGGGGACCCATCTCCAGCCGTATGGCCATTTTTGAGCCTGGCGCGGCGCCAAGTGGGAAAGGGTGGTGTCGAGGCTGAAGGCAGCAGGAAAGCCCGCAGCCCCCACGTCTGTGGGGCTACGCAAGCGGTTCCCAAAGAGCTTTAGAACAAGGCATAGTTTTCGCTGCTCGCTCTTTGGGCGGGGGACCCATCTCCAGCCGTATGGCCATTTTTGTGCCTGGCGAAGCCCCAAGAGGGAAAGGGTGGCTTTGAATCTGAAGGCAGCAGGAAAGCCCGCAGCCCCCAGGTCTGTGGGGCTACGCAAGCGGTTCCCAAAGAGCTTTAGAACAAGGCATAGTTTTCCCTGCTGGCTCTTTGGGCGGGGGACCCATCTCCAGCCGTATGGCCATTTTTGTCCCTGGCCCGGCGCCAAGTGGGAAAGGGTGGTGTTGAGGCTGAAGGCAGCAGGAAAGCCTGCAGCCCCCAGGTCTGTGGGGCCAAGCAAGCGGTTCCCAAAGAGCTTTAGAACAAGGCATAGTTTTCCCTGCTGGCTCTTTGGGCGGGGGACCCATCTCCAGCCGTATGGCCATTTTTGTGCCTGGCACGGCGCCAAGTGGGAAAGGGTGGCTTTGAGGCTGAAGGCAGCAGCAAAGCCCGCAGCCCCCAGGTCTGTGGGGCTACGCAAGCGGTTCCCAAAGAGCTTTAGAACAAGGCATAGTTTTCCCTGCTGGCTCTTTGGGCGGGGGACCCATCTCCAGCCGTATGGCCATTTTTGTGCCTGGCGCGGCGCCAAGTGGGAAAGGGTGGTGTCGAGGCTGAAGGCAGCAGGAAAGCCCGCAGCCCCCAGGTCTGTGGGGCTACGCAAGCGGTTCCCAAAGAGCTTTAGAACAAGGCATAGTTTTCCCTGCTGGCTCTTTGGGCCTGGGACCCATCTCCAGCCATAGGCCATTTTTGTGCTTGATAGGGCGCCAAGTGGGAAAGGGTGGCTTTGAGGCTGAAGGCAGCAGGAAAGCCTGCAGCCCCCAGGTCTGTGGGGCTACGCAAGCAGTTCCCAAAGAGCTTTAGAACAAGGCATAGTTTTCCCTGCTGGCTCTTTGTTCGGGGGACCCATCTCCAGCCATAGGCCATTTTTGTGCCTGGCCCGGCGCCCAGTGGGAAAGGGTGGCTTTGAGGCTTGAAGGCAGCAGGAAAGCCCGCAGCCCCCAGGTCTCTGGGGCTACGCAAGCGGTTCCCAAAGAGCTTTAGAACAAGGCATAGTTTTCCCTGCTGGCTCTCTGGGCGGGGGACCCATCTCCAGCCGTATGGCCATTTTTGAGCCTGGCGCGGCGCCAAGTGGGAAAGGGTTGTGTCGAGGCTAAAGGCAGCAGGAAAGCCCGCAGCCCCCAGGTCTGTGGGGCTACGCAAGCGGTTCCCAAAGAGCTTTAGAACAAGGCATAATTTTCCCTGCTGGCTCTTTGGGCGGGGGACCCATCTCCAGCCGTATGGCCATTTTTGTGCCTGGCGCAGCGCCAAGTGGGAAAGGGTGGTTTTGAGGCTGAAGGCAGCAGCAAAGCCTGCAGCCCCCAGGTCTGTGGGGCTACGCAAGCGGTTCCCAAAGAGCTTTAGAACAAGGCATAGTTTTCCCTGCTGGCTCTTTGGGCGGGGGACCCATCTCCAGCCGTATGGCCATTTTTGTGCCTGGCCGGGGGCCAAGTGGGAAAGGGTGGTTTTGAGGCTGAAGGCAGCAGGAAAGCCCGCAGCCCCCAGGTCTGTGCGGCTACGCAAGCGGTTCCCAAAGAGCTTTAGAACAAGGCATAGTTTTCCCTGCTGGCTCTTTGGGTGGGGGACCCATCTCCAGCCGTATGGCTATTTTTGTGCCTGACGCGGTGCGTAGTGGCATAGGGTGGTTTTGAGGCTGAAGGCAGCAGGAAAGCCCGCAGCCCCCACGTCTGTGGGGCCAAGCAAGCGGTTCCCAAAGAGCTTTAGAACAAGGCATAGTTTTCCCAGCTGGCTCTTTGGGCGGGGGACCCATCTCCAGCCGTATGGCCATTTTTGTGCCTGGCGCGGTGCGTAGTGGGAAAGGGTGGTTTTGAGGCTGAAGGCAGCAGGAAAGCCCGCAGCCCCCAGGTCTGTGGGGCTACGCAAGCGGTTCCCAAAGAGCTTTAGAACAAGGCATAATTTTCCCTGCTGGCTCTTTGGGCGGGGGACCCATCTCCAGCCGTATGGCCATTTTTGTGCCTGGCGCGGCGCCAAGTGGGTAAGGGTGGTGTCGAGGCTGAAGGCAGCAGCAAAGCCTGCAGCCCCCAGGTCTGTGGGGCCAAGCAAGCGGTTCCCAAAGAGCTTTAGAACAAGGCATAGTTTTCCCTGCTGGCTCTTTGGGCATGGGACCCATCTCCAGCCGTATGGCCATTTTTGTCCCTGGCCCGGCGCCAAGTGGGAAAGGGTGGCTTTGAGGCTGAAGGCAGCAGGAAAGCCCGCAGCCCCCAGGTCTGTGGGGCTACGCAAGCGGTTCCCAAAGAGCTTTAGAACAAGGCATAGTTTTCCCTGCTCGCTCTTAGGGCATGGGACCCATCTCCAGCCATAGGCCATTTTTGTGCCTGGCGCGAAGCCAAGTGGGAAAGGGTGCTGTCGAGGCTGAAGGCAGCAGCAAAGCCCGCAGCCCCCAGGTCTGTGGGGCTACGCAAGCGGTTCCCAAAGAGCTTTAGAACAAGGCATAGTTTTCCCTGCTGGCTCTTTGGGCGGGGGACCCATCTCCAGCCGTATGGCCATTTTTGTGCCTGGCGCGGCGCCAAGTGGGAAAGGGTGGTGTCGAGTCTGAAGGCAGCAGGAAAGCCTGCAGCCCCCAGGTCTGTGGGGCTACGCAAGCGGTTCCCAAAGAGCTTTAGAACAAGGCAGAGTTTTCCCTGCTGGCTCTTTGGGCGAGGGACCCATCTCCAGCCGTATGGCCATTTTTGTGCCTGGCGCGGCGCCAAGTGGGAAAGGGTGGTGTCGAGGCTGAAGGCAGCAGGAAAGCCCGCAGCCCCCACATCTGTGGGGCCAAGCAAGCGGTTCCCAAAGAGCTTTAGAACAAGGCATAGTTTTCCCAGCTGGCTCTTTGGGCGGGGGACCCATCTCCAGACGTATGGCCATTTTTGTGCCTGGCGCGGTGCGTAGTGGCATAGGGTGGTTTTGAGGCTGAAGGCAGCAGGAAAGCCCGCAGCCCCCAGGTCTGTGGGCCCAAGCAAGCGGTTCCCAGAGAGCTTTAGAACAAGGCATAGTTTTCCCTGCTGGCTCTTTGGGCGGGGGACCCATCTCCAGCCGTATGGCCATTTTTGTGCCTGATAGGGCGCCAAGTGGGAAAGGGTGGCTTTGAGGCTGAAGACAGCAGGAAAGCCTGCAGCTCCCAGGTCTGTGGGGCTATGCAAGCGGTTCCCAAAGAGCTTTAGAACAAGGCATATTTTTCCCTGCTGGCTCTTTGGGCGGGGGACCCATCTCCAGCCGTATGGCCATTTTTGTGCCTGGCGCGGCGCCAAGTGTGAAAGGGTGGTGTCGAGGCTGAAGGCAGCAGGAAAGCCCGCAGCCCCCAGGTCTGTGGGGCTACGCAAGCGGTTCCCAAAGAGCTTTAGAACAAGGCATAGTTTTCCCTGCTGGCTCTTTGGGCGGGGGACCCATCTCCAGACGTATGGCTATTTTTGTACCTGGCGCGGTGTGTAGTGGCATAGGGTGGTTTTGAGGCTGAAGGCAGCAGGAAAGCCCGCAGCCCCCACGTCTGTGGGCCCAAGCAAGCGGTTCCCAGAGAGCTTTAGAACAAGGCATAGTTTTCCCTGCTGGCTCTTTGGGCGGGGGACCAACTCCAGTCATATGGCCATTTTTGTGCCTGGCGCGGTGCGTAGTGGGAAAGGGTGGTTTTGAGGCTGAAGGCAGCAGGAAAGCCCGCAGCCCCCAGGTCTGTGGGGCCAAGCAAGCGGTTCCCAAAGAGCTTTAGAACAAGGCATAGTTTTCCCTGCTGGCTCTTTGGGCATGGGACCCAGCTCCAGCCATAGGCCATTTTTGTGCCTGGCGCGGCGCCAAGTGGGAAAGGGTGGCTTTGAGGCTGAAGGCAGCAGCAAAGCCCGCAGCCCCCAGGTCTGTGGGGCTACGCAAGCGGTTCCCAAAGAGCTTTAGAACAAGGCATAGTTTTCCCTGCTGGCTCTTTGGGCGGGGGACACATCTCCAGCCGTATGGCCATTTTTGTGCCTGATAGGGCGCCAAGTGGGAAAGGGTGGTGTCGAGGCTGAAGGCAGCAGGAAAGCCCGCAGCCCCCAGGTCTGTGGGGCTACGCAAGCGGTTCCCAAAGAGCTTTAGAACAAGGCATAGTTTTCCCTGCTGGCTCTTTGGGCGGGGGACCCATCTCCAGCCGTATGGCCATTTTTGTGCCTGGCCCGGCGCCAAGTGGGAAAGGGTTGCTTTGAGGCTGAAGACAGCAGGAAATCCTGCAGCCCCCAGGTCTGTGGGGCTATGCAAGCGGTTCCCAAAGAGCTTTAGAACAAGGCATAGTTTTCCCTGCTGGCTCTTTGGGCGGGGGACCCATCTCCAGCCGTATGGCCATTTTTGTGCCTGGCGCGGCGCCAAGTGGGAAAGGGTGGTGTCGAGGCTGAAGGCAGCAGGAAAGCCCGCAGTCCCCAGGTCTGTGGGGCTACGCAAGCGGTTCCCAAAGAGCTTTAGAACAAGGCATAGTTTTCCCTGCTGGCTCTCTGGGCGGGGACCCATCTCCAGCCGTATGGCCATTTTTGAGCCTGGCGCGGCGCTAAGTGGGAAAGGGTGGCTTTGAGGCTGAAGGCAGGAGCAAAGCCTGCAGCCCCCAGGTCTGTGGGGCTACGCAAGCGGTTCCCAAAGAGCTTTAGAACAAGGCATAGTTTTCCCTGCTGGCTCTTTGGGCGGGGGACCCATCTCCAGCCGTATGGCCATTTTTGTGCCTGGCGAAGCCCCAAGAGGGAAAGGGTGGCTTTGAATCTGAAGGCAGCAGGAAAGCCCGCAGCCCCCAGGTCTGTGGGGCTATGCAAGCGGTTCCCAAAGAGCTTTAGAACAAGGCATAGTTTTCCCTGCTGGCTCTTTTGGCAGGGGACCCATCTCCAGCCGTATGGCCATTTTTGTCCCTGGCGCGGCGCCAAGTGGGAAAGGGTGGTGTTGAGGCTGAAGGCAGCAGCAAAGACTGCAGCCCCCAGGTCTGTGGGGCCAAGCAAGCGGTTCCCAAAGAGCTTTAGAACAAGGCATAGTTTTCCCTGCTGTCTCTTTGGGCGGGGGACCCATCTCCAGCCGTATGGCCATTTTTGTGCCTGGCACGGCGCCAAGTGGGAAAGGGTGGCTTTGAGGCTGAAGGCAGCAGCAAAGCCCGCAGCCCCCAGGTCTGTGGGGCTACGCAAGCGGTTCCCAAAGAGCTTTAGAACAAGGCATAGTTTTCCCTGCTGGCTCTTTGGGCGGGGGACCCATCTCCAGCCGTATGGCCATTTTTGTGCCTGGCCCGGCGCCAAGTGGGAAAGGGTGGCTTTGAGGCTGAAGGCAGCAGCAAAGCCTGCAGCCCCGAGGTCTGTGGGGCTACGCAAGCGGTTCCCAAAGAGCTTTAGAACAAGGCATAGTTTTCCCTGCTGGCTCTTTGGGCATGGGACCCATCTCCAGCCGTATGGCCATTTTTGTGCCTGGCCGGGGGCCAAGTGGGAAAGGGTGGTTTTGAGGCTGAAGGCAGCAGGAAAGCCCGCAGCCCCCAGGTCTGTGGGGCTACGCAAGCGGTTCCCAAAGAGCTTTAGAACAAGGCATAGTTTTCCCTGCTGGCTCTCTGGGCGGGGGACCCATCTCCAGCCGTATGGCCATTTTTGAGCCTGGCGCGGCGCCAGGTGGGAAAGGGTGGCTTTGAGGCTGAAGGCAGGAGCAAAGCCTGCAGCCCCCAGGTCTGTGGTGCTACGCAAGCGGTTCCCAAAGAGCTTTAGAACAAGGCATAGTTTTCCCAGCTGGCTCTTAGGGCATGGGACCCATCTCCAGCCATAGGCCATTTTTGTGCCTGGCGCGAAGCCAAGTGGGAAAGGGTGCTGTCGAGGCTGAAGGCAGCAGGAAAGCCCGGAGCCCCAAGGTCTGTGGGGCTACGCAAGCGGTTCCCAAAGAGCTTTAGAACAAGGCATAGTTTTCCCTGCTGGCTCTTTGGGCGGGGGACCCATCTCCAGCCGTATGGCCATTTTTGTGCCTGGCGCGGCGCAAAGTGGGAAAGGGTGGCTTTGAGGCTGAAGGCAGCAGGAAAGCCCGCAGCCCCCAGGCCTGTGGGGCTACGCAAGCGGTTCCCAAAGAGCTTTAGAACAAGGCATAGTTTTCCCTGCTGGCTCTTTGGGCGGGGGACCCATCTCCAGCCGTACGGCCATTTTTGTGCCTGGCGCGGCGCCAAGAGGGAAAGGGTGGTGTCGAGGCTAAAGGCAGCAGGAAAGCCCGCAGCCCCCAGGTCTGTGGGGCTACGCAAGCGGTTCCCAAAGAGCTTTAGAACAAGGCATAGTTTTCCCTGCTGGCTCTTTGGGCGGGGGACACATCTCCAGCCGTATGGCCATTTTTGTGCATGGCGCAGCGCCAAGTGGGAAATGGTGGTATCGAGGCTGAAGGCAGCAGGAAAGCCCGCAGCCCCCAGGTCTGTGGGGCTACGCAAGCGGTTCCCAAAGAGCTTTAGAACAAGGCATAGTTTTCCCTGCTGGCTCTTTGGGCATGGGACCCATCTCCACCCATAGGCCATTTTTGTGCCTGATAGGGCGCCAAGAGGGAAAGGGTGGTGTCGAGGCTGAAGACAGCAGGAAAGCCTGCAGCCCCCAGGTCTGTGGGGCTACGCAAGCGGTTCCCAAAGAGCTTTAGAACAAGGCATAGTTTTCCCTGCTGGCTCTTTGGGTGGGGGACCCATCTCCAGCCGTATGGCTATTTTTGTGCCTGACGCGGTGCGTAGTGGCATAGGGTGGTTTTGAGGCTGAAGGCAGCAGGAAAGCCCGCAGCCCCCACGTCTGTGGGGCCAAGCAAGCGGTTCCCAAAGAGCTTTAGAACAAGGCATAGTTTTCCCAGCTGGCTCTTTGGGCGGGGGACCCATCTCCAGCCGTATGGCCATTTTTGAGCCTGGCGCGGCGCCAAGTGGGAAAGGGTGGTTTTGAGGCTGAAGGCAGCAGGAAAGCCCGCAGCCCCCAGGTCTGTGGGGCTACGCAAGCGGTTCCCAAAGAGCTTTAGAACAAGGCAGAGTTTTCCCTGCTGGCTCTTTGGGCGGCGGACACATGTCCAGTCGTATGGCCATTTTTGTGCCTGGCGCGGCGCCAAGTGGGAAAGGGTGGTGTCGAGTCTGAAGGCAGCAGGAAAGCCTGCAGCCCCCAGGTCTGTGGGGCTATGGAAGCGGTTCCCAAAGAGCTTTAGAACAAGGCATAGTTTTCCCTGCTGGCTCTTTGGGCGGGGGACCCATCTCCAGCCGTATGGCCATTTTTGTGCCTGATAGGGCGCCAAGTGGGAAAGGGTGGCTTTGAGGCTGAAGACAGCAGGAAAGCCTGCAGCTCCCAGGTCTGTGGGGCTATGCAAGCGGTTCCCAAAGAGCTTTAGAACAAGGCATATTTTTCCCTGCTGGCTCTTTGGGCGGGGGACCCATCTCCAGCCGTATGGCCATTTTTGTGCCTGGCGCGGCGCCAAGTGTGAAAGGGTGGTGTCGAGGCTGAAGGCAGCAGGAAAGCCCGCAGCCCCCACGTCTGTGGGCCCAAGCAAGCGGTTCCCAGAGAGCTTTAGAACAAGGCATAGTTTTCCCTGCTGGCTCTTTGGGCGGGGGACCAACTCCAGTCATATGGCCATTTTTGTGCCTGGCGCGGTGCGTAGTGGGAAAGGGTGGTTTTGAGGCTGAAGGCAGCAGGAAAGCCCGCAGCCCCCAGGTCTGTGGGGCCAAGCAAGCGGTTCCCAAAGAGCTTTAGAACAAGGCATAGTTTTCCCTGCTGGCTCTTTGGGCATGGGACCCAGCTCCAGCCATAGGCCATTTTTGTGCCTGGCGCGGCGCCAAGTGGGAAAGGGTGGCTTTGAGGCTGAAGGCAGCAGCAAAGCCCGCAGCCCCCAGGTCTGTGGGGCTACGCAAGCGGTTCCCAAAGAGCTTTAGAACAAGGCATAGTTTTCCCTGCTGGCTCTTTGGGCGGGGGACACATCTCCAGCCGTATGGCCATTTTTGTGCCTGATAGGGCGCCAAGTGGGAAAGGGTGGTGTCGAGGCTGAAGGCAGCAGGAAAGCCCGCAGCCCCCAGGTCTGTGGGGCTACGCAAGCGGTTCCCAAAGAGCTTTAGAACAAGGCATAGTTTTCCCTGCTGGCTCTTTGGGCGGGGGACCCATCTCCAGCCGTATGGCCATTTTTGTGCCTGGCCCGGCGCCAAGTGGGAAAGGGTTGCTTTGAGGCTGAAGACAGCAGGAAAGCCTGCAGCCCCCAGGTCTGTGGGGCTATGCAAGCGGTTCCCAAAGAGCTTTAGAACAAGGCATAGTTTTCCCTGCTGGCTCTTTGGGCGGGGGACCCATCTCCAGCCGTATGGCCATTTTTGTGCCTGGCGCGGCGCCAAGTGGGAAAGGGTGGTGTCGAGGCTGAAGGCAGCAGGAAAGCCCGCAGTCCCCAGGTCTGTGGGGCTACGCAAGCGGTTCCCAAAGAGCTTTAGAACAAGGCATAGTTTTCCCTGCTGGCTCTCTGGGCGGGGACCCATCTCCAGCCGTATGGCCATTTTTGAGCCTGGCGCGGCGCTAAGTGGGAAAGGGTGGCTTTGAGGCTGAAGGCAGGAGCAAAGCCTGCAGCCCCCAGGTCTGTGGGGCTACGCAAGCGGTTCCCAAAGAGCTTTAGAACAAGGCATAGTTTTCCCTGCTGGCTCTTAGGGCGGGGGACCCATCTCCAGCCGTATGGCCATTTTTGAGCCTGGCGCGGCGCCAAGTGGGAAAGGGTGGTGTCGAGGCTGAAGGCAGCAGGAAAGCCCGCAGCCCCCAGGTCTGTGGGGCTACGCGAGCGGTTCCCAAAGAGCTTTAGAACAAGGCATAGTTTTCCCTGCTCGCTCTTTGGGCGGGGGACCCATCTCCAGCCGTATGGCCATTTTTGTGCCTGGCGAAGCCCCAAGAGGGAAAGGGTGGCTTTGAATCTGAAGGCAGCAGGAAAGCCCGCAGCCCCCAGGTCTGTGGGGCTATGCAAGCGGTTCCCAAAGAGCTTTAGAACAAGGCATAGTTTTCCCTGCTGGCTCTTTTGGCAGGGGACCCATCTCCAGCCGTATGGCCATTTTTGTCCCTGGCGCGGCGCCAAGTGGGAAAGGGTGGTGTTGAGGCTGAAGGCAGCAGCAAAGACTGCAGCCCCCAGGTCTGTGGGGCCAAGCAAGCGGTTCCCAAAGAGCTTTAGAACAAGGCATAGTTTTCCCTGCTGTCTCTTTGGGCGGGGGACCCATCTCCAGCCGTATGGCCATTTTTGTGCCTGGCCCGGCGCCAAGTGGGAAAGGGTGGCTTTGAGGCTGAAGGCAGCAGCAAAGCCCGCAGCCCCCAGGTCTGTGGGGCTACGCAAGCGGTTCCCAAAGAGCTTTAGAACAAGGCATAGTTTTCCCTGCTGGCTCTTTGGGCGGGGGACCCATCTCCAGCCGTATGGCCATTTTTGTGCCTGGCCCGGCGCCAAGTGGGAAAGGGTGGCTTTGAGGCTGAAGGCAGCAGCAAAGCCTGCAGCCCCGAGGTCTGTGGGGCTACGCAAGCGGTTCCCAAAGAGCTTTAGAACAAGGCATAGTTTTCCCTGCTGGCTCTTTGGGCATGGGACCCATCTCCAGCCGTATGGCCATTTTTGTGCCTGGCCGGGGGCCAAGTGGGAAAGGGTGGTTTTGAGGCTGAAGGCAGCAGGAAAGCCCGCAGCCCCCAGGTCTGTGGGGCTACGCAAGCGGTTCCCAAAGAGCTTTAGAACAAGGCATAGTTTTCCCTGCTGGCTCTCTGGGCGGGGGACCCATCTCCAGCCGTATGGCCATTTTTGAGCCTGGCGCGGCGCCAGGTGGGAAAGGGTGGCTTTGAGGCTGAAGGCAGGAGCAAAGCCTGCAGCCCCCAGGTCTGTGGTGCTACGCAAGCGGTTCCCAAAGAGCTTTAGAACAAGGCATAGTTTTCCCAGCTGGCTCTTAGGGCATGGGACCCATCTCCAGCCATAGGCCATTTTTGTGCCTGGCGCGAAGCCAAGTGGGAAAGGGTGCTGTCGAGGCTGAAGGCAGCAGGAAAGCCCGGAGCCCCAAGGTCTGTGGGGCTACGCAAGCGGTTCCCAAAGAGCTTTAGAACAAGGCATAGTTTTCCCTGCTGGCTCTTTGGGCGGGGGACCCATCTCCAGCCGTATGGCCATTTTTGTGCCTGGCGCGGCGCAAAGTGGGAAAGGGTGGCTTTGAGGCTGAAGGCAGCAGGAAAGCCCGCAGCCCCCAGGCCTGTGGGGCTACGCAAGCGGTTCCCAAAGAGCTTTAGAACAAGGCATAGTTTTCCCTGCTGGCTCTTTGGGCGGGGGACCCATCTCCAGCCGTACGGCCATTTTTGTGCCTGGCGCGGCGCCAAGAGGGAAAGGGTGGTGTCGAGGCTAAAGGCAGCAGGAAAGCCCGCAGCCCCCAGGTCTGTGGGGCTACGCAAGCGGTTCCCAAAGAGCTTTAGAACAAGGCATAGTTTTCCCTGCTGGCTCTTTGGGCGGGGGACCCATCTCCAGCCGTATGGCCATTTTTGTGCATGGCGCAGCGCCAAGTGGGAAATGGTGGTATCGAGGCTGAAGGCAGCAGGAAAGCCCGCAGCCCCCAGGTCTGTGGGGCTACGCAAGCGGTTCCCAAAGAGCTTTAGAACAAGGCATAGTTTTCCCTGCTGGCTCTTTGGGCATGGGACCCATCTCCACCCATAGGCCATTTTTGTGCCTGATAGGGCGCCAAGAGGGAAAGGGTGGTGTCGAGGCTGAAGACAGCAGGAAAGCCTGCAGCCCCCAGGTCTGTGGGGCTACGCAAGCGGTTCCCAAAGAGCTTTAGAACAAGGCATAGTTTTCCCTGCTGGCTCTTTGGGTGGGGGACCCATCTCCAGCCGTATGGCTATTTTTGTGCCTGACGCGGTGCGTAGTGGCATAGGGTGGTTTTGAGGCTGAAGGCAGCAGGAAAGCCCGCAGCCCCCACGTCTGTGGGGCCAAGCAAGCGGTTCCCAAAGAGCTTTAGAACAAGGCATAGTTTTCCCAGCTGGCTCTTTGGGCGGGGGACCCATCTCCAGCCGTATGGCCATTTTTGAGCCTGGCGCGGCGCCAAGTGGGAAAGGGTGGTTTTGAGGCTGAAGGCAGCAGGAAAGCCCGCAGCCCCCAGGTCTGTGGGGCTACGCAAGCGGTTCCCAAAGAGCTTTAGAACAAGGCAGAGTTTTCCCTGCTGGCTCTTTGGGCGGCGGACACATGTCCAGTCGTATGGCCATTTTTGTGCCTGGCGCGGCGCCAAGTGGGAAAGGGTGGTGTCGAGTCTGAAGGCAGCAGGAAAGCCTGCAGCCCCCAGGTCTGTGGGGCTACGCAAGCGGTTCCCAAAGAGCTTTAGAACAAGGCAGAGTTTTCCCTGCTGGCTCTTTGGGCGGCGGACACATGTCCAGTCGTATGGCCATTTTTGTGCCTGGCGCGGCGCCAAGTGGGAAAGGGTGGTGTCGAGTCTGAAGGCAGCAGGAAAGCCTGCAGCCCCCAGGTCTGTGGGGCTACGCAAGCGGTTCCCAAAGAGCTTTAGAACAAGGCATAGTTTTCCCTGCTGGCTCTTTGGGCGGGGGACCCATCTCCAGCCGTACGGCCATTTTTGTGCCTGGCGCGACGCCAAGAGGGAAAGGGTGGTGTCGAGGCTAAAGGCAGCAGGAAAGCCCGCAGCCCCCAGGTCTGTGGGGCTACGCAAGCGGTTCCCAAAGAGCTTTAGAACAAGGCATAGTTTTCCCTGCTGGCTCTTTGGGCGGGGGACCCATCTCCAGCCGTATGGCCATTTTTGTGCATGGCGCAGCGCCAAGTGGGAAATGGTGGTATCGAGGCTGAAGGCAGCAGGAAAGCCCGCAGCCCCCAGGTCTGTGGGGCTACGCAAGCGGTTCCCAAAGAGCTTTAGAACAAGGCATAGTTTTCCCTGCTGGCTCTTTGGGCATGGGACCCATCTCCACCCATAGGCCATTTTTGTGCCTGGCCGGGGGCCAAGTGGGAAAGGGTGGCTTTGAGGCTGAAGACAGCAGGAAAGCCTGCAGCCCCCAGGTCTGTGGGGCTACGCAAGCGGTTCCCAAAGAGCTTTAGAACAAGGCATAGTTTTCCCTGCTGGCTCTTTGGGTGGGGGACCCATCTCCAGCCGTATGGCTATTTTTGTGCCTGACGCGGTGCGTAGTGGCATAGGGTGGTTTTGAGGCTGAAGGCAGCAGGAAAGCCCGCAGCCCCCACGTCTGTGGGGCCAAGCAAGCGGTTCCCAAAGAGCTTTAGAACAAGGCATAGTTTTCCCAGCTGGCTCTTTGGGCGGGGGACCCATCTCCAGCCGTATGGCCATTTTTGAGCCTGGCGCGGCGCCAAGTGGGAAAGGGTGGTTTTGAGGCTGAAGGCAGCAGCAAAGCCTGCAGCCCTAACGTCTGTGGGGCTACGCAAGCGGTTCCCAAAGAGCTTTAGAACAAGGCAGAGTTTTCCCTGCTGGCTCTTTGGGCGGCGGACACATGTCCAGTCGTATAGCCATTTTTGTGCCTGGCGCGGCGCCAAGTGGGAAAGGGTGGTGTCGAGTCTGAAGGCAGCAGGAAAGCCTGCAGCCCCCAGGTCTGTGGGGCTATGGAAGCGGTTCCCAAAGAGCTTTAGAACAAGGCAGAGTTTTCCCTGCTGGCTCTTTGGGCGGGGGACCCATCTCCAGCCGTATGGCCATTTTTGTGCCTGGCGCGGCGCCAAGTGGGAAAGGGTGGTGTCGAGGCTGAAGGCAGCAGGAAAGCCCGCAGCCCCCACGTCTGTGGGGCCAAGCAAGCGGTTCCCAAAGAGCTTTAGAACAAGGCATAGTTTTCCCTGCTGGCTCTTTGGGCGGGGGACCCATCTCCAGACGTATGGCTATTTTTGTGCCTGGCGCGGTGCGTAGTGGCATAGGGTGGTTTTGAGGCTGAAGGCAGCAGGAAAGCCCGCAGCCCCCAGGTCTGTGGGCCCAAGCAAGCGGTTCACAAAGAGCTTTAGAACAAGGCATAGTTTTCCCTGCTGGCTCTTTGGGCATGGGACCCATCTCCAGCCATAGGCCATTTTTGTGCCTGATAGGGCGCCAAGTGGGAAAGGGTGGCTTTGAGGCTGAAGACAGCAGGAAAGCCTGCAGCTCCCAGGTCTGTGGGGCTATGCAAGCGGTTCCCAAAGAGCTTTAGAACAAGGCATATTTTTCCCTGCTGGCTCTTTGGGCGGGGGACCCATCTCCAGCCGTATGGCCATTTTTGTGCCTGGCGCGGCGCCAAGTGGGAAAGGGTGTTGTCGAGGCTGAAGGCAGCAGGAAAGCCCGCAGCCCCCAGGTCTGTGGGGCTACGCAAGCGGTTCCCAAAGAGCTTTAGAACAAGGCATAGTTTTCCCTGCTGGCTCTTTGGGTGGGGGACCCATCTCCAGACGTATGGCTATTTTTGTGCCTGGCGCGGTGCGTAGTGGCATAGGGTGGTTTTGAGGCTGAAGGCAGCAGGAAAGCCCGCAGCCCCCACGTCTGTGGGCCCAAGCAAGCGGTTCCCAAAGAGCTTTAGAACAAGGCATAGTTTTCCCTGCTGGCTCTTTGGGCGGGGGACCAACTCCAGCCATATGTCCATTTTTGTGCCTGGCGCGGTGCGTAGTGGGAAAGGGTGGTTTTGAGGCTGAAGGCAGCAGGAAAGCCCGCAGCCCCCAGGTCTGTGGGGCCAAGCAAGCGGTTCCCAAAGAGCTTTAGAACAAGGCATAGTTTTCCCTGCTGGCTCTTTGGGCATGGGACCCAGCTCCAGCCATAGGCCATTTTTGTGCCTGGCGCGGCGCCAAGTGGGAAAGGGTGGCTTTGAGGCTGAAGGCAGCAGCAAAGCCCGCAGCCGCCAGGTCTGTGGGGCTACGCAAGCGGTTCCCAAAGAGCTTTAGAACAAGGCATAGTTTTCCCTGCTGGCTCTTTGGGCGGGGGACACATCTCCAGCCGTATGGCCATTCTTGTGCCTGATAGGGCGCCAAGTGGGAAAGGGTGGTGTCGAGGCTGAAGGCAGCAGGAAAGCCCGCAGCCCCCAGGTCTGTGGGGCTACGCAAGCGGTTCCCAAAGAGCTTTAGAACAAGGCATAGTTTTCCCTGCTGGCTCTTTGGGCATGGGACCCATCTCCACCCATAGTCCATTTTTGTGCTTGATAGGGCGCCAAGTGGGAAAGGGTGGCTTTGAGGCTGAAGGCAGCAGGAAAGCCTGCAGCCCCCAGGTCTGTGGTGCTACGCAAGCAGTTCCCAAAGAGCTTTAGAACAAGGCATAGTTTTCCCTGCTGGCTCTTTGGGCGGGGGACCCATCTCCAGCCATAGGCCATTTTTGTGCCTGGCCCGGCGCCCAGTGGGAAAGGGTGGCTTTGAGGCTTGAAGGCAGCAGGAAAGCCCGCAGCCCCCAGGTCTCTGGGGCTACGCAAGCGGTTCCCAAAGAGCTTTAGAACAAGGCATAGTTTTCCCTGCTGGCTCTCTGGGCGGGGGACCCATCTCCAGCCGTATGGCCATTTTTGAGCCTGGCGCGGCGCCAAGTGGGAAAGGGTTGTGTCGAGGCTAAAGGCAGCAGGAAAGCCCGCAGCCCCCAGGTCTGTGGGGCTACGCAAGCGGTTCCCAAAGAGCTTTAGAACAAGGCATAGTTTTCCCTGCTGGCTCTTTGGGCATGGGACCCATCTCCAGCCGTATGGCCATTTTTGTGCCTGGCCGGGGGCCAAGTGGGAAAGGGTGGTTTTGAGGCTGAAGGCAGCAGGAAAGCCCGCAGCCCCCAGGTCTGTGGGGCTACGCAAGCGGTTCCCAAAGAGCTTTAGAACAAGGCATAGTTTTCCCTGCTGGCTCTCTGGGCGGGGGACCCATCTCCAGCCGTATGGCCATTTTTGAGCCTGGCGCGGCGCCAGGTGGGAAAGGGTGGCTTTGAGGCTGAAGGCAGGAGCAAAGCCTGCAGCCCCCAGGTCTGTGGTGCTACGCAAGCGGTTCCCAAAGAGCTTTAGAACAAGGCATAGTTTTCCCAGCTGGCTCTTAGGGCATGGGACCCATCTCCAGCCATAGGCCATTTTTGTGCCTGGCGCGAAGCCAAGTGGGAAAGGGTGCTGTCGAGGCTGAAGGCAGCAGGAAAGCCCGGAGCCCCAAGGTCTGTGGGGCTACGCAAGCGGTTCCCAAAGAGCTTTAGAACAAGGCATAGTTTTCCCTGCTGGCTCTTTGGGCGGGGGACCCATCTCCAGCCGTATGGCCATTTTTGTGCCTGGCGCGGCGCAAAGTGGGAAAGGGTGGCTTTGAGGCTGAAGGCAGCAGGAAAGCCCGCAGCCCCCAGGCCTGTGGGGCTACGCAAGCGGTTCCCAAAGAGCTTTAGAACAAGGCATAGTTTTCCCTGCTGGCTCTTTGGGCGGGGGACCCATCTCCAGCCGTACGGCCATTTTTGTGCCTGGCGCGGCGCCAAGAGGGAAAGGGTGGTGTCGAGGCTAAAGGCAGCAGGAAAGCCCGCAGCCCCCAGGTCTGTGGGGCTACGCAAGCGGTTCCCAAAGAGCTTTAGAACAAGGCATAGTTTTCCCTGCTGGCTCTTTGGGCGGGGGACCCATCTCCAGCCGTATGGCCATTTTTGTGCATGGCGCAGCGCCAAGTGGGAAATGGTGGTATCGAGGCTGAAGGCAGCAGGAAAGCCCGCAGCCCCCAGGTCTGTGGGGCTACGCAAGCGGTTCCCAAAGAGCTTTAGAACAAGGCATAGTTTTCCCTGCTGGCTCTTTGGGCATGGGACCCATCTCCACCCATAGGCCATTTTTGTGCCTGATAGGGCGCCAAGAGGGAAAGGGTGGTGTCGAGGCTGAAGACAGCAGGAAAGCCTGCAGCCCCCAGGTCTGTGGGGCTACGCAAGCGGTTCCCAAAGAGCTTTAGAACAAGGCATAGTTTTCCCTGCTGGCTCTTTGGGTGGGGGACCCATCTCCAGCCGTATGGCTATTTTTGTGCCTGACGCGGTGCGTAGTGGCATAGGGTGGTTTTGAGGCTGAAGGCAGCAGGAAAGCCCGCAGCCCCCACGTCTGTGGGGCCAAGCAAGCGGTTCCCAAAGAGCTTTAGAACAAGGCATAGTTTTCCCAGCTGGCTCTTTGGGCGGGGGACCCATCTCCAGCCGTATGGCCATTTTTGAGCCTGGCGCGGCGCCAAGTGGGAAAGGGTGGTTTTGAGGCTGAAGGCAGCAGGAAAGCCCGCAGCCCCCAGGTCTGTGGGGCTACGCAAGCGGTTCCCAAAGAGCTTTAGAACAAGGCAGAGTTTTCCCTGCTGGCTCTTTGGGCGGCGGACACATGTCCAGTCGTATGGCCATTTTTGTGCCTGGCGCGGCGCCAAGTGGGAAAGGGTGGTGTCGAGTCTGAAGGCAGCAGGAAAGCCTGCAGCCCCCAGGTCTGTGGGGCTATGGAAGCGGTTCCCAAAGAGCTTTAGAACAAGGCATAGTTTTCCCTGCTGGCTCTTTGGGCGGGGGACCCATCTCCAGCCGTATGGCCATTTTTGTGCCTGGCGCGACGCAAAGTGGAAAAGGGTGGCTTTGAGGCTGAAGGCAGCAGGAAAGCCCGCAGCCCCCAGGTCTGTGGGGCTACGCAAGCGGTTCCCAAAGAGCTTTAGAACAAGGCATAGTTTTCCCTGCTGGCTCTTTGGGCGGGGGACCCATCTCCAGCCGTACGGCCATTTTTGTGCCTGGCGCGACGCCAAGAGGGAAAGGGTGGTGTCGAGGCTAAAGGCAGCAGGAAAGCCCGCAGCCCCCAGGTCTGTGGGGCTACGCAAGCGGTTCCCAAAGAGCTTTAGAACAAGGCATAGTTTTCCCTGCTGGCTCTTTGGGCGGGGGACCCATCTCCAGCCGTATGGCCATTTTTGTGCATGGCGCAGCGCCAAGTGGGAAATGGTGGTATCGAGGCTGAAGGCAGCAGGAAAGCCCGCAGCCCCCAGGTCTGTGGGGCTACGCAAGCGGTTCCCAAAGAGCTTTAGAACAAGGCATAGTTTTCCCTGCTGGCTCTTTGGGCATGGGACCCATCTCCACCCATAGGCCATTTTTGTGCCTGATAGGGCGCCAAGTGGGAAAGGGTGGCTTTGAGGCTGAAGACAGCAGGAAAGCCTGCAGCCCCCAGGTCTGTGGGGCTACGCAAGCGGTTCCCAAAGAGCTTTAGAACAAGGCATAGTTTTCCCTGCTGGCTCTTTGGGTGGGGGACCCATCTCCAGCCGTATGGCTATTTTTGTGCCTGACGCGGTGCGTAGTGGCATAGGGTGGTTTTGAGGCTGAAGGCAGCAGGAAAGCCCGCAGCCCCCACGTCTGTGGGGCCAAGCAAGCGGTTCCCAAAGAGCTTTAGAACAAGGCATAGTTTTCCCAGCTGGCTCTTTGGGCGGGGGACCCATCTCCAGCCGTATGGCCATTTTTGAGCCTGGCGCGGCGCCAAGTGGGAAAGGGTGGTTTTGAGGCTGAAGGCAGCAGCAAAGCCTGCAGCCCTAACGTCTGTGGGGCTACGCAAGCGGTTCCCAAAGAGCTTTAGAACAAGGCAGAGTTTTCCCTGCTGGCTCTTTGGGCGGCGGACACATGTCCAGTCGTATAGCCATTTTTGTGCCTGGCGCGGCGCCAAGTGGGAAAGGGTGGTGTCGAGTCTGAAGGCAGCAGGAAAGCCTGCAGCCCCCAGGTCTGTGGGGCTATGGAAGCGGTTCCCAAAGAGCTTTAGAACAAGGCAGAGTTTTCCCTGCTGGCTCTTTGGGCGGGGGACCCATCTCCAGCCGTATGGCCATTTTTGTGCCTGGCGCGGCGCCAAGTGGGAAAGGGTGGTGTCGAGGCTGAAGGCAGCAGGAAAGCCCGCAGCCCCCACGTCTGTGGGGCCAAGCAAGCGGTTCCCAAAGAGCTTTAGAACAAGGCATAGTTTTCCCTGCTGGCTCTTTGGGCGGGGGACCCATCTCCAGACGTATGGCTATTTTTGTGCCTGGCGCGGTGCGTAGTGGCATAGGGTGGTTTTGAGGCTGAAGGCAGCAGGAAAGCCCGCAGCCCCCAGGTCTGTGGGCCCAAGCAAGCGGTTCACAAAGAGCTTTAGAACAAGGCATAGTTTTCCCTGCTGGCTCTTTGGGCATGGGACCCATCTCCAGCCATAGGCCATTTTTGTGCCTGATAGGGCGCCAAGTGGGAAAGGGTGGCTTTGAGGCTGAAGACAGCAGGAAAGCCTGCAGCTCCCAGGTCTGTGGGGCTATGCAAGCGGTTCCCAAAGAGCTTTAGAACAAGGCATAGTTTTCCCTGCTGGCTCTTTGGGCGGGGGACCCATCTCCAGCCGTATGGCCATTTTTGTGCCTGGCGCGGCGCCAAGTGGGAAAGGGTGGTGTCGAGGCTGAAGGCAGCAGGAAAGCCCGCAGCCCCCAGGTCTGTGGGGCTACGCAAGCGGTTCCCAAAGAGCTTTAGAACAAGGCATAGTTTTCCCTGCTGGCTCTTTGGGTGGGGGACCCATCTCCAGACGTATGGCTATTTTTGTGCCTGGCGCGGTGCGTAGTGGCATAGGGTGGTTTTGAGGCTGAAGGCAGCAGGAAAGCCCGCAGCCCCCACGTCTGTGGGCCCAAGCAAGCGGTTCCCAGAGAGCTTTAGAACAAGGCATAGTTTTCCCTGCTGGCTCTTTGAGCGGGGGACCAACTCCAGCCATATGTCCATTTTTGTGCCTGGCGCGGTGCGTAGTGGGAAAGGGTGGTTTTGAGGCTGAAGGCAGCAGGAAAGCCCGCAGCCCCCAGGTCTGTGGGGCCAAGCAAGCGGTTCCCAAAGAGCTTTAGAACAAGGCATAGTTTTCCCTGCTGGCTCTTTGGGCATGGGACCCAGCTCCAGCCATAGGCCATTTTTGTGCCTGGCGCGGCGCCAAGTGGGAAAGGGTGGCTTTGAGGCTGAAGGCAGCAGCAAAGCCCGCAGCCGCCAGGTCTGTGGGGCTACGCAAGCGGTTCCCAAAGAGCTTTAGAACAAGGCATAGTTTTCCCTGCTGGCTCTTTGGGCGGGGGACACATCTCCAGCCGTATGGCCATTCTTGTGCCTGATAGGGCGCCAAGTGGGAAAGGGTGGTGTCGAGGCTGAAGGCAGCAGGAAAGCCCGCAGCCCCCAGGTCTGTGGGGCTACGCAAGCGGTTCCCAAAGAGCTTTAGAACAAGGCATAGTTTTCCCTGCTGGCTCTTTGGGCATGGGACCCATCTCCACCCATAGTCCATTTTTGTGCTTGATAGGGCGCCAAGTGGGAAAGGGTGGCTTTGAGGCTGAAGGCAGCAGGAAAGCCTGCAGCCCCCAGGTCTGTGGGGCTACACAAGCAGTTCCCAAAGAGCTTTAGAACAAGGCATAGTTTTCCCTGCTGGCTCTTTGTTCGGGGGACCCATCTTCAGCCATAGGCCATTTTTGAGCCTGGCGCGGCGCCAAGTGGGAAAGGGTTGTGTCGAGGCTAAAGGCAGCAGGAAAGCCCGCAGCCCCCAGGTCTGTGGGGCTACGCAAGCGGTTCCCAAAGAGCTTTAGAACAAGGCATAATTTTCCCTGCTGGCTCTTTGGGCGGGGGACCCATCTCCAGCCGTATGGCCATTTTTGTGCCTGGCGCGGCGCCAAGTGGGAAAGGGTGGCTTTGAGGCTGAAGGCAGCAGCAAAGCCCGCAGCCCCCAGGTCTGTGGGGCTACGCAAGCGGTTCCCAAAGAGCTTTAGAACAAGGCATAGTTTTCCCTGCTGGCTCTTTGGGCGGGGGACACATCTCCAGCCGTATGGCCATTTTTGTGCCTGATAGGGCGCCAAGTGGGAAAGGGTGGCTTTGAGGCTGAAGACAGCAGGAAAGCCTGCAGCCCCCAGGTCTGTGGGGCTATGCAAGCGGTTCCCAAAGAGCTTTAGAACAAGGCATAGTTTTCCCTGCTGGCTCTTTGGGCATGGGACCCATCTCCAGCCGTATGGCCATTTTTGTGCCTGGCGCGGCGCCAAGTGGGAAAGGGTGGTGTCGAGGCTGAAGGCAGCAGGAAAGCCCGCAGCCCCCAGGTCTGTGGGGCTACGCAAGCGGTTCCCAAAGAGCTTTAGAACAAGGCATAGTTTTCCCTGCTGGCTCTCTGGGCGGGGACCCATCTCCAGCCGTATGGCCATTTTTGAGCCTGGCGCGGCGCCAGGTGGGAAAGGGTGGCTTTGAGGCTGAAGGCAGGAGCAAAGCCTGCAGCCCCCAGGTCTGTGGGGCTACGCAAGCGGTTCCCAAAGAGCTTTAGAACAAGGCATAGTTTTCCCTGCTGGCTCTTTGGGCGGGGGACCCATCTCCAGCCGTATGGCCATTTTTGAGCCTGGCGCGGCGCCAAGTGGGAAAGGGTGGTGTCGAGGCTGAAGGCAGCAGCAAAGCCCGCAGCCCCCAGGTCTGTGGGGCTACGCAAGCGGTTCCCAAAGAGCTTTAGAACAAGGCATAGTTTTCGCTGCTCGCTCTTTGGGCGGGGGACCCATCTCCAGCCGTATGGCCATTTTTGTGCCTGGCGAAGCCCCAAGAGGGAAAGGGTGGCTTTGAATCTGAAGGCAGCAGGAAAGCCCGCAGCCCCCAGGTCTGTGGGGCTACGCAAGCGGTTCCCAAAGAGCTTTAGAACAAGGCATAGTTTTCCCTGCTGGCTCTTTGGGCGGGGGACCCATCTCCAGCCGTATGGCCATTTTTGTCCCTGGCCCGGCGCCAAGTGGGAAAGGGTGGTGTTGAGGCTGAAGGCAGCAGCAAAGACTGCAGCCCCCAGGTCTGTGGGGCCAAGCAAGCGGTTCCCAAAGAGCTTTAGAACAAGGCATAGTTTTCCCTGCTGGCTCTTTGGGCCTGGGACCCATCTCCAGCCATAGGCCATTTTTGTGCTTGATAGGGCGCCAAGTGGGAAAGGGTGGCTTTGAGGCTGAAGGCAGCAGGAAAGCCTGCAGCCCCCAGGTCTGTGGGGCTACGCAAGCAGTTCCCAAAGAGCTTTAGAACAAGGCATAGTTTTCCCTGCTGGCTCTTTGTTCGGGGGACCCATCTCCAGCCATAGGCCATTTTTGTGCCTGGCCCGGCGCCCAGTGGGAAAGGGTGGCTTTGAGGCTTGAAGGCAGCAGGAAAGCCTGCAGCCCCCAGGTCTGTGGGGCTACGCAAGCGGTTCCCAAAGAGCTTTAGAACAAGGCATAGTTTTCCCTGCTGGCTCTCTGGGCGGGGGACCCATCTCCAGCCGTATGGCCATTTTTGAGCCTGGCGCGGCGCCAAGTGGGAAAGGGTTGTGTCGAGGCTAAAGGCAGCAGGAAAGCCCTAAGCCCCCAGGTCTGTGGGGCTACGCAAGCGGTTCCCAAAGAGCTTTAGAACAAGGCATAATTTTCCCTGCTGGCTCTTTGGGCGGGGGACCCATCTCCAGCCGTATGGCCATTTTTGTGCCTGGCGCAGCGCCAAGTGGGAAAGGGTGGTTTTGAGGCTGAAGGCAGCAGCAAAGCCTGCAGCCCCCAGGTCTGTGGGGCTACGCAAGCGGTTCCCAAAGAGCTTTAGAACAAGGCATAGTTTTCCCTGCTGGCTCTTTGGGCGGGGGACCCATCTCCAGCCGTATGGCCATTTTTGTGCCTGGCCGGGGGCCAAGTGGGAAAGGGTGGTTTTGAGGCTGAAGGCAGCAGGAAAGCCCGCAGCCCCCAGGTCTGTGCGGCTACGCAAGCGTTTCCCAAAGAGCTTTAGAACAAGGCATAGTTTTCCCTGCTGGCTCTTTGGGCATGGGACCCATCTCCAGCCATAGGCCATTTTTGTGCTTGATAGGGCGCCAAGTGGGAAAGGGTTGCTTTGAGGCTGAAGGCAGCAGGAAAGCCCGCAGCCCCCAGGTCTGTGGGGCTACGCAAGCGGTTCCCAAAGAGCTTTAGAACAAGGCATAGTTTTCCCTGCTGGCTCTCTGGGCGGGGGACCCATCTCCAGCCGTATGGCCATTTTTGAGCCTGGCGCGGCGCCAGGTGGGAAAGGGTGGCTTTGAGGCTGAAGGCAGGAGCAAAGCCTGCAGCCCCCAGGTCTGTGGTGCTACGCAAGCGGTTCCCAAAGAGCTTTAGAACAAGGCATAGTTTTCCCAGCTGGCTCTTAGGGCATGGGACCCATCTCCAGCCATAGGCCATTTTTGTGCCTGGCGCGAAGCCAAGTGGGAAAGGGTGCTGTCGAGGCTGAAGGCAGCAGGAAAGCCCGCAGCCCCAAGGTCTGTGGGGCTACGCAAGCGGTTCCCAAAGAGCTTTAGAACAAGGCATAGTTTTCCCTGCTGGCTCTTTGGGCGGGGGACCCATCTCCAGCCATAGGCCATTTTTGTGCCTGGCGCGGCGCCAAGAGGGAAAGGGTGGTGTCGAGGCTGAAGGCAGCAGCAAAGCCCGCAGCCCCCAGGTCTGTGGGGGCTACGCAAGCGGTTCCCAAAGAGCTTTAGAACAAGGCATAGTTTTCGCTGCTCGCTCTTTGGGCGGGGGACCCATCTCCAGCCGTATGGCCATTTTTGTGCCTGGCGAAGCCCCAAGAGGGAAAGGGTGGCTTTGAATCTGAAGGCAGCAGGAAAGCCCGCAGCCCCCAGGTCTGTGGGGCTACGCAAGCGGTTCCCAAAGAGCTTTAGAACAAGGCATAGTTTTCCCTGCTGGCTCTTTGGGCGGGGGACCCATCTCCAGCCGTATGGCCATTTTTGTCCCTGGCCCGGCGCCAAGTGGGAAAGGGTGGTGTTGAGGCTGAAGGCAGCAGCAAAGACTGCAGCCCCCACGTCTGTGGGGCTACACAAGCGGTTCCCAAAGAGCTTTAGAACAAGGCATAGTTTTCCCTGCTGGCTCTTTGGGCCTGGGACCCATCTCCAGCCATAGGCCATTTTTGTGCTTGATAGGGCGCCAAGTGGGAAAGGGTGGCTTTGAGGCTGAAGGCAGCAGGAAAGCCTGCAGCCCCCAGGTCTGTGGGGCTACGCAAGCAGTTCCCAAAGAGCTTTAGAACAAGGCATAGTTTTCCCTGCTGGCTCTTTGTTCGGGGTACCCATCTCCAGCCATAGGCCATTTTTGAGCCTGGCCCGGCGCCCAGTGGGAAAGGGTGGCTTTGAGGCTTGAAGGCAGCAGGAAAGCCCGCAGCCCCCAGGTCTGTGGGGCTACGCAAGCGGTTCCCAAAGAGCTTTAGAACAAGGCATAGTTTTCCCTGCTGGCTCTCTGGGCGGGGGACCCATCTCCAGCCGTATGGCCATTTTTGAGCCTGGCGCGGCGCCAAGTGGGAAAGGGTTGTGTCGAGGCTAAAGGCAGCAGGAAAGCCCTAAGCCCCCAGGTCTGTGGGGCTACGCAAGCGGTTCCCAAAGAGCTTTAGAACAAGGCATAATTTTCCCTGCTGGCTCTTTGGGCGGGGGACCCATCTCCAGCCGTATGGCCATTTTTGTGCCTGGCGCAGCGCCAAGTGGGAAAGGGTGGTTTTGAGGCTGAAGGCAGCAGCAAAGCCTGCAGCCCCCAGGTCTGTGGGGCTACGCAAGCGGTTCCCAAAGAGCTTTAGAACAAGGCATAGTTTTCCCTGCTGGCTCTTAGGGCGGGGGACCCATCTCCAGCCGTATGGCCATTTTTGTGCCTGGCCGGGGGCCAAGTGGGAAAGGGTGGTTTTGAGGCTGAAGGCAGCAGGAAAGCCCGCAGCCCCCAGGTCTGTGCGGCTACGCAAGCGGTTCCCAAAGAGCTTTAGAACAAGGCATAGTTTTCCCTGCTGGCTCTTTGGGCATGGGACCCATCTCCAGCCATAGGCCATTTTTGTGCTTGATAGGGCGCCAAGTGGGAAAGGGTTGCTTTGAGGCTGAAGGCAGCAGGAAAGCCCGCAGCCCCCAGGTCTGTGGGGCTACGCAAGCGGTTCCCAAAGAGCTTTAGAACAAGGCATAGTTTTCCCTGCTGGCTCTCTGGGCGGGGGACCCATCTCCAGCCGTATGGCCATTTTTGAGCCTGGCGCGGCGCCAGGTGGGAAAGGGTGGCTTTGAGGCTGAAGGCAGGAGCAAAGCCTGCAGCCCCCAGGTCTGTGGTGCTACGCAAGCGGTTCCCAAAGAGCTTTAGAACAAGGCATAGTTTTCCCAGCTGGCTCTTAGGGCATGGGACCCATCTCCAGCCATAGGCCATTTTTGTGCCTGGCGCGAAGCCAAGTGGGAAAGGGTGCTGTCGAGGCTGAAGGCAGCAGGAAAGCCCGCAGCCCCAAGGTCTGTGGGGCTACGCAAGCGGTTCCCAAAGAGCTTTAGAACAAGGCATAGTTTTCCCTGCTGGCTCTTTGGGCGGGGGACCCATCTCCAGCCATACGGCCATTTTTGTGCCTGGCGCGGCGCCAAGAGGGAAAGGGTGGTGTCGAGGCTAAAGGCAGCAGGAAAGCCCGCAGCCCCCAGGTCTGTGGGGCTACGCAAGCGGTTCCCAAAGAGCTTTAGAACAAGGCATAGTTTTCCCTGCTGGCTCTTTGGGCATGGGACCCATCTCCACCCATAAGCCATTTTTGTGCCTGATAGGGCGCCAAGTGGGAAAGGGTGCCTTTGAGGCTGAAGACAGCAGGAAAGCCTGCAGCCCCCAGGTCTGTGGGGCTACGCAAGCGGTTCCCAAAGAGCTTTAGAACAAGGCATAGTTTTCCCTGCTGGCTCTTTGGGTGGGGGACCCATCTCCAGCCGTATGGCTATTTTTGTGCCTGACGCGGTGCGTAGTGGCATAGGGTGGTTTTGAGGCTGAAGGCAGCAGGAAAGCCTGCAGCCCCCACGTCTGTGGGGCCAAGCAAGCGGTTCCCAAAGAGCTTTAGAACAAGGCATAGTTTTCCCTGCTGGCTCTTTGGGCGGGGGACCCATCTCCAGCCGTATGGCCATTTTTGTGCCTGGCGCGGTGCGTAGTGGGAAAGGGTGGTTTTGAGGCTGAAGGCAGCAGGAAAGCCCGCAGCCCCCAGGTCTGTGGGGCTACGCAAGCGGTTCCCAAAGAGCTTTAGAACAAGGCATAATTTTCCCTGCTGGCTCTTTGGGCGGGGGACCCATCTCCAGCCGTATGGCCATTTTTGTGCCTGGCGCGGCGCCAAGTGGGTAAGGGTGGTGTCGAGGCTGAAGGCAGCAGCAAAGCCTGCAGCCCCCAGGTCTGTGGGGCTACGCAAGCGGTTCCCAAAGAGCTTTAGAACAAGGCATAGTTTTCCCTGCTGGCTCTTTGGGCATGGGACCCATCTCCAGCCGTATGGCCATTTTTGTCCCTGGCCCGGCGCCAAGTGGGAAAGGGTGGCTTTGAGGCTGAAGGCAGCAGGAAAGCCCGCAGCCCCCAGGTCTGTGGGGCTACGCAAGCGGTTCCCAAAGAGCTTTAGAACAAGGCATAGTTTTCCCTGCTCGCTCTTAGGGCATGGGACCCATCTCCAGCCATAGGCCATTTTTGTGCCTGGCGCGAAGCCAAGTGGGAAAGGGTGCTGTCGAGGCTAAAGGCAGCAGGAAAGCCCGCAGCCCCCAGGTCTGTGGGGCTACGCAAGCGGTTCCCAAAGAGCTTTAGAACAAGGCATAGTTTTCCCTGCTGGCTCTTTGGGCGGGGGACCCATCTCCAGCCGTATGGCCATTTTTGTGCCTGGCGCGGCGCCAAGTGGGAAAGGGTGGTGTCGAGTCTGAAGGCAGCAGGAAAGCCTGCAGCCCCCAGGTCTGTGGGGCTACGCAAGCGGTTCCCAAAGAGCTTTAGAACAAGGCAGAGTTTTCCCTGCTGGCTCTTTGGGCGGGGGACCCATCTCCAGCCGTATGGCCATTTTTGTGCCTGGCGCGGCGCCAAGTGGGAAAGGGTGGTGTCGAGGCTGAAGGCAGCAGGAAAGCCCGCAGCCCCCACGTCTGTGGGGCCAAGCAAGCGGTTCCCAAAGAGCTTTAGAACAAGGCATAGTTTTCCCTGCTGGCTCTTTGGGCGGGGGACCCATCTCCAGACGTATGGCTATTTTTGTGCCTGGCGCGGTGCGTAGTGGCATAGGGTGGTTTTGAGGCTGAAGGCAGCAGGAAAGCCCGCAGCCCCCAGGTCTGTGGGCCCAAGCAAGCGGTTCCCAGAGAGCTTTAGAACAAGGCATAGTTTTCCCTGCTGGCTCTTTGGGCGGGGGACCCATCTCCAGCCGTATGGCCATTTTTGTGCCTCATAGGGCGCCAAGTGGGAAAGGGTGGCTTTGAGGCTGAAGACAGCAGGAAAGCCTGCAGCTCCCAGGTCTGTGGGTCTATGCAAGCGGTTCCCAAAGAGCTTTAGAACAAGGCATAGTTTTCCCTGCTGGCTCTCTGGGCGGGGACCCATCTCCAGCCGTATGGCCATTTTTGAGCCTGGCGCGGCGCCAGGTGGGAAAGGGTGGCTTTGAGGCTGAAGGCAGGAGCAAAGCCTGCAGCCCCCAGGTCTGTGGGGCTACGCAAGCGGTTCCCAAAGAGCTTTAGAACAAGGCATAGTTTTCCCTGCTGGCTCTTAGGGCGGGGGACCCATCTCCAGCCGTATGGCCATTTTTGAGCCTGGCGCGGCGCCAAGTGGGAAAGGGTGGTGTCGAGGCTGAAGGCAGCAGGAAAGCCCGCAGCCCCCAGGTCTGTGGGGCTACGCAAGCGGTTCCCAAAGAGCTTTAGAACAAGGCATAGTTTTCCCTGCTCGCTCTTTGGGCGGGGGACCCATCTCCAGCCGTATGGCCATTTTTGTGCCTGGCGAAGCCCCAAGAGGGAAAGGGTGGCTTTGAATCTGAAGGCAGCAGGAAAGCCCGCAGCCCCCAGGTCTGTGGGGCTATGCAAGCGGTTCCCAAAGAGCTTTAGAACAAGGCATAGTTTTCCCTGCTGGCTCTTTTGGCAGGGGACCCATCTCCAGCCGTATGGCCATTTTTGTCCCTGGCCCGGCGCCAAGTGGGAAAGGGTGGTGTTGAGGCTGAAGGCAGCAGCAAAGACTGCAGCCCCCAGGTCTGTGGGGCCAAGCAAGCGGTTCCCAAAGAGCTTTAGAACAAGGCATAGTTTTCCCTGCTGGCTCTTTGGGCGGGGGACCCATCTCCAGCCGTATGGCCATTTTTGTGCCTGGCACGGCGCCAAGTGGGAAAGGGTGGCTTTGAGGCTGAAGGCAGCAGCAAAGCCCGCAGCCCCCAGGTCTGTGGGGCTACGCAAGCGGTTCCCAAAGAGCTTTAGAACAAGGCATAGTTTTCCCTGCTGGCTCTTTGGGCGGGGGACCCATCTCCAGCCGTATGGCCATTTTTGTGCCTGGCCCGGCGCCAAGTGGGAAAGGGTGGCTTTGAGGCTGAAGGCAGCAGCAAAGCCTGCAGCCCCCAGGTCTGTGGGGCTACGCAAGCGGTTCCCAAAGAGCTTTAGAACAAGGCATAGTTTTCCCTGCTGGCTCTCTGGGCGGGGGACCCATCTGCAGCCGTATGGCCATTTTTGAGCCTGGAGCAGTGCCAAGTGGGAAAGGGTGGTTTTGAGGGTGAAGGCAGCAGGAAAGCCCGCAGCCCCCACGTCTGTGGGGCTACGCAAGCGGTTCCCAAAGAGCTTTAGAACAAGGCATAGTTTTCCCTGCTGGCTCTTTGGGCGGGGGACCCATCTCCAACCGTATGGCCATTTTTGTGCCTGGCGCGGCGCCAAGTGGGAAAGGGTGGTGTCGAGGCTGAAGGCAGCAGGAAAGCCCGCAGCCCCCACGTCTGTGGGGCCAAGCAAGCGGTTCCCAAAGAGCTTTAGAACAAGGCATAGTTTTCCCTGCTGGCTCTTTGGGCATGGGACCCATCTCCACCCATAGGCCATTTTTGTGCTTGATAGGGCGCCAAGTGGGAAAGGGTGGCTTTGAGGCTGAAGGCAGCAGGAAAGCCTGCAGCCCCCAGGTCTGTGGGGCTACGCAAGCAGTTCCCAAAGAGCTTTAGAACAAGGCATAGTTTTCCCTGCTGGCTCTTTGTTCGGGGGACCCATCTCCAGCCATAGGCCATTTTTGTGCCTGGCCCGGCGCCCAGTGGGAAAGGGTGGCTTTGAGGCTTGAAGGCAGCAGGAAAGCCCGCAGCCCCCAGGTCTGTGGGGCTACGCAAGCGGTTCCCAAAGAGCTTTAGAACAAGGCATAGTTTTCCCTGCTGGCTCTCTGGGCGGGGGACCCATCTCCAGCCGTATGGCCATTTTTGAGCCTGGCGCGGCGCCAAGTGGGAAAGGGTTGTGTCGAGGCTAAAGGCAGCAGGAAAGCCCGCAGCCCCCAGGTCTGTGGGGCTACGCAAGCGGTTCCCAAAGAGCTTTAGAACAAGGCATAATTTTCCCTGCTGGCTCTTTGGGCGGGGGACCCATCTCCAGCCGTATGGCCATTTTTGTGCCTGGCGCGGCGCCAAGTGGGAAAGGGTGGCTTTGAGGCTGAAGGCAGCAGCAAAGCCCGCAGCCCCCAGGTCTGTGGGGCTACGCAAGCGGTTCCCAAAGAGCTTTAGAACAAGGCATAGTTTTCCCTGCTGGCTCTTTGGGCGGGGGACACATCTCCAGCCGTATGGCCATTTTTGTGCCTGATAGGGCGCCAAGTGGGAAAGGGTGGTGTCGAGGCTGAAGGCAGCAGGAAAGCCCGCAGCCCCCAGGTCTGTGCGGCTACGCAAGCGGTTCCCAAAGAGCTTTAGAACAAGGCATAGTTTTCCCTGCTGTCTCTTTGGGCGGGGGACCCATCTCCAGCCGTATGGCCATTTTTGTGCCTGATAGGGCGCCAAGTGGGAAAGGGTGGCTTTGAGGCTGAAGACAGCAGGAAAGCCTGCAGCCCCCAGGTCTGTGGGGCTATGCAAGCGGTTCCCAAAGAGCTTTAGAACAAGGCATAGTTTTCCCTGCTGGCTCTTTGGGCGGGGGACCCATCTCCAGCCGTACGGCCATTTTTGTGCCTGGCGCGGCGCCAAGTGGGAAAGGGTGGTTTTGAGGGTGAAGGCAGCAGGAAAGCCCGCAGCCCCCAGGTCTGTGGGGCTACGCAAGCGGTTCCCAAAGAGCTTTAGAACAAGGCATAGTTTTCCCTGCTGGCTCTCTGGGCGGGGACCCATCTCCAGCCGTATGGCCATTTTTGAGCCTGGCGCGGCGCCAGGTGGGAAAGGGTGGCTTTGAGGCTGAAGGCAGGAGCAAAGCCTGCAGCCCCCAGGTCTGTGGGGCTACGCAAGCGGTTCCCAAAGAGCTTTAGAACAAGGCATAGTTTTCCCTGCTGGCTCTTAGGGCGGGGGACCCATCTCCAGCCGTATGGCCATTTTTGAGCCTGGCGCGGCGCCAAGTGGGAAAGGGTGGTGTCGAGGCTGAAGGCAGCAGGAAAGCCCGCAGCCCCCAGGTCTGTGGGGCTATGCAAGCGGTTCCCAAAGAGCTTTAGAACAAGGCATAGTTTTCCCTGCTCGCTCTTTGGGCGGGGGACCCATCTCCAGCCGTATGGCCATTTTTGTGCCTGGCGAAGCCCCAAGAGGGAAAGGGTGGCTTTGAATCTGAAGGCAGCAGGAAAGCCCGCAGCCCCCAGGTCTGTGGGGCTACGCAAGCGGTTCCCAAAGAGCTTTAGAACAAGGCATAGTTTTCCCTGCTGGCTCTTTGGGCATGGGACCCATCTCCAGCCGTATGGCCATTTTTGTCCCTGGCCCGGCGCCAAGTGGGAAAGGGTGGTGTTGAGGCTGAAGGCAGCAGCAAAGACTGCAGCCCCCAGGTCTGTGGGGCCAAGCAAGCGGTTCCCAAAGAGCTTTAGAACAAGGCATAGTTTTCCCTGCTGGCTCTTTGGGCGGGGGACCCATCTCCACCCGTATGGCCATTTTTGTGCCTGGCACGGCGCCAAGTGGGAAAGGGTGGCTTTGAGGCTGAAGGCAGCAGCAAAGCCCGCAGCCCCCAGGTCTGTGGGGCTACGCAAGCGGTTCCCAAAGAGCTTTAGAACAAGGCAGAGTTTTCCCTGCTGGCTCTTTGGGCGGGGGACCCATCTCCAGCCGTATGGCCATTTTTGTGCCTGGCGCGGCGCCAAGTGGGAAAGGGTGGTGTCGAGGCTGAAGGCAGCAGGAAAGCCCGCAGCCCCTAGGTCTGTGGGGCTACGCAAGCGGTTCCCAAAGAGCTTTAGAACAAGGCATAGTTTTCCCTGCTGGCTCTTTGGGCCTGGGACCCATCTCCAGCCATAGGCCATTTTTGTGCTTGATAGGGCGCCAAGTGGGAAAGGGTGGCTTTGAGGCTGAAGGCAGCAGGAAAGCCTGCAGCCCCCAGGTCTGTGGGGCTACGCAAGCAGTTCCCAAAGAGCTTTAGAACAAGGCATAGTTTTCCCTGCTGGCTCTTTGTTCGGGGGACCCATCTCCAGCCATAGGCCATTTTTGTGCCTGGCCCGGCGCCCAGTGGGAAAGGGTGGCTTTGAGGCTTGAAAGCAGCAGGAAAGCCCGCAGCCCCCAGGTCTGTGGGGCTACGCAAGCGGTTCTCAAAGAGCTTTAGAACAAGGCATAGTTTTCCCTGCTGGCTCTTTGGGCGGGGGACCCATCTCCAGCCGTATGGCCATTTTTGAGCCTGGCGCGGCGCCAAGTGGGAAAGGGTTGTGTCGAGGCTAAAGGCAGCAGGAAAGCCCGCAGCCCCCAGGTCTGTGGGGCTACGCAAGCGGTTCCCAAAGAGCTTTAGAACAAGGCATAATTTTCCCTGCTGGCTCTTTGGGCGGGGGACCCATCTCCAGCCGTATGGCCATTTTTGTGCCTGGCGCAGCGCCAAGTGGGAAAGGGTGGTTTTGAGGCTGAAGGCAGCAGCAAAGCCTGCAGCCCCCAGGTCTGTGGGGCTACGCAAGCGGTTCCCAAAGAGCTTTAGAACAAGGCATAGTTTTCCCTGCTGGCTCTTTGGGCGGGGGACCCATCTCCAGCCGTATGGCCATTTTTGTGCCTGGCCGGGGGCCAAGTGGGAAAGGGTGGTTTTGAGGCTGAAGGCAGCAGGAAAGCCCGCAGCCCCCAGGTCTGTGCGGCTACGCAAGCGGTTCCCAAAGAGCTTTAGAACAAGGCATAGTTTTCCCTGCTGGCTCTTTGGGCGGGGGACCCATCTCCAGCCATAGGCCATTTTTGTGCTTGATAGGGCGCCAAGTGGGAAAGGGTTGCTTTGAGGCTGAAGACAGCAGGAAAGCCCGCAGCCCCCAGGTCTGTGGGGCTACGCAAGCGGTTCCCAAAGAGCTTTAGAACAAGGCATAGTTTTCCCTGCTGGCTCTCTGGGCGGGGGACCCATCTCCAGCCGTATGGCCATTTTTGAGCCTGGCGCGGCGCCAGGTGGGAAAGGGTGGCTTTGAGGCTGAAGGCAGGAGCAAAGCCTGCAGCCCCCAGGTCTGTGGTGCTACGCAAGCGGTTCCCAAAGAGCTTTAGAACAAGGCATAGTTTTCCCAGCTGGCTCTTAGGGCATGGGACCCATCTCCAGCCATAGGCCATTTTTGTGCCTGGCGCGAAGCCAAGTGGGAAAGGGTGCTGTCGAGGCTGAAGGCAGCAGGAAAGCCCGCAGCCCCCAGGTGTGTGGGGCTACGCAAGCGGTTCCCAAAGAGCTTTAGAACAAGGCATAGTTTTCCCTGCTGGCTCTTTGGGCGGGGGACCCATCTCCAGCCGTATGGCCATTTTTGTGCCTGGCCCGGCGCAAAGTGGGAAAGGGTGGCTTTGAGGCTGAAGGCAGCAGGAAAGCCCGCAGCCCCCAGGTCTGTGCGGCTACGCAAGCGGTTCCCAAAGAGCTTTAGAACAAGGCATAGTTTTCCCTGCTGGCTCTTTGGGCGGGGGACCCATCTCCAGCCATACGGCCATTTTTGTGCCTGGCGCGGCGCCAAGAGGGAAAGGGTGGTGTCGAGGCTAAAGGCAGCAGGAAAGCCCGCAGCCCCCAGGTCTGTGCGGCTACGCAAGCGGTTCCCAAAGAGCTTTAGAACAAGGCATAGTTTTCCCTGCTGGCTCTTTGGGCATGGGACCCATCTCCACCCATAGGCCATTTTTGTGCCTGATAGGGCGCCAAGTGGGAAAGGGTGGCTTTGAGGCTGAAGACAGCAGGAAAGCCTGCAGCCCCCAGGTCTGTGGGGCTACGCAAGCGGTTCCCAAAGAGCTTTAGAACAAGGCATAGTTTTCCCTGCTGGCTCTTTGGGTGGGGGACCCATCTCCAGCCGTATGGCTATTTTTGTGCCTGACGCGGTGCGTAGTGGCATAGGGTGGTTTTGAGGCTGAAGGCAGCAGGAAAGCCCGCAGCCCCCACGTCTGTGGGGCCAAGCAAGCGGTTCCCAAAGAGCTTTAGAACAAGGCATAGTTTTCCCAGCTGGCTCTTTGGGCGGGGGACCCATCTCCAGCCGTATGGCCATTTTGGTGCCTGGCGCGGTGCGTAGTGGGAAAGGGTGGTTTTGAGGCTGAAGGCAGCAGGAAAGCCCGCAGCCCCCAGGTCTGTGGGGCTACGCAAGCGGTTCCCAAAGAGCTTTAGAACAAGGCATAATTTTCCCTGCTGGCTCTTTGGGCGGGGGACCCATCTCCAGCCGTATGGCCATTTTTGTGCCTGGCGCGGCGCCAAGTGGGTAAGGGTGGTGTCGAGGCTGAAGGCAGCAGCAAAGCCTGCAGCCCCCAGGTCTGTGGGGCTACGCAAGCGGTTCCCAAAGAGCTTTAGAACAAGGCATAGTTTTCCCTGCTGGCTCTTTGGGCATGGGACCCATCTCCAGCCGTATGGCCATTTTTGTCCCTGGCCCGGCGCCAAGTGGGAAAGGGTGGCTTTGAGGCTGAAGGCAGCAGGAAAGCCCGCAGCCCCCAGGTCTGTGGGGCTACGCAAGCGGTTCCCAAAGAGCTTTAGAACAAGGCATAGTTTTCCCTGCTCGCTCTTAGGGCATGGGACCCATCTCCAGCCATAGGCCATTTTTGTGCCTGGCGCGAAGCCAAGTGGGAAAGGGTGCTGTCGAGGCTGAAGGCAGCAGGAAAGCCCGCAGCCCCCCAGGTCTGTGGGGCTACGCAAGCGGTTCCCAAAGAGCTTTAGAACAAGGCATAGTTTTCCCTGCTGGCTCTTTGGGCGGGGGACCCATCTCCAGCCGTATGGCCATTTTTGTGCCTGGCCCGGCGCAAAGTGGGAAAGGGTGGCTTTGAGGCTGAAGGCAGCAGGAAAGCCCGCAGCCCCCAGGTCTGTGCGGCTACGCAAGCGGTTCCCAAAGAGCTTTAGAACAAGGCATAGTTTTCCCTGCTGGCTCTTTGGGCGGGGGACCCATCTCCAGCCGTACGGCCATTTTTGTGCCTGGCGCGGCGCCAAGAGGGAAAGGGTGGTGTCGATGCTAAAGGCAGCAGGAAAGCCCGCAGCCCCCAGGTCTGTGGGGCTACGCAAGCGGTTCCCAAAGAGCTTTAGAACAAGGCATAGTTTTCCCTGCTGGCTCTTTGGGCGGGGGACCCATCTCCAGCCGTATGGCCATTTTTGTGCATGGCGCAGCGCCAAGTGGGAAATGGTGGTATCGAGGCTGAAGGCAGCAGGAAAGCCCGCAGCCCCCAGGTCTGTGGGGCTACGCAAGCGGTTCCCAAAGAGCTTTAGAACAAGGCATAGTTTTCCCTGCTGGCTCTTTTGGCAGGGGACCCATCTCCAGCCGTATGGCCATTTTGGTCCCTGGCCCGGCGCCAAGTGGGAAAGGGTGGCTTTGAGGCTGAAGGCAGCAGCAAAGACTGCAGCCCCCAGGTCTGTGGGGCCAAGCAAGCGGTTCCCAAAGAGCTTTAGAACAAGGCATAGTTTTCCCAGCTGGCTCTTTGGGCGGGGGACCCATCTCCAGCCGTATGGCCATTTTTGTGCCTGGCACGGCGCCAAGTGGGAAAGGGTGGCTTTGAGGCTGAAGGCAGCAGCAAAGCCCGCAGCCCCCAGGTCTGTGGGGCTACGCAAGCGGTTCCCAAAGAGCTTTAGAACAAGGCATAGTTTTCCCTGCTGGCTCTTTGGGCGGGGGACCCATCTCCAGCCGTATGGCCATTTTTGTGCCTGGCGCGGCGCCAAGTGGGTAAGGGTGGTGTCGAGGCTGAAGGCAGCAGCAAAGCCTGCAGCCCCCAGGTCTGTGGGGCCAAGCAAGCGGTTCCCAAAGAGCTTTAGAACAAGGCATAGTTTTCCCTGCTGGCTCTTTGGGCATGGGACCCATCTCCAGCCGTATGGCCATTTTTGTCCCTGGCCCGGCGCCAAGTGGGAAAGGGTGGCTTTGAGGCTGAAGGCAGCAGGAAAGCCCGCAGCCCCCAGGTCTGTGGGGCTACGCAAGCGGTTCCCAAAGAGCTTTAGAACAAGGCATAGTTTTCCCTGCTCGCTCTTAGGGCATGGGACCCATCTCCAGCCATAGGCCATTTTTGTGCCTGGCGCGAAGCCAAGTGGGAAAGGGTGCTGTCGAGGCTGAAGGCAGCAGGAAAGCCCGCAGCCCCCAGGTCTGTGGGGCTACGCAAGCGGTTCCCAAAGAGCTTTAGAACAAGGCATAGTTTTCCCTGCTGGCTCTTTGGGCGGGGGACCCATCTCCAGCCGTATGGCCATTTTTGTGCCTGGCCCGGCGCAAAGTGGGAAAGGGTGGCTTTGAGGCTGAAGGCAGCAGGAAAGCCCGCAGCCCCCAGGTCTGTGCGGCTACGCAAGCGGTTCCCAAAGAGCTTTAGAACAAGGCATAGTTTTCCCTGCTGGCTCTTTGGGCGGGGGACCCATCTCCAGCCGTATGGCCATTTTTGTGCCTGGCGCGGCGCCAAGAGGGAAAGGGTGGTGTCGATGCTAAAGGCAGCAGGAAAGCCCGCAGCCCCCAGGTCTGTGGGGCTACGCAAGCGGTTCCCAAAGAGCTTTAGAACAAGGCATAGTTTTCCCTGCTGGCTCTTTGGGCGGGGGGACCCATCTCCAGCCGTATGGCCATTTTTGTGCATGGCGCAGCGCCAAGTGGGAAATGGTGGTATCGAGGCTGAAGGCAGCAGGAAAGCCCGCAGCCCCCAGGTCTGTGGGGCTACGCAAGCGGTTCCCAAAGAGCTTTAGAACAAGGCATAGTTTTCCCTGCTGGCTCTTTTGGCAGGGGACCCATCTCCAGCCATATGGCCATTTTTGTCCCTGGCCCGGCGCCAAGTGGGAAAGGGTGGCTTTGAGGCTGAAGGCAGCAGCAAAGACTGCAGCCCCCAGGTCTGTGGGGCCAAGCAAGCGGTTCCCAAAGAGCTTTAGAACAAGGCATAGTTTTCCCTGCTGGCTCTTTGGGCGGGGGACCCATCTCCAGCCGTATGGCCATTTTTGTGCCTGGCACGGCGCCAAGTGGGAAAGGGTGGCTTTGAGGCTGAAGGCAGCAGCAAAGCCCGCAGCCCCCAGGTCTGTGGGGCTACGCAAGCGGTTCCCAAAGAGCTTTAGAACAAGGCATAGTTTTCCCTGCTGGCTCTTTGGGCGGGGGACCCATCTCCAGCCGTATGGCCATTTTTGTGCCTGGCGCGGCGCCAAGTGGGAAAGGGTGGTGTCGAGGCTGAAGGCAGCAGGAAAGCCCGCAGCCCCCACGTCTGTGGGGCCAAGCAAGCGGTTCCCAAAGAGCTTTAGAACAAGGCATAGTTTTCCCTGCTGGCTCTTTGGGCCTGGGACCCATCTCCAGCCATAGGCCATTTTTGTGCTTGATAGGGCGCCAAGTGGGAAAGGGTGGCTTTGAGGCTGAAGGCAGCAGGAAAGCCTGCAGCCCCCAGGTCTGTGGGGCTACGCAAGCAGTTCCCAAAGAGCTTTAGAACAAGGCATAGTTTTCCCTGCTGGCTCTTTGTTCGGGGGACCCATCTCCAGCCATAGGCCATTTTTGTGCCTGGCCCGGCGCCCAGGGGGAAAGGGTGGCTTTGAGGCTTGAAGGCAGCAGGAAAGCCCGCAGCCCCCAGGTCTGTGGGGCTACGCAAGCGGTTCCCAAAGAGCTTTAGAACAAGGCATAGTTTTCCCTGCTGGCTCTCTGGGCGGGGGACCCATCTCCAGCCGTATGGCCATTTTTGAGCCTGGCGCGGCGCCAAGTGGGAAAGGGTGGTTTTGAGGCTGAAGGCAGCAGGAAAGCCCGCAGCCCCCAGGTCTGTGGGGCTACGCAAGCGGTTCCCAAAGAGCTTTAGAACAAGGCATAGTTTTCCCTGCTGGCTCTTTGGGCGGGGGACCCATCTCCAGCCGTATGGCCATTTTTGTGCCTGGCGCGGCGCCAAGTGGGAAAGGGTGGCTTTGAGGCTGAAGGCAGCAGCAAAGCCCGCAGCCCCCAGGTCTGTGGGGATACGCAAGCGGTTCCCAAAGAGCTTTAGAACCAGGCATAGTTTTCCCTGCTGGCTCTTTGGGCGGGGGACCCATCTCCAGCCGTATGGCCATTTTTGTACCTGATAGGGCGCCAAGTGGGAAAGGGTGGTGTCGAGGCTGAAGGCAGCAGGAAAGCCCGCAGCCCCCAGGTCTGTGGGGCTACGCAAGCGGTTCCCAAAGAGCTTTAGAACAAGGCATAGTTTTCCCTGCTGGCTCTTTGGGCGGGGGACCCATCTCCAGCCGTATGGCCATTTTTGTGCCTGGCGCGGCGCCAAGTGGGAAAGGGTGGTGTCGAGGCTGAAGACAGCAGGAAAGCCCGCAGCCCCCAGGTCTGTGGGGCTACGCAAGCGGTTCCCAAAGAGCTTTAGAACAAGGCATAGTTTTACCTGCTGGCTCTCTGGGCGGGGACCCATCTCCAGCCGTATGGCCATTTTTGAGCCTGGCGCGGCGCCAGGTGGGAAAGGGTGGCTTTGAGGCTGAAGGCAGGAGCAAAGCCTGCAGCCCCCAGGTCTGTGGGGCTACGCAAGCGGTTCCCAAAGAGCTTTAGAACAAGGCATAGTTTTCCCTGCTGGCTCTTAGGGCGGGGGACCCATCTCCAGCCGTATGGCCATTTTTGAGCCTGGCGCGGCGCCAAGTGGGAAAGGGTGGTGTCGAGGCTGAAGGCAGCAGGAAAAGCCCGCAGCCCCCAGGTCTGTGGGGCTACGCAAGCGGTTCCCAAAGAGCTTTAGAACAAGGCATAGTTTTCCCTGCTCGCTCTTTGGGCGGGGGACCCATCTCCAGCCGTATGGCCATTTTTGTGCCTGGCGAAGCCCCAAGACGGAAAGGGTGGCTTTGAATCTGAAGGCAGCAGGAAAGCCCGCAGCCCCCAGGTCTGTGGGGCTACGCAAGCGGTTCCCAAAGAGCTTTAGAACAAGGCATAGTTTTCCCTGCTGGCTCTTTGGGCGGGGGACCCATCTCCAGCCGTATGGCCATTTTTGTGCCTGGCGCGGCGCCAAGTGGGAAAGGGTGGTGTCGAGGCTGAAGGCAGCAGGAAAGCCCGCAGCCCCCACGTCTGTGGGGCCAAGCAAGCGGTTCCCAAAGAGCTTTAGAACAAGGCATAGTTTTCCCTGCTGGCTCTTTGGGCCTGGGACCCATCTCCAGCCGTATGGCCATTTTTGTGCCTGGCACGGCGCCAAGTGGGAAAGGGTGGCTTTGAGGCTGAAGGCAGCAGCAAAGCCCGCAGCCCCCAGGTCTGTGGGGCTACGCAAGCGGTTCCCAAAGAGCTTTAGAACAAGGCATAGTTTTCCCTGCTGGCTCTTTGTTCGGGGGACCCATCTCCAGCCATAGGCCATTTTTGTGCCTGGCCCGGCGCCCAGTGGGAAAGGGTGGCTTTGAGGCTTGAAGGCAGCAGGAAAGCCCGCAGCCCCCAGGTCTGTGGGGCTACGCAAGCGGTTCCCAAAGAGCTTTAGAACAAGGCATAGTTTTCCCTGCTGGCTCTCTGGGCGGGGGACCCATCTCCAGCCGTATGGCCATTTTTGAGCCTGGCGCGGCGCCAAGTGGGAAAGGGTTGTGTCGAGGCTAAAGGCAGCAGGAAAGCCCGCAGCCCCCAGGTCTGTGGGGCTACGCAAGCGGTTCCCAAAGAGCTTTAGAACAAGGCATAATTTTCCCTGCTGGCTCTTTGGGCGGGGGACCCATCTCCAGCCGTATGGCCATTTTTGTGCCTGGCGCAGCGCCAAGTGGGAAAGGGTGGTTTTGAGGCTGAAGGCAGCAGCAAAGCCTGCAGCCCCCAGGTCTGTGGGGCTACGCAAGCGGTTCCCAAAGAGCTTTAGAACAAGGCATAGTTTTCCCTGCTGGCTCTTTGGGCGGGGGACCCATCTCCAGCCGTATGGCCATTTTTGTGCCTGGCCGGGGGCCAAGTGGGAAAGGGTGGTTTTGAGGCTGAAGGCAGCAGGAAAGCCCGCAGCCCCCAGGTCTGTGCGGCTACGCAAGCGGTTCCCAAAGAGCTTTAGAACAAGGCATAGTTTTCCCTGCTGGCTCTTTGGGCATGGGACCCATCTCCAGCCATAGGCCATTTTTGTGCTTGATAGGGCGCCAAGTGGGAAAGGGTTGCTTTGAGGCTGAAGACAGCAGGAAAGCCCGCAGCCCCCAGGTCTGTGGGGCTACGCAAGAGGTTCCCAAAGAGCTTTAGAACAAGGCATAGTTTTCCCTGCTGGCTCTCTGGGCGGGGGACCCATCTCCAGCCGTATGGCCATTTTTGAGCCTGGCGCGGCGCCAGGTGGGAAAGGGTGGCTTTGAGGCTGAAGGCAGGAGCAAAGCCTGCAGCCCCCAGGTCTGTGGTGCTACGCAAGCGGTTCCCAAAGAGCTTTAGAACAAGGCATAGTTTTCCCAGCTGGCTCTTAGGGCATGGGACCCATCTCCAGCCATAGGCCATTTTTGTGCCTGGCGCGAAGCCAAGTGGGAAAGGGTGCTGTCGAGGCTGAAGGCAGCAGGAAAGCCCGCAGCCCCAAGGTCTGTGGGGCTACGCAAGCGGTTCCCAAAGAGCTTTAGAACAAGGCATAGTTTTCCCTGCTGGCTCTTTGGGCGGGGGACCCATCTCCAGCCGTATGGCCATTTTTGTGCCTGGCCCGGCGCAAAGTGGGAAAGGGTGGCTTTGAGGCTGAAGGCAGCAGGAAAGCCCGCAGCCCCCAGGTCTGTGCGGCTACGCAAGCGGTGCCCAAAGAGCTTTAGAACAAGGCATAGTTTTCCCTGCTGGCTCTTTGGGCGGGGGACCCATCTCCAGCCGTACGGCCATTTTTGTGCCTGGCGCGGCGCCAAGAGGGAAAGGGTGGTGTCGAGGCTAAAGGCAGCAGGAAAGCCCGCAGCCCCCAGGTCTGTGGGGCTACGCAAGCGGTTCCCAAAGAGCGTTAGAACAAGGCATAGTTTTCCCTGCTGGCTCTTTGGGTGGGGGACCCATCTCCAGCCGTCGTATGGCCATTTTTGTGCATGGCGCAGCGCCAAGTGGGAAATGGTGGTATCGAGGCTGAAGGCAGCAGGAAAGCCCGCAGCCCCCAGGTCTGTGCGGCTACGCAAGCGGTTCCCAAAGAGCTTTAGAACAAGGCATAGTTTTCCCTGCTGGCTCTTTGGGCATGGGACCCATCTCCACCCATAGGCCATTTTTGTGCCTGATAGGGCGCCAAGTGGGAAAGGGTGCTGTCGAGGCTGAAGGCAGCAGCAAAGCCCGCAGCCCCCAGGTCTGTGGGGCTACGCAAGCGGTTCCCAAAGAGCTTTAGAACAAGGCATAGTTTTCCCAGCTGGCTCTTTGGGTGGGGGACCCATCTCCAGCCGTATGGCTATTTTTGTGCCTGACGCGGTGCGTAGTGGCATAGGGTGGTTTTGAGGCTGAAGGCAGCAGGAAAGCCCGCAGCCCCCACGTCTGTGGGGCCAAGCAAGCGGTTCCCAAAGAGCTTTAGAACAAGGCATAGTTTTCCCAGCTGGCTCTTTGGGCGGGGGACCCATCTCCAGCCGTATGGCCATTTTTGTGCCTGGCGCGGCGCCAAGTGGGAAAGGGTGGTTTTGAGGCTGAAGGCAGCAGGAAAGCCCGCAGCCCCCACGTCTGTGGGGCTACGCAAGCGGTTCCCAAAGAGCTTTAGAACAAGGCATAGTTTTCCCTGCTGGCTCTTTGGGCGGGGGACCCATCTCCAGCCGTATGGCCATTTTTGTGCCTGGCGCGGCGCCAAGTGGGAAAGGGTGGTGTCGAGGCTGAAGGCAGCAGGAAAGCCCGCAGCCCCCACGTCTGTGGGGCCAAGCAAGCGGTTCCCAAAGAGCTTTAGAACAAGGCATAGTTTTCCCTGCTGGCTCTTTGGGCCTGGGACCCATCTCCAGCCGTATGGCCATTTTTGTGCCTGGCACGGCGCCAAGTGGGAAAGGGTGGCTTTGAGGCTGAAGGCAGCAGCAAAGCCCGCAGCCCCCAGGTCTGTGGGGCTACGCAAGCGGTTCCCAAAGAGCTTTAGAACAAGGCATAGTTTTCCCTGCTGGCTCTTTGTTCGGGGGACCCATCTCCAGCCATAGGCCATTTTTGTGCCTGGCCCGGCGCCCAGTGGGAAAGGGTGGCTTTGAGGCTTGAAGGCAGCAGGAAAGCCCGCAGCCCCCAGGTCTGTGGGGCTACGCAAGCGGTTCCCAAAGAGCTTTAGAACAAGGCATAGTTTTCCCTGCTGGCTCTCTGGGCGGGGGACCCATGTCCAGCCGTATGGCCATTTTTGAGCCTGGCGCGGCGCCAAGTGGGAAAGGGTTGTGTCGAGGCTAAAGGCAGCAGGAAAGCCCGCAGCCCCCAGGTCTGTGGGGCTACGCAAGCGGTTCCCAAAGAGCTTTAGAACAAGGCATAATTTTCCCTGCTGGCTCTTTGGGCGGGGGACCCATCTCCAGCCGTATGGCCATTTTTGTGCCTGGCGCAGCGCCAAGTGGGAAAGGGTGGTTTTGAGGCTGAAGGCAGCAGCAAAGCCTGCAGCCCCCAGGTCTGTGGGGCTACGCAAGCGGTTCCCAAAGAGCTTTAGAACAAGGCATAGTTTTCCCTGCTGGCTCTTTGGGCGGGGGACCCATCTCCAGCCGTATGGCCATTTTTGTGCCTGGCCGGGGGCCAAGTGGGAAAGGGTGGTTTTGAGGCTGAAGGCAGCAGGAAAGCCCGCAGCCCCCAGGTCTGTGCGGCTACGCAAGCGGTTCCCAAAGAGCTTTAGAACAAGGCATAGTTTTCCCTGCTGGCTCTTTGGGCATGGGACCCATCTCCAGCCATAGGCCATTTTTGTGCTTGATAGGGCGCCAAGTGGGAAAGGGTTGCTTTGAGGCTGAAGACAGCAGGAAAGCCCGCAGCCCCCAGGTCTGTGGGGCTACGCAAGAGGTTCCCAAAGAGCTTTAGAACAAGGCATAGTTTTCCCTGCTGGCTCTCTGGGCGGGGGACCCATCTCCAGCCGTATGGCCATTTTTGAGCCTGGCGCGGCGCCAGGTGGGAAAGGGTGGCTTTGAGGCTGAAGGCAGGAGCAAAGCCTGCAGCCCCCAGGTCTGTGGTGCTACGCAAGCGGTTCCCAAAGAGCTTTAGAACAAGGCATAGTTTTCCCAGCTGGCTCTTAGGGCATGGGACCCATCTCCAGCCATAGGCCATTTTTGTGCCTGGCGCGAAGCCAAGTGGGAAAGGGTGCTGTCGAGGCTGAAGGCAGCAGGAAAGCCCGCAGCCCCAAGGTCTGTGGGGCTACGCAAGCGGTTCCCAAAGAGCTTTAGAACAAGGCATAGTTTTCCCTGCTGGCTCTTTGGGCGGGGGACCCATCTCCAGCCGTATGGCCATTTTTGTGCCTGGCCCGGCGCAAAGTGGGAAAGGGTGGCTTTGAGGCTGAAGGCAGCAGGAAAGCCCGCAGCCCCCAGGTCTGTGCGGCTACGCAAGCGGTTCCCAAAGAGCTTTAGAACAAGGCATAGTTTTCCCTGCTGGCTCTTTGGGCATGGGACCCATCTCCACCCATAGGCCATTTTTGTGCCTGATAGGGCGCCAAGTGGGAAAGGGTGCTGTCGAGGCTGAAGGCAGCAGCAAAGCCCGCAGCCCCCAGGTCTGTGGGGCTACGCAAGCGGTTCCCAAAGAGCTTTAGAACAAGGCATAGTTTTCCCAGCTGGCTCTTTGGGTGGGGGACCCATCTCCAGCCGTATGGCTATTTTTGTGCCTGACGCGGTGCGTAGTGGCATAGGGTGGTTTTGAGGCTGAAGGCAGCAGGAAAGCCCGCAGCCCCCACGTCTGTGGGGCCAAGCAAGCGGTTCCCAAAGAGCTTTAGAACAAGGCATAGTTTTCCCAGCTGGCTCTTTGGGCGGGGGACCCATCTCCAGCCGTATGGCCATTTTTGTGCCTGGCGCGGCGCCAAGTGGGAAAGGGTGGCTTTGAGGCTGAAGGCAGCAGGAAAGCCCGCAGCCCCCAGGTCTGTGGGGCTACGCAAGCGGTTCCCAAAGAGCTTTAGAACAAGGCATAGTTTTCCCTGCTCGCTCTTAGGGCATGGGACCCATCTCCAGCCATAGGCCATTTTTGTGCCTGGCGCGGCGCCAAGTGGGAAAGGGTGCTGTCGAGGCTGAAGGCAGCAGGAAAGCCCGCAGCCCCCAGGTCTGTGGGGCTACGCAAGCGGTTCCCAAAGAGCTTTAGAACAAGGCATAGTTTTCCCTGCTGGCTCTTTGGGCGGGGGACCCATCTCCAGCCGTATGGCCATTTTTGTGCCTGGCCCGGCGCAAAGTGGGAAAGGGTGGCTTTGAGGCTGAAGGCAGCAGGAAAGCCCGCAGCCCCCAGGTCTGTGCGGCTACGCAAGCGGTTCCCAAAGAGCTTTAGAACAAGGCATAGTTTTCCCTGCTGGCTCTTTGGGCGGGGGACCCATCTCCAGCCGTACGGCCATTTTTGTGCCTGGCGCGGCGCCAAGAGGGAAAGGGTGGTGTCGAGGCTAAAGGCAGCAGGAAAGCCCGCAGCCCCCAGGTCTGTGGGGCTACGCAAGCGGTTCCCAAAGAGCTTTAGAACAAGGCATAGTTTTCCCTGCTGGCTCTTTGGGCGGGGGACCCATCTCCAGCCGTATGGCCATTTTTGTGCATGGCGCAGCGCCAAGTGGGAAATGGTGGTATCGAGGCTGAAGGCAGCAGGAAAGCCCGCAGCCCCCAGGTCTGTGGGGCTACGCAAGCGGTTCCCAAAGAGCTTTAGAACAAGGCATAGTTTTCCCTGCTGGCTCTTTGGGTGGGGGACCCATCTCCAGCCGTATGGCTATTTTTGTGCCTGACGCGGTGCGTAGTGGCATAGGGTGGTTTTGAGGCTGAAGGCAGCAGGAAAGCCCGCAGCCCCCACGTCTGTGGGGCCAAGCAAGCGGTTCCCAAAGAGCTTTAGAACAAGGCATAGTTTTCCCAGCTGGCTCTTTGGGCGGGGGACCCATCTCCAGCCGTATGGCCATTTTTGTGCCTGGCGCGGTGCGTAGTGGGAAAGGGTGGTTTTGAGGCTGAAGGCAGCAGGAAAGCCCGCAGCCCCCAGGTCTGTGGGGCTACGCAAGCGGTTCCCAAAGAGCTTTAGAACAAGGCATAGTTTTCCCTGCTGGCTCTTTGGGCGGGGGACCCATCTCCAGCCGTATGGCCATTTTTGTGCCTGGCACGGCGCCAAGTGGGAAAGGGTGGCTTTGAGGCTGAAGGCATCAGCAAAGCCCACAGCCCCCAGGTCTGTGGGGCTACGCAAGCGGTTCCCAAAGAGCTTTAGAACAAGGCATAGTTTTCCCTGCTGGCTCTTTGGGCGGGGGACCCATCTCCAGCCGTATGGCCATTTTTGTGCCTGGCGCGGCGCCAAGTGGGAAAGGGTGGCTTTGAGGCTGAAGGCAGCAGCAAAGCCTGCAGCCCCCAGGTCTGTGGGGCTACGCAAGCGGTTCCCAAAGAGCTTTAGAACAAGGCATAGTTTTCCCTGCTGGCTCTCTGGGCGGGGGACCCATCTGCAGCCGTATGGCCATTTTTGAGCCTGGAGCAGTGCCAAGTGGGAAAGGGTGGTTTTGAGGGTGAAGGCAGCAGGAAAGCCCGCAGCCCCCAGGTCTGTGGGGCTACGCAAGCGGTTCCCAAAGAGCTTTAGAACAAGGCATAGTTTTCCCTGCTGGCTCTTTGGGCGGGGGAACCATCTCCAGCCGTATGGCCATTTTTGTGCCTGGCGCGGCGCCAAGTGGGAAAGGGTGGTGTCGAGGCTGAAGGCAGCAGGAAAGCCCGCAGCCCCCACGTCTGTGGGGCCAAGCAAGCGGTTCCCAAAGAGCTTTAGAACAAGGCATAGTTTTCCCTGCTGGCTCTTTGGGCCTGGGACCCATCTCCAGCCATAGGCCTTTTTTGTGCTTGATAGGGCGCCAAGTGGGAAAGGGTGGCTTTGAGGCTGAAGGCAGCAGGAAAGCCTGCAGCCCCCAGGTCTGTGGGGCTACGCAAGCAGTTCCCAAAGAGCTTTAGAACAAGGCATAGTTTTCCCTGCTGGCTCTTTGGGCGGGGGACCCATCTCCAGCCATAGGCCATTTTTGTGCCTGGCCCGGCGCCCAGTGGGAAAGGGTGGCTTTGAGGCTTGAAGGCAGCAGGAAAGCCCGCAGCCCCCAGGTCTGTGGGGCTACGCAAGCGGTTCCCAAAGAGCTTTAGAACAAGGCATAGTTTTCCCTGCTGGCTCTTAGGGCGGGGGACCCATCTCCAGCCGTATGGCCATTTTTGTGCCTGGCGCGGCGCCAAGTGGGAAAGGGTGGTGTCGAGGCTGAAGGCAGCAGGAAAGCCCGCAGTCCCCAGGTCTGTGGGGCTACGCAAGCGGTTCCCAAAGAGCTTTAGAACAAGGCATAGTTTTCCCTGCTGGCTCTCTGGGCGGGGACCCATCTCCAGCCGTATGGCCATTTTTGTGCCTGGCACGGCGCCAAGTGGGAAAGGGTGGCTTTGAGGCTGAAGGCAGCAGCAAAGCCCGCAGCCCCCAGGTCTGTGGGGCTACGCAAGCGGTTCCCAAAGAGCTTTAGAACAAGGCATAGTTTTCCCTGCTGGCTCTTTGTTCGGGGGACCCATCTCCAGCCATAGGCCATTTTTGTGCCTGGCCCGGCGCCCAGTGGGAAAGGGTGGCTTTGAGGCTTGAAGGCAGCAGGAAAGCCCGCAGCCCCCAGGTCTGTGGGGCTACGCAAGCGGTTCCCAAAGAGCTTTAGAACAAGGCATAGTTTTCCCTGCTGGCTCTCTGGGCGGGGGACCCATCTCCAGCCGTATGGCCATTTTTGAGCCTGGCGCGGCGCCAAGTGGGAAAGGGTTGTGTCGAGGCTAAAGGCAGCAGGAAAGCCCGCAGCCCCCAGGTCTGTGGGGCTACGCAAGCGGTTCCCAAAGAGCTTTAGAACAAGGCATAATTTTCCCTGCTGGCTCTTTGGGCGGGGGACCCATCTCCAGCCGTATGGCCATTTTTGTGCCTGGCGCAGCGCCAAGTGGGAAAGGGTGGTTTTGAGGCTGAAGGCAGCAGCAAAGCCTGCAGCCCCCAGGTCTGTGGGGCTACGCAAGCGGTTCCCAAAGAGCTTTAGAACAAGGCATAGTTTTCCCTGCTGGCTCTTTGGGCATGGGACCCATCTCCAGCCATAGGCCATTTTTGTGCTTGATAGGGCGCCAAGTGGGAAAGGGTTGCTTTGAGGCTGAAGACAGCAGGAAAGCCCGCAGCCCCCAGGTCTGTGGGGCTACGCAAGAGGTTCCCAAAGAGCTTTAGAACAAGGCATAGTTTTCCCTGCTGGCTCTCTGGGCGGGGGACCCATCTCCAGCCGTATGGCCATTTTTGAGCCTGGCGCGGCGCCAGGTGGGAAAGGGTGGCTTTGAGGCTGAAGGCAGGAGCAAAGCCTGCAGCCCCCAGGTCTGTGGTGCTACGCAAGCGGTTCCCAAAGAGCTTTAGAACAAGGCATAGTTTTCCCAGCTGGCTATTAGGGCATGGGACCCATCTCCAGCCATAGGCCATTTTTGTGCTTGATAGGGCGCCAAGTGGGAAAGGGTTGCTTTGAGGCTGAAGACAGCAGGAAAGCCCGCAGCCCCCAGGTCTGTGGGGCTACGCAAGAGGTTCCCAAAGAGCTTTAGAACAAGGCATAGTTTTCCCTGCTGGCTCTCTGGGCGGGGGACCCATCTCCAGCCGTATGGCCATTTTTGAGCCTGGCGCGGCGCCAGGTGGGAAAGGGTGGCTTTGAGGCTGAAGGCAGGAGCAAAGCCTGCAGCCCCCAGGTCTGTGGTGCTACGCAAGCGGTTCCCAAAGAGCTTTAGAACAAGGCATAGTTTTCCCAGCTGGCTCTTAGGGCATGGGACCCATCTCCAGCCATAGGCCATTTTTGTGCCTGGCGCGAAGCCAAGTGGGAAAGGGTGCTGTCGAGGCTGAAGGCAGCAGGAAAGCCCGCAGCCCCAAGGTCTGTGGGGCTACGCAAGCGGTTCCCAAAGAGCTTTAGAACAAGGCATAGTTTTCCCTGCTGGCTCTTTGGGCGGGGGACCCATCTCCAGCCGTATGGCCATTTTTGTGCCTGGCCCGGCGCAAAGTGGGAAAGGGTGGCTTTGAGGCTGAAGGCAGCAGGAAAGCCCGCAGCCCCCAGGTCTGTGCGGCTACGCAAGCGGTGCCCAAAGAGCTTTAGAACAAGGCATAGTTTTCCCTGCTGGCTCTTTGGGCGGGGGACCCATCTCCAGCCGTACGGCCATTTTTGTGCCTGGCGCGGCGCCAAGAGGGAAAGGGTGGTGTCGAGGCTAAAGGCAGCAGGAAAGCCCGCAGCCCCCAGGTCTGTGGGGCTACGCAAGCGGTTCCCAAAGAGCGTTAGAACAAGGCATAGTTTTCCCTGCTGGCTCTTTGGGTGGGGGACCCATCTCCAGCCGTATGGCCATTTTTGTGCATGGCGCAGCGCCAAGTGGGAAATGGTGGTATCGAGGCTGAAGGCAGCAGGAAAGCCCGCAGCCCCCAGGTCTGTGCGGCTACGCAAGCGGTTCCCAAAGAGCTTTAGAACAAGGCATAGTTTTCCCTGCTGGCTCTTTGGGCATGGGACCCATCTCCACCCATAGGCCATTTTTGTGCCTGATAGGGCGCCAAGTGGGAAAGGGTGCTGTCGAGGCTGAAGGCAGCAGCAAAGCCCGCAGCCCCCAGGTCTGTGGGGCTACGCAAGCGGTTCCCAAAGAGCTTTAGAACAAGGCATAGTTTTCCCAGCTGGCTCTTTGGGTGGGGGACCCATCTCCAGCCGTATGGCTATTTTTGTGCCTGACGCGGTGCGTAGTGGCATAGGGTGGTTTTGAGGCTGAAGGCAGCAGGAAAGCCCGCAGCCCCCACGTCTGTGGGGCCAAGCAAGCGGTTCCCAAAGAGCTTTAGAACAAGGCATAGTTTTCCCAGCTGGCTCTTTGGGCGGGGGACCCATCTCCAGCCGTATGGCCATTTTTGTGCCTGGCGCGGCGCCAAGTGGGAAAGGGTGGTTTTGAGGCTGAAGGCAGCAGGAAAGCCCGCAGCCCCCAGGTCTGTGGGGCTACGCAAGCGGTTCCCAAAGAGCTTTAGAACAAGGCATAGTTTTCCCTGCTGGCTCTTTGGGCGGGGGACCCATCTCCAGCCGTATGGCCATTTTTGTGCCTGGCGCGGCGCCAAGTGGGTAAGGGTGGTGTCGAGGCTGAAGGCAGCAGCAAAGCCTGCAGCCCCCAGGTCTGTGGGGCCAAGCAAGCGGTTCCCAAAGAGCTTTAGAACAAGGCATAGTTTTCCCTGCTGGCTCTTTGGGCATGGGACCCAGCTCCAGCCGTATGGCCATTTTTGTCCCTGGCCCGGCGCCAAGTGGGAAAGGGTGGCTTTGAGGCTGAAGGCAGCAGGAAAGCCCGCAGCCCCCAGGTCTGTGGGGCTACGCAAGCGGTTCCCAAAGAGCTTTAGAACAAGGCATAGTTTTCCCTGCTCGCTCTTAGGGCATGGGACCCATCTCCAGCCATAGGCCATTTTTGTGCCTGGCGCGGCGCCAAGTGGGAAAGGGTGCTGTCGAGGCTGAAGGCAGCAGGAAAGCCCGCAGCCCCCAGGTCTGTGGGGCTACGCAAGCGGTTCCCAAAGAGCTTTAGAACAAGGCATAGTTTTCCCTGCTGGCTCTTTGGGCGGGGGACCCATCTCCAGCCGTATGGCCATTTTTGTGCCTGGCCCGGCGCAAAGTGGGAAAGGGTGGCTTTGAGGCTGAAGGCAGCAGGAAAGCCCGCAGCCCCCAGGTCTGTGCGGCTACGCAAGCGGTTCCCAAAGAGCTTTAGAACAAGGCATAGTTTTCCCTGCTGGCTCTTTGGGCGGGGGACCCATCTCCAGCCGTACGGCCATTTTTGTGCCTGGCGCGGCGCCAAGAGGGAAAGGGTGGTGTCGAGGCTAAAGGCAGCAGGAAAGCCCGCAGCCCCCAGGTCTGTGGGGCTACGCAAGCGGTTCCCAAAGAGCTTTAGAACAAGGCATAGTTTTCCCTGCTGGCTCTTTGGGCGGGGGACCCATCTCCAGCCGTATGGCCATTTTTGTGCATGGCGCAGCGCCAAGTGGGAAATGGTGGTATCGAGGCTGAAGGCAGCAGGAAAGCCCGCAGCCCCCAGGTCTGTGCGGCTACGCAAGCGGTTCCCAAAGAGCTTTAGAACAAGGCATAGTTTTCCCTGCTGGCTCTTTGGGTGGGGGACCCATCTCCAGCCGTATGGCTATTTTTGTGCCTGACGCGGTGCGTAGTGGCATAGGGTGGTTTTGAGGCTGAAGGCAGCAGGAAAGCCCGCAGCCCCCACGTCTGTGGGGCCAAGCAAGCGGTTCCCAAAGAGCTTTAGAACAAGGCATAGTTTTCCCAGCTGGCTCTTTGGGCGGGGGACCCATCTCCAGCCGTATGGCCATTTTTGTGCCTGGCGCGGTGCGTAGTGGGAAAGGGTGGTTTTGAGGCTGAAGGCAGCAGGAAAGCCCGCAGCCCCCAGGTCTGTGGGGCTACGCAAGCGGTTCCCAAAGAGCTTTAGAACAAGGCATAGTTTTCCCTGCTGGCTCTCTGGGCGGGGGACCCATCTCCAGCCGTATGGCCATTTTTGAGCCTGGAGCAGTGCCAAGTGGGAAAGGGTGGTTTTGAGGGTGAAGGCAGCAGGAAAGCCCGCAGCCCCCAGGTCTGTGGGGCTACGCAAGCGGTTCCCAAAGAGCTTTAGAACAAGGCATAGTTTTCCCTGCTGGCTCTTTGGGCGGGGGAACCATCTCCAGCCGTATGGCCATTTTTGTGCCTGGCGCGGCGCCAAGTGGGAAAGGGTGGTGTCGAGGCTGAAGGCAGCAGGAAAGCCCGCAGCCCCCACGTCTGTGGGGCCAAGCAAGCGGTTCCCAAAGAGCTTTAGAACAAGGCATAGTTTTCCCTGCTGGCTCTTTGGGCCTGGGACCCATCTCCAGCCATAGGCCTTTTTTGTGCTTGATAGGGCGCCAAGTGGGAAAGGGTGGCTTTGAGGCTGAAGGCAGCAGGAAAGCCTGCAGCCCCCAGGTCTGTGGGGCTACGCAAGCAGTTCCCAAAGAGCTTTAGAACAAGGCATAGTTTTCCCTGCTGGCTCTTTGTTCGGGGGACCCATCTCCAGCCATAGGCCATTTTTGTGCCTGGCCCGGCGCCCAGTGGGAAAGGGTGGCTTTGAGGCTTGAAGGCAGCAGGAAAGCCCGCAGCCCCCAGGTCTGTGGGGCTACGCAAGCGGTTCCCAAAGAGCTTTAGAACAAGGCATAGTTTTCCCTGCTGGCTCTTAGGGCGGGGGACCCATCTCCAGCCGTATGGCCATTTTTGTGCCTGGCGCGGCGCCAAGTGGGAAAGGGTGGTGTCGAGGCTGAAGGCAGCAGGAAAGCCCGCAGTCCCCAGGTCTGTGGGGCTACGCAAGCGGTTCCCAAAGAGCTTTAGAACAAGGCATAGTTTTCCCTGCTGGCTCTCTGGGCGGGGACCCATCTCCAGCCGTATGGCCATTTTTGAGCCTGGCGCGGCGCCAGGTGGGAAAGGGTGGCTTTGAGGCTGAAGGCAGGAGCAAAGCCTGCAGCCCCCAGGTCTGTGGGGCTACGCAAGCGGTTCCCAAAGAGCTTTAGAACAAGGCATAGTTTTCCCTGCTGGCTCTTTTGGCAGGGGACCCATCTCCAGCCGTATGGCCATTTTTGTCCCTGGCCCGGCGCCAAGTGGGAAAGGGTGGTGTTGAGGCTGAAGGCAGCAGCAAAGATTGCAGCCCCCACGTCTGTGGGGCCAAGCAAGCGGTTCCCAAAGAGCTTTAGAACAAGGCATAGTTTTCCCTGCTGGCTCTTTGGGCGGGGGACCCATCTCCAGCCGTATGGCCATTTTTGTGCCTGGCGCGGCGCCAAGTGGGAAAGGGTGGCTTTGAGGCTGAAGGCAGCAGGAAAGCCCGCAGCCCCCAGGTCTGTGGGGCTACGCAAGCGGTTCCCAAAGAGCTTTAGAACAAGGCATAGTTTTCCCTGCTGGCTCTTTGGGCGGGGGACCCATCTCCAGCCGTATGGCCATTTTTGTGCCTGGCCCGGCGCAAAGTGGGAAAGGGTGGCTTTGAGGCTGAAGGCAGCAGCAAAGACTGCAGCCCCCAGGTCTGTGGGGCTACGCAAGCGGTTCCCAAAGAGCTTTAGAACAAGGCATAGTTTTCCCTGCTGGCTCTTTGGGCGGGGGACCCATCTGCAGCCGTATGGCCATTTTTGAGCCTGGAGCAGTGCCAAGTGGGAAAGGGTGGTTTTGAGGGTGAAGGCAGCAGGAAAGCCCGCAGCCCCCAGGTCTGTGGGGCTACGCAAGCGGTTCCCAAAGAGCTTTAGAACAAGGCATAGTTTTCCCTGCTGGCTCTTTGGGCGGGGGACCCATCTCCAGCCGTATGGCCATTTTTGTGCCTGGCGCGGCGCCAAGTGGGAAAGGGTGGTGTCGAGGCTGAAGGCAGCAGGAAAGCCCGCAGCCCCCACGTCTGTGGGGCCAAGCAAGCGGTTCCCAAAGAGCTTTAGAACAAGGCATAGTTTTCCCTGCTGGCTCTTTGGGCCTGGGACCCATCTCCAGCCATAGGCCATTTTTGTGCTTGATAGGGCGCCAAGTGGGAAAGGGTGGCTTTGAGGCTGAAGGCAGCAGGAAAGCCTGCAGCCCCCAGGTCTGTGGGGCTACGCAAGCAGTTCCCAAAGAGCTTTAGAACAAGGCATAGTTTTCCCTGCTGGCTCTTTGTTCGGGGGACCCATCTCCAGCCATAGGCCATTTTTGTGCCTTGCCCGGCGCCCAGTGGGAAAAGGTGGCTTTGAGGCTTGAAGGCAGCAGGAAAGCCCGCAGCCCCCAGGTCTGTGGGGCTACGCAAGCGGTTCCCAAAGAGGTTTAGAACAAGGCATAGTTTTCCCTGCTGGCTCTCTGGGCGGGGGACCCATCTCCAGCCGTATGGCCATTTTTGAGCCTGGCGCGGCGCCAAGTGGGAAAGGGTTGTGTCGAGGCTAAAGGCAGCAGGAAAGCCCGCAGCCCCCAGGTCTGTGGGGCTACGCAAGCGGTTCCCAAAGAGCTTTAGAACAAGGCATAATTTTCCCTGCTGGCTCTTTGGGCGGGGAACCCATCTCCAGCCGTATGGCCATTTTTGTGCCTGGCGCAGCGCCAAGTGGGAAAGGGTGGTTTTGAGGCTGAAGGCAGCAGCAAAGCCTGCAGCCCCCAGGTCTGTGGGGCTACGCAAGCGGTTCCCAAAGAGCTTTAGAACAAGGCATAGTTTTCCCTGCTGGCTCTTTGGGCGGGGGACCCATCTCCAGCCGTATGGCCATTTTTGTGCCTGGCCGGGGGCCAAGTGGGAAAGGGTGGTTTTGAGGCTGAAGGCAGCAGGAAAGCCCGCAGCCCCCAGGTCTGTGCGGCTACGCAAGCGGTTCCCAAAGAGCTTTAGAACAAGGCATAGTTTTCCCTGCTGGCTCTTTGGGCATGGGACCCATCTCCAGCCATAGGCCATTTTTGTGCTTGATAGGGCGCCAAGTGGGAAAGGGTTGCTTTGAGGCTGAAGACAGCAGGAAAGCCCGCAGCCCCCAGGTCTGTGGGGCTACGCAAGAGGTTCCCAAAGAGCTTTAGAACAAGGCATAGTTTTCCCTGCTGGCTCTCTGGGCGGGGGACCCATCTCCAGCCGTATGGCCATTTTTGAGCCTGGCGCGGCGCCAGGTGGGAAAGGGTGGCTTTGAGGCTGAAGGCAGCAGGAAAGCCCGCAGCCCCCAGGTCTGTGCGGCTACGCAAGCGGTTCCCAAAGAGCTTTAGAACAAGGCATAGTTTTCCCAGCTGGCTCTTAGGGCATGGGACCCATCTCCAGCCATAGGCCATTTTTGTGCCTGGCGCGAAGCCAAGTGGGAAAGGGTGCTGTCGAGGCTGAAGGCAGCAGGAAAGCCCGCAGCCCCAAGGTCTGTGGGGCTACGCAAGCGGTTCCCAAAGAGCTTTAGAACAAGGCATAGTTTTCCCTGCTGGCTCTTTGGGCGGGGGACCCATCTCCAGCCGTATGGCCATTTTTGTGCCTGGCCCGGCGCAAAGTGGGAAAGGGTGGCTTTGAGGCTGAAGGCAGCAGGAAAGCCCGCAGCCCCCAGGTCTGTGCGGCTACGCAAGCGGTTCCCAAAGAGCTTTAGAACAAGGCATAGTTTTCCCTGCTAGCTCCTTGGGCATGGGACCCATCTCCAGCCGTACGGCCATTTTTGTGCCTGGCGCGGCGCCAAGAGGGAAAGGGTGGTATCGAGGCTGAAGGCAGCAGGAAAGCCCGCAGCCCCCAGGTCTGTGGGGCTACGCAAGCGGTTCCCAAAGAGCGTTAGAACAAGGCATAGTTTTCCCTGCTGGCTCTTTGGGCGGGGGACCCATCTCCAGCCGTATGGCCATTTTTGTGCATGGCGCAGCGCCAAGTGGGAAATGGTGGTATCGAGGCTGAAGGCAGCAGGAAAGCCCGCAGCCCCCAGGTCTGTGGGGCTACGCAAGCGGTTCCCAAAGAGCTTTAGAACAAGGCATAGTTTTCCCTGCTGGCTCTTTGGGCATGGGACCCATCTCCACCCATAGGCCATTTTTGTGCCTGATAGGGCGCCAAGTGGGAAAGGGTGGCTTTGAGGCTGAAGACAGCAGGAAAGCCTGCAGCCCCCAGGTCTGTGGGGCTACGCAAGCGGTTCCCAAAGAGCTTTAGAACAAGGCATAGTTTTCCCTGCTGGCTCTTTGGGCGGGGGACCCATCTCCAGCCGTATGGCCATTTTTGTACCTGATAGGGCGCCAAGTGGGAAAGGGTGGTGTCGAGGCTGAAGGCAGCAGGAAAGCCCGCAGCCCCCAGGTCTGTGGGGCTACGCAAGCGGTTCCCAAAGAGCTTTAGAACAAGGCATAGTTTTCCCTGCTGGCTCTTTGGGCGGGGGACCCATCTCCACCCATAGGCCATTTTTGTGCCTGATAGGGCGCCAAGTGGGAAAGGGTGGCTTTGAGGCTGAAGACAGCAGGAAAGCCTGCAGCCCCCAGGTCTGTGGGGCTATGCAAGCGGTTCCCAAAGAGCTTTAGAACAAGGCATAGTTTTCCCTGCTGGCTCTTTGGGCGGGGGACCCATCTCCAGCCGTATGGCCATTTTTGTGCCTGGCGCGGCGCCAAGTGGGAAAGGGTGGTGTCGAGGCTGAAGGCAGCAGGAAAGCCCGCAGTCCCAAGGTCTGTGGGGCTACGCAAGCGGTTCCCAAAGAGCTTTAGAACAAGGCATAGTTTTCCCTGCTGGCTCTCTGGGCGGGGACCCATCTCCAGCCGTATGGCCATTTTTGAGCCTGGCGCGGCGCCAGTTGGGAAGGGGTGGCTTTGAGGCTGAAGGCAGCAGGAAAGCCCGCAGCCCCCAGGTCTGTGGGGCCACGCAAGCGGTTCCCAAAGAGCTTTAGAACAAGGCATAGTTTTCCCTGCTGGCTCTTAGGGCGGGGGACCCATCTCCAGCCGTATGGCCATTTTTGAGCCTGGCGCGGCGCCAAGTGGGAAAGGGTGGTGTCGAGGCTGAAGGCAGCAGGAAAGCCCGCAGCCCCCAGGTCTGTGGGGCTACGCAAGCGGTTCCCAAAGAGCTTTAGAACAAGGCATAGTTTTCCCTGCTCGCTCTTTGGGCGGGGGACCCATCTCCAGCCGTATGGCCATTTTTGTGCCTGGCGAAGCCCCAAGACGGAAAGGGTGGCTTTGAATCTGAAGGCAGCAGGAAAGCCCGCAGCCCCCAGGTCTGTGGGGCTACGCAAGCGGTTCCCAAAGAGCTTTAGAACAAGGCATAGTTTTCCCTGCTGGCTCTTTGGGCGGGGGACCCATCTCCAGCCGTATGGCCATTTTTGTGCCTGGCGCGGCGCCAAGTGGGAAAGGGTGGTGTCGAGGCTGAAGGCAGCAGGAAAGCCCGCAGCCCCCACGTCTGTGGGGCCAAGCAAGCGGTTCCCAAAGAGCTTTAGAACAAGGCATAGTTTTCCCTGCTGGCTCTTTGGGCCTGGGACCCATCTCCAGCCGTATGGCCATTTTTGTGCCTGGCACGGCGCCAAGTGAGAAAGGGTGGCTTTGAGGCTGAAGGCAGCAGCAAAGCCCGCAGCCCCCAGGTCTGTGGGGCTACGCAAGCGGTTCCCAAAGAGCTTTAGAACAAGGCATAGTTTTCCCTGCTGGCTCTTTGTTCGGGGGACCCATCTCCAGCCATAGGCCATTTTTGTGCCTGGCCCGGCGCCCAGTGGGAAAGGGTGGCTTTGAGGCTTGAAGGCAGCAGGAAAGCCCGCAGCCCCCAGGTCTGTGGGGCTACGCAAGCGGTTCCCAAAGAGCTTTAGAACAAGGCATAGTTTTCCCTGCTGGCTCTCTGGGCGGGGGACCCATCTCCAGCCGTATGGCCATTTTTGTGCCTGGCGCGGCGCCAAGTGGGAAAGGGTTGTGTCGAGGCTAAAGGCAGCAGGAAAGCCTGCAGCCCCCAGGTCTGTGGGGCTACGCAAGCGGTTCCCAAAGAGCTTTAGAACAAGGCATAATTTTCCCTGCTGGCTCTTTGGGCGGGGGACCCATCTCCAGCCGTATGGCCATTTTTGTGCCTGGCGCAGCGCCAAGTGGGAAAGGGTGGTTTTGAGGCTGAAGGCAGCAGCAAAGCCTGCAGCCCCCAGGTCTGTGGGGCTACGCAAGCGGTTCCCAAAGAGCTTTAGAACAAGGCATAGTTTTCCCTGCTGGCTCTTTGGGCGGGGGACCCATCTCCAGCCGTATGGCCATTTTTGTGCCTGGCCGGGGGCCAAGTGGGAAAGGGTGGTTTTGAGGCTGAAGGCAGCAGGAAAGCCCGCAGCCCCCAGGTCTGTGCGGCTACGCAAGCGGTTCCCAAAGAGCTTTAGAACAAGGCATAGTTTTCCCTGCTGGCTCTTTGGGCATGGGACCCATCTCCAGCCATAGGCCATTTTTGTACTTGATAGGGCGCCAAGTGGGAAAGGGTTGCTTTGAGGCTGAAGACAGCAGGAAAGCCCGCAGCCCCCAGGTCTGTGGGGCTACGCAAGAGGTTCCCAAAGAGCTTTAGAACAAGGCATAGTTTTCCCTGCTGGCTCTCTGGGCGGGGGACCCATCTCCAGCCGTATGGCCATTTTTGAGCCTGGCGCGGCGCCAGGTGGGAAAGGGTGGCTTTGAGGCTGAAGGCAGGAGCAAAGCCTGCAGCCCCCAGGTCTGTGGTGCTACGCAAGCGGTTCCCAAAGAGCTTTAGAACAAGGCATAGTTTTCCCAGCTGGCTCTTAGGGCATGGGACCCATCTCCAGCCATAGGCCATTTTTGTGCCTGGCGCGAAGCCAAGTGGGAAAGGGTGCTGTCGAGGCTGAAGGCAGCAGGAAAGCCTGCAGCCCCCAGGTCTGTGGGGCTACGCAAGCGGTTCCCAAAGAGCTTTAGAACAAGGCATAGTTTTCCCTGCTGGCTCTTTGGGCGGGGGACCCATCTCCAGCCGTATGGCCATTTTTGTGCCTGGCCCGGCGCAAAGTGGGAAAGGGTGGCTTTGAGGCTGAAGGCAGCAGGAAAGCCCGCAGCCCCCAGGTCTGTGCGGCTACGCAAGCGGTGCCCAAAGAGCTTTAGAACAAGGCATAGTTTTCCCTGCTGGCTCTTTGGGCGGGGGACCCATCTCCAGCCGTACGGCCATTTTTGTGCCTGGCGCGGCGCCAAGAGGGAAAGGGTGGTGTCGAGGCTAAAGGCAGCAGGAAAGCCCGCAGCCCCCAGGTCTGTGGGGCTACGCAAGCGGTTCCCAAAGAGCGTTAGAACAAGGCATAGTTTTCCCTGCTGGCTCTTTGGGTGGGGGACCCATCTCCAGCCGTATGGCCATTTTTGTGCATGGCGCAGCGCCAAGTGGGAAATGGTGGTATCGAGGCTGAAGGCAGCAGGAAAGCCCGCAGCCCCCAGGTCTGTGGGGCTACGCAAGCGGTTCCCAAAGAGCTTTAGAACAAGGCATAGTTTTCCCTGCTGGCTCTTTGGGCATGGGACCCATCTCCACCCATAGGCCATTTTTGTGCCTGATAGGGCGCCAAGTGGGAAAGGGTGGCTTTGAGGCTGAAGACAGCAGGAAAGCCTGCAGCCCCCAGGTCTGTGGGGCTACGCAAGCGGTTCCCAAAGAGCTTTAGAACAAGGCATAGTTTTCCCTGCTGGCTCTTTGGGTGGGGGACCCATCTCCAGCCGTATGGCTATTTTTGTGCCTGACGCGGTGCGTAGTGGCATAGGGTGGTTTTGAGGCTGAAGGCAGCAGGAAAGCCTGCAGCCCCCACGTCTGTTGGGCCAAGCAAGCGGTTCCCAAAGAGCTTTAGAACAAGGCATAGTTTTCCCAGCTGGCTCTTTGGGCGGGGGACCCATCTCCAGCCGTATGGCCATTTTTGTGCCTGGCGCGGTGCGTAGTGGCATAGGGTGGTTTTGAGGCTGAAGGCAGCAGGAAAGCCCGCAGCCCCCAGGTCTGTGGGGCTACGCAAGCGGTTCCCAAAGAGCTTTAGAACAAGGCATAGTTTTCCCTGCTGGCTCTTTGGGCGGGGGACCCATCTCCAGCCGTATGGCCATTTTTGTGCCTGGCGCGGCGCCAAGTGGGTAAGGGTGGTGTCGAGGCTGAAGGCAGCAGCAAAGCCTGCAGCCCCCAGGTCTGTGGGGCCAAGCAAGCGGTTCCCAAAGAGCTTTAGAACAAGGCATAGTTTTCCCTGCTGGCTCTTTGGGCATGGGACCCAGCTCCAGCCGTATGGCCATTTTTGTCCCTGGCCCGGCGCCAAGTGGGAAAGGGTGGCTTTGAGGCTGAAGGCAGCAGGAAAGCCCGCAGCCCCCAGGTCTGTGGGGCTACGCAAGCGGTTCCCAAAGAGCTTTAGAACAAGGCATAGTTTTCCCTGCTCGCGCTTAGGGCATGGGACCCATCTCCAGCCATAGGCCATTTTTGTGCCTGGCGCGGCGCCAAGTGGGAAAGGGTGCTGTCGAGGCTGAAGGCAACAGGAAAGCCCGCAGCCCCAAGGTCTGTGGGGCTACGCAAGCGGTTCCCAAAGAGCTTTAGAACAAGGCATAGTTTTCCCTGCTGGCTCTTTGGGCGGGGGACCCATCTCCAGCCGTATGGCCATTTTTGTGCCTGGCCCGGCGCAAAGTGGGAAAGGGTGGCTTTGAGGCTGAAGGCAGCAGGAAAGCCCGCAGCCCCCAGGTCTGTGCGGCTACGCAAGCGGTTCCCAAAGAGCTTTAGAACAAGGCATAGTTTTCCCTGCTGGCTCTTTGGGCGGGGGACCCATCTCCAGCCATACGGCCATTTTTGTGCCTGGCGCGGCGCCAAGAGGGAAAGGGTGGTGTCGAGGCTAAAGGCAGCAGGAAAGCCCGCAGCCCCCAGGTCTGTGGGGCTACGCAAGCGGTTCCCAAAGAGCTTTAGAACAAGGCATAGTTTTCCCTGCTGGCTCTTTGGGCGGGGGACCCATCTCCAGCCGTATGGCCATTTTTGTGCATGGCGCAGCGCCAAGTGGGAAATGGTGGTATCGAGGCTGAAGGCAGCAGGAAAGCCCGCAGCCCCCAGGTCTGTGGGGCTACGCAAGCGGTTCCCAAAGAGCTTTAGAACAAGGCATAGTTTTCCCTGCTGGCTCTTTGGGTGGGGGACCCATCTCCAGCCGTATGGCTATTTTTGTGCCTGACGCGGTGCGTAGTGGCATAGGGTGGTTTTGAGGCTGAAGGCAGCAGGAAAGCCCGCAGCCCCCACGTCTGTGGGGCCAAGCAAGCGGTTCCCAAAGAGCTTTAGAACAAGGCATAGTTTTCCCAGCTGGCTCTTTGGGCGGGGGACCCATCTCCAGCCGTATGGCCATTTTTGTGCCTGGCGCGGTGCGTAGTGGGAAAGGGTGGCTTTGAGGCTGAAGGCAGCAGGAAAGCCCGCAGCCCCCAGGTCTGTGGGGCTACGCAAGCGGTTCCCAAAGAGCTTTAGAAGAAGGCATAGTTTTCCCTGCTGGCTCTTTGGGCGGGGGACCCATCTCCAGCCGTATGGCCATTTTTGTGCCTGGCACGGCGCCAAGTGGGAAAGGGTGGCTTTGAGGCTGAAGGCATCAGCAAAGCCCACAGCCCCCAGGTCTGTGGGGCTACGCAAGCGGTTCCCAAAGAGCTTTAGAACAAGGCATAGTTTTCCCTGCTGGCTCTTTGGGCGGGGGACCCATCTCCAGCCGTTTGGCCATTTTTGTGCCTGGCGCGGCGCCAAGTGGGAAAGGGTGGCTTTGAGGCTGAAGGCAGCAGCAAAGCCTGCAGCCCCCAGGTCTGTGGGGCTACGCAAGCGGTTCCCAAAGAGCTTTAGAACAAGGCATAGTTTTCCCTGCTGGCTCTCTGGGCGGGGGACCCATCTGCAGCCGTATGGCCATTTTTGAGCCTGGAGCAGTGCCAAGTGGGAAAGGGTGGTTTTGAGGGTGAAGGCAGCAGGAAAGCCCGCAGCCCCCAGGTCTGTGGGGCTACGCAAGCGGTTCCCAAAGAGCTTTAGAAGAAGGCATAGTTTTCCCTGCTGGCTCTTTGGGCGGGGGAACCATCTCCAGCCGTATGGCCATTTTTGTGCCTGGCGCGGCGCCAAGTGGGAAAGGGTGGTGTCGAGGCTGAAGGCAGCAGGAAAGCCCGCAGCCCCCACGTCTGTGGGGCCAAGCAAGCGGTTCCCAAAGAGCTTTAGAACAAGGCATAGTTTTCCCTGCTGGCTCTTTGGGCGGGGGACACATCTCCAGCCGTATGGCCATTTTTGTGCCTGGCGCGGCGCCAAGTGGGAAAGGGTGGTGTCGAGGCTGAAGGCAGCAGGAAAGCCCGCAGTCCCCAGGTCTGTGGGGCTACGCAAGCGGTTCCCAAAGAGCTTTAGAACAAGGCATAGTTTTCCCTGCTGGCTCTCTGGGCGGGGACCCATCTCCAGCCGTATGGCCATTTTTGAGCCTGGCGCGGCGCCAGGTGGGAAAGGGTGGCTTTGAGGCTGAAGGCAGGAGCAAAGCCTGCAGCCCCCAGGTCTGTGGGGCTACGCAAGCGGTTCCCAAAGAGCTTTAGAACAAGGCATAGTTTTCCCTGCTGGCTCTTTTGGCAGGGGACCCATCTCCAGCCGTATGGCCATTTTTGTGCCTGGCCCGGCGCCAAGTGGGAAAGGGTGGCTTTGAGGCTGAAGGCAGCAGCAAAGACTGCAGCCCCCAGGTCTGTGGGGCTACGCAAGCGGTTCCCAAAGAGCTTTAGAACAAGGCATAATTTTCCCTGCTGGCTCTCTGGGCGGGGGACCCATCTGCAGCCGTATGGCCATTTTTGAGCCTGGAGCAGTGCCAAGTGGGAAAGGGTGGTTTTGAGGGTGAAGGCAGCAGGAAAGCCCGCACCCCCCAGGTCTGTGGGGCTACGCAAGCGGTTCCCAAAGAGCTTTAGAACAAGGCATAGTTTTCCCTGCTGGCTCTTTGGGCGGGGGACCCATCTCCAGCCGTATGGCCATTTTTGTGCCTGGCGCGGCGCCAAGTGGGAAAGGGTGGTGTCGAGGCTGAAGGCAGCAGGAAAGCCCGCAGCCCCCAGGTCTGTGGGGCCAAGCAAGCGGTTCCCAAAGAGCTTTAGAACAAGGCATAGTTTTCCCTGCTGGCTCTTTGGGCCTGGGACCCATCTCCAGCCATAGGCCATTTTTGTGCTTGATAGGGCGCCAAGTGGGAAAGGGTGGCTTTGAGGCTGAAGGCAGCAGGAAAGCCTGCAGCCCCCAGGTCTGTGGGGCTACGCAAGCAGTTCCCAAAGAGCTTTAGAACAAGGCATAGTTTTCCCTGCTGGCTCTTTGTTCGGGGGACCCATCTCCAGCCATAGGCCATTTTTGTGCCTGGCCCGGCGCCCAGGGGGAAAGGGTGGCTTTGAGGCTTGAAGGCAGCAGGAAAGCCCGCAGCCCCCACGTCTGTGGGGCCAAGCAAGCGGTTCCCAAAGAGCTTTAGAACAAGGCATAGTTTTCCCTGCTGGCTCTCTGGGCGGGGGACCCATCTCCAGCCGTATGGCCATTTTTGAGCCTGGCGCGGCGCCAAGTGGGAAAGGGTTGTGTCGAGGCTAAAGGCAGCAGGAAAGCCCGCAGCCCCCAGGTCTGTGGGGCTACGCAAGCGGTTCCCAAAGAGCTTTAGAACAAGGCATAATTTTCCCTGCTGGCTCTTTGGGCGGGGAACCCATCTCCAGCCGTATGGCCATTTTTGTGCCTGGCGCAGCGCCAAGTGGGAAAGGGTGGTTTTGAGGCTGAAGGCAGCAGCAAAGCCTGCAGCCCCCAGGTCTGTGGGGCTACGCAAGCGGTTCCCAAAGAGCTTTAGAACAAGGCATAGTTTTCCCTGCTGGCTCTTTGGGCGGGGGACCCATCTCCAGCCGTATGGCCATTTTTGTGCCTGGCCGGGGGCCAAGTGGGAAAGGGTGGTTTTGAGGCTGAAGGCAGCAGGAAAGCCCGCAGCCCCCAGGTCTGTGCGGCTACGCAAGCGGTTCCCAAAGAGCTTTAGAACAAGGCATAGTTTTCCCTGCTGGCTCTTTGGGCATGGGACCCATCTCCAGCCATAGGCCATTTTTGTACTTGATAGGGCGCCAAGTGGGAAAGGGTTGCTTTGAGGCTGAAGACAGCAGGAAAGCCCGCAGCCCCCAGGTCTGTGGGGCTACGCAAGAGGTTCCCAAAGAGCTTTAGAACAAGGCATAGTTTTCCCTGCTGGCTCTCTGGGCGGGGGACCCATCTCCAGCCGTATGGCCATTTTTGAGCCTGGCGCGGCGCCAGGTGGGAAAGGGTGGCTTTGAGGCTGAAGGCAGGAGCAAAGCCTGCAGCCCCCAGGTCTGTGGTGCTACGCAAGCGGTTCCCAAAGAGCTTTAGAACAAGGCATAGTTTTCCCAGCTGGCTCTTAGGGCATGGGACCCATCTCCAGCCATAGGCCATTTTTGTGCCTGGCGCGAAGCCAAGTGGGAAAGGGTGCTGTCGAGGCTGAAGGCAGCAGGAAAGCCCGCAGCCCCAAGGTCTGTGGGGCTACGCAAGCGGTTCCCAAAGAGCTTTAGAACAAGGCATAGTTTTCCCTGCTGGCTCTTTGGGCGGGGGACCCATCTCCAGCCGTATGGCCATTTTTGTGCCTGGCCCGGCGCAAAGTGGGAAAGGGTGGCTTTGAGGCTGAAGGCAGCAGGAAAGCCCGCAGCCCCCAGGTCTGTGCGGCTACGCAAGCGGTTCCCAAAGAGCTTTAGAACAAGGCATAGTTTTCCCTGCTGGCTCTTTGGGCGGGGGACCCATCTCCAGCCGTACGGCCATTTTTGTGCCTGGCGCGGCGCCAAGAGGGAAAGGGTGGTATCGAGGCTGAAGGCAGCAGGAAAGCCCGCAGCCCCCAGGTCTGTGGGGCTACGCAAGCGGTTCCCAAAGAGCGTTAGAACAAGGCATAGTTTTCCCTGCTGGCTCTTTGGGCGGGGGACCCATCTCCAGCCGTATGGCCATTTTTGTGCATGGCGCAGCGCCAAGTGGGAAATGGTGGTATCGAGGCTGAAGGCAGCAGGAAAGCCCGCAGCCCCCAGGTCTGTGGGGCTACGCAAGCGGTTCCCAAAGAGCTTTAGAACAAGGCATAGTTTTCCCTGCTGGCTCTTTGGGCATGGGACCCATCTCCACCCATAGGCCATTTTTGTGCCTGATAGGGCGCCAAGTGGGAAAGGGTGGCTTTGAGGCTGAAGACAGCAGGAAAGCCTGCAGCCCCCAGGTCTGTGGGGCTACGCAAGCGGTTCCCAAAGAGCTTTAGAACAAGGCATAGTTTTCCCTGCTGGCTCTTTGGGTGGGGGACCCATCTCCAGCCGTATGGCTATTTTTGTGCCTGACGCGGTGCGTAGTGGCATAGGGTGGTTTTGAGGCTGAAGGCAGCAGGAAAGCCCGCAGCCCCCACGTCTGTGGGGCCAAGCAAGCGGTTCCCAAAGAGCTTTAGAACAAGGCATAGTTTTCCCTGCTGGCTCTTTGGGCGGGGGACCCATCTCCAGCCGTATGGCCATTTTTGTGCCTGGCACGGCGCCAAGTGGGAAAGGGTGGTTTTGAGGCTGAAGGCAGCAGGAAAGCCCGCAGCCCCCAGGTCTGTGGGGCTACGCAAGCGGTTCCCAAAGAGCTTTAGAACAAGGCATAGTTTTCCCTGCTGGCTCTTTGGGCGGGGGACCCATCTCCAGCCGTATGGCCATTTTTGTGCCTGGCGCGGCGCCAAGTGGGTAAGGGTGGTGTCGAGGCTGAAGGCAGCAGCAAAGCCTGCAGCCCCCAGGTCTGTGGGGCCAAGCAAGCGGTTCCCAAAGAGCTTTAGAACAAGGCATAGTTTTCCCTGCTGGCTCTTTGGGCATGGGACCCAGCTCCAGCCGTATGGCCATTTTTGTCCCTGGCCCGGCGCCAAGTGGGAAAGGGTGGCTTTGAGGCTGAAGGCAGCAGGAAAGCCCGCAGCCCCCAGGTCTGTGGGGCTACGCAAGCGGTTCCCAAAGAGCTTTAGAACAAGGCATAGTTTTCCCTGCTCGCTCTTAGGGCATGGGACCCATCTCCAGCCATAGGCCATTTTTGTGCCTGGCGCGGCGCCAAGTGGGAAAGGGTGCTGTCGAGGCTGAAGGCAGCAGGAAAGCCCGCAGCCCCAAGGTCTGTGGGGCTACGCAAGCGGTTCCCAAAGAGCTTTAGAACAAGGCATAGTTTTCCCTGCTGGCTCTTTGGGCGGGGGACCCATCTCCAGCCGTATGGCCATTTTTGTGCCTGGCCCGGCGCAAAGTGGGAAAGGGTGGCTTTGAGGCTGAAGGCAGCAGGAAAGCCCGCAGCCCCCAGGTCTGTGGGGCTACGCAAGCGGTTCCCAAAGAGCTTTAGAACAAGGCATAGTTTTCCCTGCTGGCTCTTTGGGCGGGGGACCCATCTCCAGCCGTACGGCCATTTTTGTGCCTGGCGCGGCGCCAAGAGGGAAAGGGTGGTGTCGAGGCTAAAGGCAGCAGGAAAGCCCGCAGCCCCCAGGTCTGTGGGGCTACGCAAGCGGTTCCCAAAGAGCTTTAGAACAAGGCATAGTTTTCCCTGCTGGCTCTTTGGGCGGGGGACCCATCTCCAGCCGTATGGCCATTTTTGTGCATGGCGCAGCGCCAAGTGGGAAATGGTGGTATCGAGGCTGAAGGCAGCAGGAAAGCCCGCAGCCCCCAGGTCTGTGGGGCTACGCAAGCGGTTCCCAAAGAGCTTTAGAACAAGGCATAGTTTTCCCTGCTGGCTCTTTGGGTGGGGGACCCATCTCCAGCCGTATGGCTATTTTTGTGCCTGACGCGGTGCGTAGTGGCATAGGGTGGTTTTGAGGCTGAAGGCAGCAGGAAAGCCCGCAGCCCCCACGTCTGTGGGGCCAAGCAAGCGGTTCCCAAAGAGCTTTAGAACAAGGCATAGTTTTCCCAGCTGGCTCTTTGGGCGGGGGACCCATCTCCAGCCGTATGGCCATTTTTGTGCCTGGCGCGGTGCGTAGTGGGAAAGGGTGGTTTTGAGGCTGAAGGCAGCAGGAAAGCCCGCAGCCCCCAGGTCTGTGGGGCTACGCAAGCGGTTCCAAAAGAGCTTTAGAACAAGGCATAGTTTTCCCTGCTGGCTCTTTGGGCGGGGGACCCATCTCCAGCCGTATGGCCATTTTTGTGCCTGGCACGGCGCCAAGTGGGAAAGGGTGGCTTTGAGGCTGAAGGCATCAGCAAAGCCCACAGCCCCCAGGTCTGTGGGGCTACGCAAGCGGTTCCCAAAGAGCTTTAGAACAAGGCATAGTTTTCCCTGCTGGCTCTTTGGGCGGGGGACCCATCTCCAGCCGTATGGCCATTTTTGTGCCTGGCGCGGCGCCAAGTGGGAAAGGGTGGCTTTGAGGCTGAAGGCAGCAGCAAAGCCTGCAGCCCCCAGGTCTGTGGGGCTACGCAAGCGGTTCCCAAAGAGCTTTAGAACAAGGCATAGTTTTCCCTGCTGGCTCTCTGGGCGGGGGACCCATCTGCAGCCGTATGGCCATTTTTGAGCCTGGAGCAGTGCCAAGTGGGAAAGGGTGGTTTTGAGGCTGAAGGCAGCAGGAAAGCCCGCAGCCCCCAGGTCTGTGGGGCTACGCAAGCGGTTCCCAAAGAGCTTTAGAACAAGGCATAGTTTTCCCTGCTGGCTCTTTGGGCGGGGGACCCATCTCCAGCCGTATGGCCATTTTTGTGCCTGGCGCGGCGCCAAGTGGGTAAGGGTGGTGTCGAGGCTGAAGGCAGCAGCAAAGCCTGCAGCCCCCAGGTCTGTGGGGCCAAGCAAGCGGTTCCCAAAGAGCTTTAGAACAAGGCATAGTTTTCCCTGCTGGCTCTTTGGGCATGGGACCCAGCTCCAGCCGTATGGCCATTTTTGTCCCTGGCCCGGCGCCAAGTGGGAAAGGGTGGCTTTGAGGCTGAAGGCAGCAGGAAAGCCCGCAGCCCCCAGGTCTGTGGGGCTACGCAAGCGGTTCCCAAAGAGCTTTAGAACAAGGCATAGTTTTCCCTGCTCGCTCTTAGGGCATGGGACCCATCTCCAGCCATAGGCCATTTTTGTGCCTGGCGCGGCGCCAAGTGGGAAAGGGTGCTGTCGAGGCTGAAGGCAGCAGGAAAGCCCGCAGCCCCAAGGTCTGTGGGGCTACGCAAGCGGTTCCCAAAGAGCTTTAGAACAAGGCATAGTTTTCCCTGCTGGCTCTTTGGGCGGGGGACCCATCTCCAGCCGTATGGCCATTTTTGTGCCTGGCCCGGCGCAAAGTGGGAAAGGGTGGCTTTGAGGCTGAAGGCAGCAGGAAAGCCCGCAGCCCCCAGGTCTGTGCGGCTACGCAAGCGGTTCACAAAGAGCTTTAGAACAAGGCATAGTTTTCCCTGCTGGCTCTTTGGGCGGGGGACCCATCTCCAGCCGTATGGCCATTTTTGTGCATGGCGCAGCGCCAAGTGGGAAATGGTGGTATCGAGGCTGAAGGCAGCAGGAAAGCCCGCAGCCCCCAGGTCTGTGGGGCTACGCAAGCGGTTCCCAAAGAGCTTTAGAACAAGGCATAGTTTTCCCTGCTGGCTCTTTGGGCGGGGGACCCATCTCCAGCCGTATGGCCATTTTTGTGCATGGCGCAGCGCCAAGTGGGAAATGGTGGTATCGAGGCTGAAGGCAGCAGGAAAGCCCGCAGCCCCCAGGTCTGTGGGGCTACGCAAGCGGTTCCCAAAGAGCTTTAGAACAAGGCATAGTTTTCCCTGCTGGCTCTTTGGGTGGGGGACCCATCTCCAGCCGTATGGCTATTTTTGTGCCTGACGCGGTGCGTAGTGGCATAGGGTGGTTTTGAGGCTGAAGGCAGCAGGAAAGCCCGCAGCCCCCACGTCTGTGGGGCCAAGTAAGCGGTTCCCAAAGAGCTTTAGAACAAGGCATAGTTTTCCCAGCTGGCTCTTTGGGCGGGGGACCCATCTCCAGCCGTATGGCCATTTTTGTGCCTGGCGCGGTGCGTAGTGGGAAAGGGTGGTTTTGAGGCTGAAGGCAGCAGGAAAGCCCGCAGCCCCCAGGTCTGTGGGGCTACGCAAGCGGTTCCCAAAGAGCTTTAGAACAAGGCATAGTTTTCCCTGCTGGCTCTTTGGGCGGGGGACCCATCTCCAGCCGTATGGCCATTTTTGCGCCTGGCACGGCGCCAAGTGGGAAAGGGTGGCTTTGAGGCTGAAGGCATCAGCAAAGCCCACAGGCCCCAGGTCTGTGGGGCTACGCAAGCGGTTCCCAAAGAGCTTTAGAACAAGGCATAGTTTTCCCTGCTGGCTCTTTGGGCGGGGGACCCATCTCCAGCCGTATGGCCATTTTTGTGCCTGGCGCGGCGCCAAGTGGGAAAGGGTGGCTTTGAGGCTGAAGGCAGCAGCAAAGCCTGCAGCCCCCAGGTCTGTGGGGCTACGCAAGCGGTTCCCAAAGAGCTTTAGACCAAGGCATAGTTTTCCCTGCTGGCTCTCTGGGCGGGGGACCCATCTGCAGCCGTATGGCCATTTTTGAGCCTGGAGCAGTGCCAAGTGGGAAAGGGTGGTTTTGAGGGTGAAGGCAGCAGGAAAGCCCGCAGCCCCCAGGTCTGTGGGGCTACGCAAGCGGTTCCCAAAGAGCTTTAGAACATGGCATAGTTTTCCCTGCTGGCTCTCTGGGCGGGGGACCCATCTCCAGCCGTATGGCCATTTTTGAGCCTGGAGCAGTGCCAAGTGGGAAAGGGTGGTGTCGAGGCTGAAGGCAGCAGGAAAGCCCGCAGCCCCCACGTCTGTGGGGCCAAGCAAGCGGTTCCCAAAGAGCTTTAGAACAAGGCATAGTTTTCCCTGCTGGCTCTTTGGGCCTTGGACCCATCTCCAGCCATAGGCCTTTTTTGTGCTTGATAGGGCGCCAAGTGGGAAAGGGTGGCTTTGAGGCTGAAGGCAGCAGGAAAGCCTGCAGCCCCCAGGTCTGTGGGGCTACGCAAGCAGTTCCCAAAGAGCTTTAGAACAAGGCATAGTTTTCCCTGCTGGCTCTTTGTTCGGGGGACCCATCTCCAGCCATAGGCCATTTTTGTGCCTGGTCCGGCGCCCAGTGGGAAAGGGTGGCTTTGAGGCTTGAAGGCAGCAGGAAAGCCCGCAGCCCCCAGGTCTGTGGGGCTACGCAAGCGGTTCCCAAAGAGCTTTAGAACAAGGCATAATTTTCCCTGCTGGCTCTTTGGGCGGGGGACCCATCTCCAGCCGTATGGCCATTTTTGTGCCTGGCGCGGCGCCAAGTGGGAAAGGGTGGCTTTGAGGCTGAAGGCAGCAGCAAAGCCCACAGCCACCAGGTCTGTGGGGTACGCAAGCGGTTCCCAAAGAGCTTTAGAACAAGGCATAGTTTTCCCTGCTGGCTCTTTGGGCGGGGGACACATCTCCAGCCGTATGGCCATTTTTGTGCCTGATAGGGCGCCAAGTGGGAAAGGGTGGTGTCGAGGCTGAAGGCAGCAGGAAAGCCCGCAGCCCCCAGGTCTGTGGGGCTACGCAAGCGGTTCCCAAAGAGCTTTAGAACAAGGCATAGTTTTCCCTGCTGGCTCTTTGGGCGGGGGACCCATCTCCAGCCATATGGCCATTTTTGTGCCTGATAGGGCGCCAAGTGGGAAAGGGTGGCTTTGAGGCTGAAGACAGCAGGAAAGCCTGCAGCCCCCAGGTCTGTGGGGCTATGCAAGCGGTTCCCAAAGAGCTTTAGAACAAGGCATAGTTTTCCCTGCTGGCTCTTAGGGCGGGGGACCCATCTCCAGCCGTATGGCCATTTTTGTGCCTGGCGCGGCGCCAAGTGGGAAAGGGTTGCTTTGAGGCTGAAGGCAGCAGGAAAGCCCGCAGTCCCCAGGTCTGTGGGGCTACGCAAGCGGTTCCCAAAGAGCTTTAGAACAAGGCATAGTTTTCCCTGCTGGCTCTCTGGGCGGGGACCCATCTCCAGCCGTATGGCCATTTTTGAGCCTGGCGCGGCGCCAAGTGGGAAAGGGTGGCTTTGAGGCTGAAGGCAGGAGCAAAGCCTGCAGCCCCCAGGTCTGTGGGGCTACGCAAGCGGTTCCCAAAGAGCTTTAGAACAAGGCATAGTTTTCCCTGCTGGCTCTTTGGGCGGGGGACCCATCTCCAGCCGTATGGCCATTTTTGTGCCTGGCACGGCGCCAAGTGGGAAAGGGTGGCTTTGAGGCTGAAGGCAGCAGGAAAGCCCGCAGCCCCCAGGTCTGTGGGGCTACGCAAGCGGTTCCCAAAGACCTTTAGAACAAGGCATAGTTTTCCCTGCTGGCTCTTTGGGCGGGGGACCCATCTCCAGCCGTATGGCCATTTTTGTGCCTGGCGCGGCGCCAAGTGGGAAAGGGTGGCTTTGAGGCTGAAGGCAGCAGCAAAGACTGCAGCCCCCAGGTCTGTGGGGCTACGCAAGCGGTTCCCAAAGAGCTTTAGAACAAGGCATAATTTTCCCTGCTGGCTCTCTGGGCGGGGGACCCATCTGCAGCCGTATGGCCATTTTTGAGCCTGGAGCAGTGCCAAGTGGGAAAGGGTGGTTTTGAGGGTGAAGGCAGCAGGAAAGCCCGCAGCCCCCAGGTCTGTGGGGCTACGCAAGCGGTTCCCAAAGAGCTTTAGAACAAGGCATAGTTTTCCCTGCTGGCTCTTTGGGCGGGGGACCCATCTCCAGCCGTATGGCCATTTTTGTGCCTGGCGCGGCGCCAAGTGGGAAAGGGTGGTGTCGAGGCTGAAGGCAGCAGGAAAGCCCGCAGCCCCCACGTCTGTGGGGCCAAGCAAGCGGTTCCCAAAGAGCTTTAGAACAAGGCATAGTTTTCCCTGCTGGCTCTTTGGGCCTGGGACCCATCTCCAGCCATAGGCCATTTTTGTGCTTGATAGGGCGCCAAGTGGGAAAGGGTGGCTTTGAGGCTGAAGGCAGCAGGAAAGCCTGCAGCCCCCAGGTCTGTGGGGCTACGCAAGCAGTTCCCAAAGAGCTTTAGAACAAGGCATAGTTTTCCCTGCTGGCTCTTTGGGCGGGGGACCCATCTCCAGCCATAGGCCATTTTTGTGCCTGGCCCGGCGCCCAGTGGGAAAGGGTGGCTTTGAGGCTTGAAGGCAGCAGGAAAGCCCGCAGCCCCCAGGTCTGTGGGGCTACGCAAGCGGTTCCCAAAGAGCTTTAGAACAAGGCATAGTTTTCCCTGCTGGCTCTCTGGGCGGGGGACCCATCTCCAGCCGTATGGCCATTTTTGAGCCTGGCGCGGCGCCAAGTGGGAAAGGGTTGTGTCGAGGCTAAAGGCAGCAGGAAAGCCCGCAGCCCCCAGGTCTGTGGGGCTACGCAAGCGGTTCCCAAAGAGCTTTAGAACAAGGCATAATTTTCCCTGCTGGCTCTTTGGGCGGGGGACCCATCTCCAGCCGTACGGCCATTTTTGTGCCTGGCGCGGCGCCAAGTGGGAAAGGGTGGTTTTGAGGGTGAAGGCAGCAGCAAAGCCTGCAGCCCCCAGGTCTGTGGGGCTACGCAAGCGGTTCCCAAAGAGCTTTAGAACAAGGCATAGTTTTCCCTGCTGGCTCTTTGGGCGGGGGACCCATCTCCAGCCGTATGGCCATTTTTGTGCCTGGCCGGGGGCCAAGTGGGAAAGGGTGGTTTTGAGGCTGAAGGCAGCAGGAAAGCCCGCAGCCCCCAGGTCTGTGCGGCTACGCAAGCGGTTCCCAAAGAGCTTTAGAACAAGGCATAGTTTTCCCTGCTGGCTCTTTGGGCATGGGACCCATCTCCAGCCATAAGCCATTTTTGTGCTTGATAGGGCGCCAAGTGGGAAAGGGTGGCTTTGAGGCTGAAGACAGCAGGAAAGCCCGCAGCCCCCAGGTCTGTGGGGCTACGCAAGAGGTTCCCAAAGAGCTTTAGAACAAGGCATAGTTTTCCCTGCTGGCTCTCTGGGCGGGGGACCCATCTCCAGCCGTATGGCCATTTTTGAGCCTGGCGCGGCGCCAGGTGGGAAAGGGTGGCTTTGAGGCTGAAGGCAGGAGCAAAGCCTGCAGCCCCCAGGTCTGTGGTGCTACGCAAGCGGTTCCCAAAGAGCTTTAGAACAAGGCATAGTTTTCCCTGCTGGCTCTTAGGGCATGGGACCCATCTCCAGCCATAGGCCATTTTTGTGCCTGGCGCGAAGCCAAGTGGGAAAGGGTGCTGTCGAGGCTGAAGGCAGCAGGAAAGCCCGCAGCCCCAAGGTCTGTGGGGCTACGCAAGCGGTTCCCAAAGAGCTTTAGAACAAGGCATAGTTTTCCCTGCTGGCTCTTTGGGCGGGGGACCCATCTCCAGCCGTATGGCCATTTTTGTGCCTGGCCCGGCGCAAAGTGGGAAAGGGTGGCTTTGAGGCTGAAGGCAGCAGGAAAGCCCGCAGCCCCCAGGTCTGTGCGGCTACGCAAGCGGTTCCCAAAGAGCTTTAGAACAAGGCATAGTTTTCCCTGCTGGCTCTTTGGGCGGGGGACCCATCTCCAGCCGTACGGCCATTTTTGTGCCTGGCGCGGCGCCAAGAGGGAAAGGGTGGTATCGAGGCTGAAGGCAGCAGGAAAGCCCGCAGCCCCCAGGTCTGTGGGGCTATGCAAGCGGTTCCCAAAGAGCGTTAGAACAAGGCATAGTTTTCCCTGCTGGCTCTTTGGGCGGGGGACCCATCTCCAGCCGTATGGCCATTTTTGTTCATGGCGCAGCGCCAAGTGGGAAATGGTGGTATCGAGGCTGAAGGCAGCAGGAAAGCCCGCAGCCCCCAGGTCTGTGGGGCTACGCAAGCGGTTCCCAAAGAGCTTTAGAACAAGGCATAGTTTTCCCTGCTGGCTCTTTGGGCATGGGACCCATCTCCACCCATAGGCCATTTTTGTGCCTGATAGGGCGCCAAGTGGGAAAGGGTGGCTTTGAGGCTGAAGACAGCAGGAAAGCCTGCAGCCCCCAGGTCTGTGGGGCTACGCAAGCGGTTCCCAAAGAGCTTTAGAACAAGGCATAGTTTTCCCTGCTGGCTCTTTGGGTGGGGGACCCATCTCCAGCCGTATGGCTATTTTTGTGCCTAACACGGTGCGTAGTGGCATAGGGTGGTTTTGAGGCTGAAGGCAGCAGGAAAGCCCGCAGCCCCCACGTCTGTGGGGCCAAGCAAGCGGTTCCCAAAGAGCTTTAGAACAAGGCATAGTTTTCCCAGCTGGCTCTTTGGGCGGGGGACCCATCTCCAGCCGTATGGCCATTTTTGTGCCTGGCACGGCGCCAAGTGGGAAAGGGTGGTGTCGAGGCTGAAGGCAGCAGGAAAGCCCGCAGCCCCCAGGTCTGTGGGGCTACGCAAGCGGTTCCCAAAGAGCTTTAGAACAAGGCATAGTTTTCCCTGCTGGCTCTTTGGGCGGGGGACCCATCTCCAGCCATAGGCCATTTTTGTGCCTGGCGCGAAGCCAAGTGGGAAAGGGTGCTGTCGAGGCTGAAGGCAGCAGGAAAGCCCGCAGCCCCAAGGTCTGTGGGGCTACGCAAGCGGTTCCCAAAGAGCTTTAGAACAAGGCATAGTTTTCCCTGCTGGCTCTTTGGGCGGGGGACCCATCTCCAGCCGTATGGCCATTTTTGTGCCTGGCCCGGCGCAAAGTGGGAAAGGGTGGCTTTGAGGCTGAAGGCAGCAGGAAAGCCCGCAGCCCCCAGGTCTGTGCGGCTACGCAAGCGGTTCCCAAAGAGCTTTAGAACCAGGCATAGTTTTCCCTGCTGGCTCTTTGGGCGGGGGACCCATCTCCAGCCGTATGGCCATTTTTGTGCCTGGCGCGGCGCCAAGAGGGAAAGGGTGGTGTCGAGGCTAAAGGCAGCAGGAAAGCCCGCAGCCCCCAGGTCTGTGGGGCTACGCAAGCGGTTCCCAAAGAGCTTTAGAACAAGGCATAGTTTTCCCTGCTGGCTCTTTGGGCGGGGGACCCATCTCCAGCCGTATGGCCATTTTTGTGCATGGCGCAGCGCCAAGTGGGAAATGGTGGTATCGAGGCTGAAGGCAGCAGGAAAGCCCGCAGCCCCCAGGTCTGTGGGGCTACGCAAGCGGTTCCCAAAGAGCTTTAGAACAAGGCATAGTTTTCCCTGCTGGCTCTTTGGGCATGGGACCCATCTCCACCCATAGGCCATTTTTGTGCCTGATAGGGCGCCAAGTGGAAAGGGTGGCTTTGAGGCTGAAGACAGCAGGAAAGCCTGCAGCCCCCAGGTCTGTGGGGCTACGCAAGCGGTTCCCAAAGAGCTTTAGAACAAGGCATAGTTTTCCCTGCTGGCTCTTTGGGTGGGGGACCCATCTCCAGCCGTATGGCTATTTTTGTGCCTGACGCGGTGCGTAGTGGCATAGGGTGGTTTTGAGGCTGAAGGCAGCAGGAAAGCCCGCAGCCCCTACGTCTGTGGGGCTACGCAAGCGGTTCCCAAAGAGCTTTAGAACAAGGCATAGTTTTCCCTGCTGGCTCTTTTGGCAGGGGACCCATCTCCAGCCGTATGGCCATTTTTGTCCCTGGCCCGGCGCCAAGTGGGAAAGGGTGGTGTTGAGGCTGAAGGCAGCAGCAAAGACTGCAGCCCCCAGGTCTGTGCGGCTACGCAAGCGGTTCCCAAAGAGCTTTAGAACAAGGCATAGTTTTCCCTGCTGGCTCTTTGGGCGGGGGACCCATCTCCAGCCGTATGGCCATTTTTGTGCCTGGCACGGCGCCAAGTGGGAAAGGGTGGTTTTGAGGCTGAAGGCAGCAGCAAAGCCCGCAGCCCCCAGGTCTGTGGGGCCAAGCAAGCGGTTCCCAAAGAGCTTTAGAACCAGGCATAGTTTTCCCTGCTGGCTCTTTGGGCGGGGGACCCATCTCCAGCCGTATGGCCATTTTTGTGCCTGGCGCGGCGCCAAGAGGGAAAGGGTGGTGTCGAGGCTAAAGGCAGCAGGAAAGCCCGCAGCCCCCAGGTCTGTGGGGCTACGCAAGCGGTTCCCAAAGAGCTTTAGAACAAGGCATAGTTTTCCCTGCTGGCTCTTTGGGCGGGGGACCCATCTCCAGCCGTATGGCCATTTTTGTGCATGGCGCAGCGCCAAGTGGGAAATGGTGGTATCGAGGCTGAAGGCAGCAGGAAAGCCCGCAGCCCCCAGGTCTGTGGGGCTACGCAAGCGGTTCCCAAAGAGCTTTAGAACAAGGCATAGTTTTCCCTGCTGGCTCTTTGGGCATGGGACCCATCTCCACTCATAGGCCATTTTTGTGCCTGATAGGGCGCCAAGTGGAAAGGGTGGCTTTGAGGCTGAAGACAGCAGGAAAGCCTGCAGCCCCCAGGTCTGTGGGGCTACGCAAGCGGTTCCCAAAGAGCTTTAGAACAAGGCATAGTTTTCCCTGCTGGCTCTTTGGGTGGGGGACCCATCTCCAGCCGTATGGCTATTTTTGTGCCTGACGCGGTGCGTAGTGGCATAGGGTGGTTTTGAGGCTGAAGGCAGCAGGAAAGCCCGCAGCCCCTACGTCTGTGGGGCTACGCAAGCGGTTCCCAAAGAGCTTTAGAACAAGGCATAGTTTTCCCTGCTGGCTCTTTTGGCAGGGGACCCATCTCCAGCCGTATGGCCATTTTTGTCCCTGGCCCGGCGCCAAGTGGGAAAGGGTGGTGTTGAGGCTGAAGGCAGCAGCATAGACTGCAGCCCCCAGGTCTGTGGGGCCAAGCAAGCGGTTCCCAAAGAGCTTTAGAACAAGGCATAGTTTTCCCAGCTGGCTCTTTGGGCGGGGGACCCATCTCCAGCCGTATGGCCATTTTTGTGCCTGGCACGGCGCCAAGTGGGAAAGGGTGGTTTTGAGGCTGAAGGCAGCAGGAAAGCCCGCAGCCCCCAGGTCTGTGGGGCTACGCAAGAGGTTCCCAAAGAGCTTTAGAACAAGGCATAGTTTTCCCTGCTGGCTCTCTGGGCGGGGGACCCATCTCCAGCCGTATGGCCATTTTTGAGCCTGGCGCGGCGCCAGGTGGGAAAGGGTGGCTTTGAGGCTGAAGGCAGGAGCAAAGCCTGCAGCCCCCAGGTCTGTGGTGCTACGCAAGCGGTTCCCAAAGAGCTTTAGAACAAGGCATAGTTTTCCCTGCTGGCTCTTAGGGCATGGGACCCATCTCCAGCCATAGGCCATTTTTGTGCCTGGCGCGAAGCCAAGTGGGAAAGGGTGCTGTCGAGGCTGAAGGCAGCAGGAAAGCCCGCAGCCCCAAGGTCTGTGGGGCTACGCAAGCGGTTCCCAAAGAGCTTTAGAACAAGGCATAGTTTTCCCTGCTGGCTCTTTGGGCGGGGGACCCATCTCCAGCCGTATGGCCATTTTTGTGCCTGGCCCGGCGCAAAGTGGGAAAGGGTGGCTTTGAGGCTGAAGGCAGCAGGAAAGCCCGCAGCCCCCAGGTCTGTGCGGCTACGCAAGCGGTTCCCAAAGAGCTTTAGAACAAGGCATAGTTTTCCCTGCTGGCTCTTTGGGCGGGGGACCCATCTCCAGCCGTACGGCCATTTTTGTGCCTGGCGCGGCGCCAAGAGGGAAAGGGTGGTATCGAGGCTGAAGGCAGCAGGAAAGCCCGCAGCCCCCAGGTCTGTGGGGCTATGCAAGCGGTTCCCAAAGAGCGTTAGAACAAGGCATAGTTTTCCCTGCTGGCTCTTTGGGCGGGGGACCCATCTCCAGCCGTATGGCCATTTTTGTTCATGGCGCAGCGCCAAGTGGGAAATGGTGGTATCGAGGCTGAAGGCAGCAGGAAAGCCCGCAGCCCCCAGGTCTGTGGGGCTACGCAAGCGGTTCCCAAAGAGCTTTAGAACAAGGCATAGTTTTCCCTGCTGGCTCTTTGGGCATGGGACCCATCTCCACCCATAGGCCATTTTTGTGCCTGATAGGGCGCCAAGTGGGAAAGGGTGGCTTTGAGGCTGAAGACAGCAGGAAAGCCTGCAGCCCCCAGGTCTGTGGGGCTACGCAAGCGGTTCCCAAAGAGCTTTAGAACAAGGCATAGTTTTCCCTGCTGGCTCTTTGGGTGGGGGACCCATCTCCAGCCGTATGGCTATTTTTGTGCCTGACACGGTGCGTAGTGGCATAGGGTGGTTTTGAGGCTGAAGGCAGCAGGAAAGCCCGCAGCCCCCACGTCTGTGGGGCCAAGCAAGCGGTTCCCAAAGAGCTTTAGAACAAGGCATAGTTTTCCCAGCTGGCTCTTTGGGCGGGGGACCCATCTCCAGCCGTATGGCCATTTTTGTGCCTGGCACGGCGCCAAGTGGGAAAGGGTGGTGTCGAGGCTGAAGGCAGCAGGAAAGCCCGCAGCCCCCAGGTCTGTGGGGCTACGCAAGCGGTTCCCAAAGAGCTTTAGAACAAGGCATAGTTTTCCCTGCTGGCTCTTTGGGCGGGGGACCCATCTCCAGCCATAGGCCATTTTTGTGCCTGGCGCGAAGCCAAGTGGGAAAGGGTGCTGTCGAGGCTGAAGGCAGCAGGAAAGCCCGCAGCCCCAAGGTCTGTGGGGCTACGCAAGCGGTTCCCAAAGAGCTTTAGAACAAGGCATAGTTTTCCCTGCTGGCTCTTTGGGCGGGGGACCCATCTCCAGCCGTATGGCCATTTTTGTGCCTGGCCCGGCGCAAAGTGGGAAAGGGTGGCTTTGAGGCTGAAGGCAGCAGGAAAGCCCGCAGCCCCCAGGTCTGTGCGGCTACGCAAGCGGTTCCCAAAGAGCTTTAGAACCAGGCATAGTTTTCCCTGCTGGCTCTTTGGGCGGGGGACCCATCTCCAGCCGTATGGCCATTTTTGTGCCTGGCGCGGCGCCAAGAGGGAAAGGGTGGTGTCGAGGCTAAAGGCAGCAGGAAAGCCCGCAGCCCCCAGGTCTGTGGGGCTACGCAAGCGGTTCCCAAAGAGCTTTAGAACAAGGCATAGTTTTCCCTGCTGGCTCTTTGGGCGGGGGACCCATCTCCAGCCGTATGGCCATTTTTGTGCATGGCGCAGCGCCAAGTGGGAAATGGTGGTATCGAGGCTGAAGGCAGCAGGAAAGCCCGCAGCCCCCAGGTCTGTGGGGCTACGCAAGCGGTTCCCAAAGAGCTTTAGAACAAGGCATAGTTTTCCCTGCTGGCTCTTTGGGCATGGGACCCATCTCCACCCATAGGCCATTTTTGTGCCTGATAGGGCGCCAAGTGGAAAGGGTGGCTTTGAGGCTGAAGACAGCAGGAAAGCCTGCAGCCCCCAGGTCTGTGGGGCTACGCAAGCGGTTCCCAAAGAGCTTTAGAACAAGGCATAGTTTTCCCTGCTGGCTCTTTGGGTGGGGGACCCATCTCCAGCCGTATGGCTATTTTTGTGCCTGACGCGGTGCGTAGTGGCATAGGGTGGTTTTGAGGCTGAAGGCAGCAGGAAAGCCCGCAGCCCCTACGTCTGTGGGGCTACGCAAGCGGTTCCCAAAGAGCTTTAGAACAAGGCATAGTTTTCCCTGCTGGCTCTTTTGGCAGGGGACCCATCTCCAGCCGTATGGCCATTTTTGTCCCTGGCCCGGCGCCAAGTGGGAAAGGGTGGTGTTGAGGCTGAAGGCAGCAGCAAAGACTGCAGCCCCCAGGTCTGTGGGGCCAAGCAAGCGGTTCCCAAAGAGCTTTAGAACAAGGCATAGTTTTCCCAGCTGGCTCTTTGGGCGGGGGACCCATCTCCAGCCGTATGGCCATTTTTGTGCCTGGCACGGCGCCAAGTGGGAAAGGGTGGTTTTGAGGCTGAAGGCAGCAGGAAAGCCCGCAGCCCCCAGGTCTGTGGGGCTACGCAAGCGGTTCCCAAAGAGCTTTAGAACCAGGCATAGTTTTCCCTGCTGGCTCTTTGGGCGGGGGACCCATCTCCAGCCGTATGGCCATTTTTGTGCCTGGCGCGGCGCCAAGAGGGAAAGGGTGGTGTCGAGGCTAAAGGCAGCAGGAAAGCCCGCAGCCCCCAGGTCTGTGGGGCTACGCAAGCGGTTCCCAAAGAGCTTTAGAACAAGGCATAGTTTTCCCTGCTGGCTCTTTGGGCGGGGGACCCATCTCCAGCCGTATGGCCATTTTTGTGCATGGCGCAGCGCCAAGTGGGAAATGGTGGTATCGAGGCTGAAGGCAGCAGGAAAGCCCGCAGCCCCCAGGTCTGTGGGGCTACGCAAGCGGTTCCCAAAGAGCTTTAGAACAAGGCATAGTTTTCCCTGCTGGCTCTTTGGGCATGGGACCCATCTCCACCCATAGGCCATTTTTGTGCCTGATAGGGCGCCAAGTGGAAAGGGTGGCTTTGAGGCTGAAGACAGCAGGAAAGCCTGCAGCCCCCAGGTCTGTGGGGCTACGCAAGCGGTTCCCAAAGAGCTTTAGAAGAAGGCATAGTTTTCCCTGCTGGCTCTTTGGGTGGGGGACCCATCTCCAGCCGTATGGCTATTTTTGTGCCTGACGCGGTGCGTAGTGGCATAGGGTGGTTTTGAGGCTGAAGGCAGCAGGAAAGCCCGCAGCCCCTACGTCTGTGGGGCTACGCAAGCGGTTCCCAAAGAGCTTTAGAACAAGGCATAGTTTTCCCTGCTGGCTCTTTTGGCGGGGGACCCATCTCCAGCCGTATGGCCATTTTTGTCCCTGGCCCGGCGCCAAGTGGGAAAGGGTGGTGTTGAGGCTGAAGGCAGCAGCATAGACTGCAGCCCCCAGGTCTGTGGGGCCAAGCAAGCGGTTCCCAAAGAGCTTTAGAACAAGGCATAGTTTTCCCAGCTGGCTCTTTGGGCGGGGGACCCATCTCCAGCCGTATGGCCATTTTTGTGCCTGGCACGGCGCCAAGTGGGAAAGGGTGGTTTTGAGGCTGAAGGCAGCAGCAAAGCCCGCAGCCCCCAGGTCTGTGGGGCTACGCAAGCGGTTCCCAAAGAGCTTTAGAACAAGGCATAGTTTTCCCTGCTGGCTCTTTGGGCGGGGGACCCATCTCCAGCCGTATGGCCATTTTTGTGCATGGCGCAGCGCCAAGTGGGAAATGGTGGTATCGAGGCTGAAGGCAGCAGGAAAGCCCGCAGCCCCCAGGTCTGTGGGGCTACGCAAGCGGTTCCCAAAGAGCTTTAGAACAAGGCATAGTTTTCCCTGCTGGCTCTTTGGGCATGGGACCCATCTCCACCCATAGGCCATTTTTGTGCCTGATAGGGCGCCAAGTGGAAAGGGTGGCTTTGAGGCTGAAGACAGCAGGAAAGCCTGCAGCCCCCAGGTCTGTGGGGCTACGCAAGCGGTTCCCAAAGAGCTTTAGAACAAGGCATAGTTTTCCCTGCTGGCTCTTTGGGTGGGGGACCCATCTCCAGCCGTATGGCTATTTTTGTGCCTGACGCGGTGCGTAGTGGCATAGGGTGGTTTTGAGGCTGAAGGCAGCAGGAAAGCCCGCAGCCCCTACGTCTGTGGGGCTACGCAAGCGGTTCCCAAAGAGCTTTAGAACAAGGCATAGTTTTCCCTGCTGGCTCTTTTGGCAGGGGACCCATCTCCAGCCGTATGGCCATTTTTGTCCCTGGCCCGGCGCCAAGTGGGAAAGGGTGGTGTTGAGGCTGAAGGCAGCAGCAAAGACTGCAGCCCCCAGGTCTGTGGGGCCAAGCAAGCGGTTCCCAAAGAGCTTTAGAACAAGGCATAGTTTTCCCTGCTGGCTCTTTGGGCGGGGGACCCATCTCCAGCCGTATGGCCATTTTTGTGCCTGGCGCGGCGCCAAGAGGGAAAGGGTGGTGTCGAGGCTAAAGGCAGCAGGAAAGCCCGCAGCCCCCAGGTCTGTGGGGCTACGCAAGCGGTTCCCAAAGAGCTTTAGAACAAGGCATAGTTTTCCCTGCTGGCTCTTTGGGCGGGGGACCCATCTCCAGCCGTATGGCCATTTTTGTGCATGGCGCAGCGCCAAGTGGGAAATGGTGGTATCGAGGCTGAAGGCAGCAGGAAAGCCCGCAGCCCCCAGGTCTGTGGGGCTACGCAAGCGGTTCCCAAAGAGCTTTAGAACAAGGCATAGTTTTCCCTGCTGGCTCTTTGGGCATGGGACCCATCTCCACCCATAGGCCATTTTTGTGCCTGATAGGGCGCCAAGTGGAAAGGGTGGCTTTGAGGCTGAAGACAGCAGGAAAGCCTGCAGCCCCCAGGTCTGTGGGGCTACGCAAGCGGTTCCCAAAGAGCTTTAGAAGAAGGCATAGTTTTCCCTGCTGGCTCTTTGGGTGGGGGACCCATCTCCAGCCGTATGGCTATTTTTGTGCCTGACGCGGTGCGTAGTGGCATAGGGTGGTTTTGAGGCTGAAGGCAGCAGGAAAGCCCGCAGCCCCTACGTCTGTGGGGCTACGCAAGCGGTTCCCAAAGAGCTTTAGAACAAGGCATAGTTTTCCCTGCTGGCTCTTTTGGCAGGGGACCCATCTCCAGCCGTATGGCCATTTTTGTCCCTGGCCCGGCGCCAAGTGGGAAAGGGTGGTGTTGAGGCTGAAGGCAGCAGCAAAGACTGCAGCCCCCAGGTCTGTGGGGCCAAGCAAGCGGTTCCCAAAGAGCTTTAGAACAAGGCATAGTTTTCCCAGCTGGCTCTTTGGGCGGGGGACCCATCTCCAGCCGTATGGCCATTTTTGTGCCTGGCACGGCGCCAAGTGGGAAAGGGTGGTTTTGAGGCTGAAGGCAGCAGCAAAGCCCGCAGCCCCCAGGTCTGTGGGGCTACGCAAGCGGTTCCCAAAGAGCTTTAGAACAAGGCATAGTTTTACCTGCTGGCTCTTTTGGCAGGGGACCCATCTCCAGTCGTATGGCCATTTTTGTGCCTGGCGCGGCGCCACGTGGGAAAGGGTGATTTTGAGGCTGAAGGCGTCACGAAAGCCTGCCGTCCGAGGGTTTCTTAATGACTTTTCTTAATGATGTCTCCACAGTGTGAAGTTTTGCAGGATTTGAAAAAGTAATAGACACAGTGAAATTGAGTCTATTGGAAACTTCCATACTTTTCCCTCCCTCTAAAATCTCTGGTGTCCTGTAGTATCCACTGCCTGCAACTGCTGTTGCAGGAGCAGACAGATTGGTATCAAATTTAGAAAAAAAGGGACATCATTAAGAGGATTCACTCGCCTTATTTTTCACCGGTGTGGCCAGTAAAGAAACCAAAAAGGCAATGGCGTTTCACAGTAGATTACGGAAAATTAAACGCCAACACTGCACCTCTGACCGCTGCTGTTCCGAATATCGCGGAAATTGTGACAATGATAAAAGGAGCTGCCCATCCTTGCAGGGTTGCCTTAGATTTTAAAGACATATTTTTTTATGATTCTCCTCCTTGAGCAGGACAAAGCGCAGTTTGCATTCACATGGAAAGGAGTGCAATATACCTTTAACCGCTTTCCACAAGGATAAAAACATTCCCCCACTATTGCCCATAATGCTTTGGCTAAAGTGCTATCAGAGATTCCTGTTTCACAGGGATGTACAGTATACCAATATATTATTGATGACATCTTAATAGGGGAGAGAACCAAGAAAGTGTACAAGACATGATGGAAAACATCCGAAAAACATTATCAGATTTGGGATTGGAAATTCCCGACTCAAAGTGTCAGGGACCCGCACAGGAAGTTAAATTCCTGGGGGTCTGGTGGATTAAGGGAGCTGCTTCTGTCCCTCAGGATACCCTGAAAAAATAGAACATGGACAGAATCCTTCCAGCACGAAGGAGTTACAGCAAGTCCTGGGAACTTTAAGTTATTAGCGTAAACACATCCCTGGCTTTTCCATCATTGCTCGCCCCCTTTATTGTTTGCTCAAAAAAGGTAAATCCTGGGAGTCGACTGAACAACACACTAATGCACTAGAATTGCTAATAAAAGAGCTAAGGTTATTCCAACAACTTGGCCCCATACATCCAACTGACCCTGTCCATGTAGAATGGGGGCTCAGTGAACATGGTTCCCATTGTAATTTATGCCAGAAGGGACCAGCAGGACCGGAGAGACCATTAGAATTTAGCTCTCACGCCTTTAATGATACTGAGAGCAGCTATTCAGACCTGGAGAAGGGTTTACTGTCCCTGGTGCGAGCATTGCAACGAGCAGAGCAGATAAGGAGACAACAGAGCGTGATTGTTCGGGGCCCTTTTCGCCTCCCAGATGTGGTCCTTAAAGGGACACCACCACCAGCTGGCATTCCCCAGAAACCCACAGTTCGAAAGTGGTATGCTTATTTAGAAGGCATTAATGATATCATGCCAGTCTCTGAAGGTAGTATCAAAGTATCCATGCTCCAGAAGGATAGAGATGGTGCCCTATTGTTCCAATCCCCACCAAACAGACCATCTCCAATCCAAGAAGCACCTCCTCTGAAAGAAGGCAGTGATCTTACAGGAGTGTGGTTTACTGGTGTGTCATCTCACTGTGAGAACAGCAAGTGGAAATACAAGGCCGTAGCACTGGAAGTAGCAACGGGGGAAAGAGCAATTGAAACAGGAGAAGGTAGGGCACAAGTAGGGGAACTCAGAGCCGTCCTACTAGCTGCACAACATGGAGCTACTTACATTTACACTGACTCATATGCTGTTTTTAAAGGAGCCACTGAATGGCTAGGACACTGGGCAGCCAATGATTGGCAGGTGAATAGAGTCCCAATCTGGGAGACAGACAGTTGGAAGCAACTGTTGGAAATAGGAGGACAGAGACCATTGCACATTGCTTGGGTAAAAGGCCACGATCGTTCAAACTCGATCACTGCTCAGTTCAACCAACAGGTAGATAGCCTCACGCGGCTACAACAAATTGACACTGTAGATGATGGTCGGGAATGGTTACATATTAAGCCTGGCCATACAGGCCGTGCTGATCTGTATCAGGAAGGTCTAGCCCGGGGGTGGCCTGTGTCGGTTAAGCTGTGCGAACAAGTAGTAACTGCCTGGTCACAATGTCGCCTACGACTCAGCAAAGATCATCCGAGTAAGGCGCCTCCCTTACACATGCGGGACAAGAAAATGTTGTGGCATTCATGGCAGATTGATTATATTGGGCCCTTGAGATCATCAGGTGGGAAAAGATATGTCCTAGTCGGAGTGGAGATTATCTCCAGCCTCAGTATGGCCACTGGCTTCAAATCAGCTGCTGGGGACAACACAGTGAAAGGCCTAAAAGGGTGGCTCAGCACACTTCCCCTTCCCGAGGAAATCCAAAGTGATAACGGTTCACACTTTACCGCTACAGTGGTACAAGATTGGGCCAAAGAAGAAGGGATTCGATGGGTATTTCATACTCCCTATTATCCTCAGGCTAATGGCATTGTTGAATGCACCAACGGATTGGTTAAGCGTTTTGCAAAAACTCATAAATCATAAGGGAAGGTGAAGAAGGCACCTTGCCCACCGAAATTCGAAAAGTAATATGGGATAACGCAATTGAGTTTGAGAGAAAATTTCAATCCTGGTGGTATCTGGTTAATTTCACCTACGATCCCACTGAGAGCAAAGCCACAGCTTTTGTCTTAACGATACGCAATGCCTCAGTATCCACCATATACCCAATCATCGCACTGGGGTTGAATCATCAAGGAGCTCTACTCTATCCAACACAGCACAGAGGTTGGGCACGACAAAATGAGACTAAATGGCAAACTGCTGATGTTGACGCATGCGTTTCACGAGACCAACAAGGATTCATTTGTGAGAGTAATACTCTCAAAGCACAAGACCTTTGTCTTGACACCAACCAGAATGCTTGTCACTTTGAGACACATCCCGATGAAACCCCAGAGACTGTGCTTGACTATATTGGGAAAGGGTGCGTTAGCATGAGGTCTCCCTGTAGTCTTGTATTATAGACGAGAAAGGCTTGAGACCATGGCCACTCTGGGTCTCTTTGACTACAAACAACAGGGAATAAAAAGGTGAAACTGAATAGCATCAATTCCATCTGCCAATTCGTCATTTTAGAATTTGGGCCTCCAAATAGCCATACATCATAAAAGTAGTATTATTGCCAGGTTCAATGTCAGGATTCCCTGGAGACATTCAAAGGTAGCGTAGGCCAATCCGTCTGTACAGCTCATCCAAGGTTCCTGTAAGACATAAAGGAAAAGAAAATCTGCTCGGTCTTATTCGACCGACGGGGTTAAAAAGAAGGTGCGGTCCACCGGGTGCTGATCCGGTGTATCTTCCCTGAACAATCCTTGGCTTCCCATGCATAGGGATTTTTGGGAGTAGCTAGCACCATTGGCACCGTCCCATTTTGAGGCATTTTCACTAGCACAGGTAGTCCAGGGTGAAATCTTCCGGGGTATTTTCCCGGTTCATTGGCAGCCTTTGGCGAGATAATATTGGCAGGTACACAGAAAGCTTTCATTTTAGGACAGCCGTCTCCACTCCATTTGTTATTTAGTTGATAGATGGCATCATCCAATCGCAAATGCCAACCAGGTTCATGACTTTTTGCAAAACGCTTAACCAATCTATTGGTGCGTTCAACAATGCCATTAGCCTGGGGATAATAGGGAGTATGAAATACCCATCGAATCCCTTCTTCCTTGGCCCAATCTTGTACCACCGAAGCCGTAAAGTGTGAAACGTTATCACTCTGGATTTCGTCGGGAAGGGGAAGTGTGCTGAACCACCCTGTTAGGCCTTTCACTGTGTTGTCCCTCGTAGCTGGTTTGAAACTGCTGGCCATACTGAGGCTGGAGATAATCTCCACTCCTACCAGGACATATCTTTTCCCACCTGATGATCTCAAGGGCCCAATATAATCAAGCTGCCATGAATGCCACAACGCTTTCTTGTCCCGCATGTGTAAGGGAGGCGCCTTACTCGGATGATCTTTGCTGAGTCGTAGGCGACATTGTGAACAGGCAGTTACTATTTGTTCGCACAGCTTAACTGACACAAGCCACCCACCTTCCCGATACAGGTCAGGACGGCCTGTGCGGCCACGTTTAACATGTAACGATTCAAGTAAGCGTTCCCATTCCCGACCATCATCTACAATGTCAATTTGTTGCAGCCGCGTGAGGCCATCTACCTGTTGGTTGAACTGAGCAGTGATCGAGTTTGAACGATCGTGGCCTTTTACCCAAGCAATGTGCAATGGTCTCTGTCCTCCTATTTCCAACAGTTGCTTCCAATTATCTGTCTCCCAAACTGGGACTCTATTCACCTGCCAATCGTTGGCTGCCCAGTGTCCTAGCCATTCAGTGGCTCCTTTAAGAACAGCATATGACTCAGCGTAAAAGGAGGTGGCTCCATGTTGTGCAGCTAGTAGGACAGCTCTGAGTTCCCCTACCCTCCCCTATTTCAATTGCTCTTTCTCCCGTTGTTACTTCCAGTGCTACGGCCTTATATTTGCACTTATTTTTTTAACGGTGAGATGACGCACCAGTAAACCACACTCCTCTAAGATCACTGCTGTCCCTCAAAGGAGGTGCTTCTTGGATCGGAGATGGTCTGTTTGGTGGGGATTGGAACAATAGGGCACCATCTATATCCTTTGGTATCCTTGTGAAGTAGCCTTGGATACTTTAACACTGCCTTCAGAGACTGGCTTGATTTCATTAATGCCTTCTAAATAAGCATACCACTTTCGAACTGTAGGTCTCTGGGCAATGCCAGCTGGTGGTGGTGTCCCTTTAAGGACCACATCTGGGAGGCGAAAAGGTCCCAGGAAAGATCACACTCTGTTCTCTTCTTATCTGCTCTGCTCGTTGCAACGCTCGCACCAGGGACAGTAAACCCTTCTCCAGGTCTGAATAGCTGCATTCAGTATCATTGAAGGAGTGGGAGCAAAATTCTAATGGTCTCTCCGGTCCTGCTGGTCCCTTCTGCCATAAATTACAACGGGAACCATGTTCACTGAGCCCCCATTCTACATGGACAGGGTCAGTTGGATGTATGGGGCCAAGTTGTTGGAATAACCTTAGCTCCTTTATTAGTAATTGCAGAGCATTAGTGTGTTGTTCAGTCCACACCCAGGATTTACCCTTTTTTGCCAAGCTATGAAGGGGGCGAGCAATGATGGAAAAGCCAGGGATGTGTTTACGCCAATAACTTAAAGTTCCCAGGACCTGCTGTAACTCCTTCGTGCTGGAAGGATTCTGTCCATGTTCTATTTTTTCAGGGTATCCTGAGGGACAGAAGCAGCTCCCTTAATCCACCAGACCCCCAGGAATTTAACTTCCTGTGCGGGTCCCTGACACTTTGAGTCGGGTCTACGTGAGGCACCCACTAACACTTCTGCCCTAGTCATTCGCTGCTCTCCCGGCAACCAGAGGTTAATTTTTGCAGTGGGGCATGTTTTTACCACACCATCAATTCCTGTGAAGTTGACTCTGCGTCGGGTGGGATTTATACCTAGAAGTTGTGCTGTTTCGTTAGTGATTGCAGACATTTGGGCTCCGGTATCAATAATAAAATTTACCAATATCTTCCGGGGTCCAACAGGAATGACAATAACAGGTTCGGAGTCTTTATGAGAGCGCCATTGGATTGCTAGTACCTGCCCGACAGGGTTGCTCAGTGCCCTCCCCGGGGATAGGAGTGTTGTGGCTGGGACTCTGTCAAATCAATCAAGTTATGTTCCGGTGCAGAAGGCACAGTTTTCTCACGGCTTGGGGATTCTCTGGTTAGACTTTTCTCCCCAGCCGCATTATTCTTTCTAGGTAGAGATTGGACTAGCGTACGGAGATCTCCCGTAGGGTCACCGTGCAAGAATTGTCGGGGCACCCCTAATTGTAGGGCTTTACGCCACAACTCATTCCGGTCCTTATCTGGCTTAAACCTTCCCTCTGATTTAGGGTTTTGAGTGTGAGTTTGGACTTGGCGAACCTTTCGCGGGTGTTCGGAGGATTTCTCACTAGTTTGGCTGGCCCAGCCCATTCGGCGCCCATATTGATCTATTTCCTGTACATTCCAGGTGGGCATGTAGTGACGACGGCCCCGCCCATGAGCACCCCGAGCATCCCGTATACGATCTTGAGTGCGAACAAGGAACGGTTTCAGGCAACCGGGAAGACCACGGATGAGAGGGGCTAATCGATCCGGGTCGATAGGGGCTGACATTGGGGATTTCCGAAATTCCTCTCTGTCATACATGGCTTGCAGACAAGCTGCTTTCCGTACAGCCGCAAACAGATCAGAGTAGCCTGTAGCTCTAATCTCTAACGGCTCCCCCCTCTCTCGCGGATCCATACCCCTTGCCCAATAGGCTGCTCGAGCGGTTAGGGAATAATTATGATCCCCAGGCATAGTGGTTAAAAACACTCCTGGTCCCCAAGAGTCTCCTGCTTCTTCCTCACTCAGCATAATTCTGCCCCCCCCTTCAGAAGAAACTCGCCACACGTACTCAACAGCTGACTCTTCTGGTCGCCTCGAATATTTCTCCCTTATTTTTGTTAACTCGGTTGGTGTCCATGGAACGGTACGCACAGTGGTGTGAATTTCATCACCATCATCAACTGCAGTTTCAGTTTTAACCAGAGGACGTAAAGGAAAAACTTGGGATTTCAAAGTAAAAGTCCTTTCCTCCTCATCTTCTTCGTCATCCTCACTATTAGACAAAAAAATCTCCGGTCTGGGTTCCGGAATTTGGATAACACATTAACTTACGAATCTGTTGGACCTGGGTCGAGGGCTGCATTTTATCTAAGAGCCCGGTCACCCTTTCAATAACATTTTAAGTTGGCGATTTTCACTCCCAAGTTGAGCATTCCGGTTTCCTAAACATTCATTCTCACTCACAAGCTTATCGACTTGAGTTCTTAATCTTTCTCCTGTCTCCTTTTGCAAGGCTAATGATGACTTCAGCACCTCATTCTCCGATTTCAGGGTTGCATATTCTACAGCTGAAATCAGATTAGGAGCGGGGGTTTCTCTAGCTTCTTGTTGTGCACAAGATAAACAGGCGCCTAACACAGCACAAATCACACCCTTGCCTTTCCCCGCTCTGAGCTTCTGTGAAACCCGACGCTCTTCAATACGTTCCACCACTTTCTCTTCATCCTTCCAAAATTTTTGGGCCCACTCCTTCCCAGCCTGGGAAGGGGCACAATCATATTTTTGCAGCAGTTTATCCATGGCAATCCTGCCGACTACGCCAAATTCTGTTGCGTGAAACGGGGCCAAGCGGTTTTGGCAGAAGATAAACCCCCTTGCGTTCTAACACTCCTCACCGAGGTGGGAGGCCAGGTGCGGCTGGGTTTCAATTCTGAGTGATGCCCAATTCAGCACTATCAGGCCAATCGCGTTTACTATGTGTTAAACTATTACGATTTGGAGACACTAATAGTGGGCTGCACCTTCAGTCTAGTCGTGCTCCTGAACCAGCACGGCCTCTCTCAAGTTTTGGTCGCGTTCAGTGAGAAAGCGAAACGACTAGCTACTGAAACAGTGCAGTTTATTTAAACAACAGATATACAGGTTCTTTAGGATTGCCGGTGATAAATACACTGTCTGCAAAGCACGTGCAAATAAAGACATTGTTAAATAGACAAACGCGCGACAAAATTATAAACGATACAGCCTGGCTATAAATGTAGGGTAGAGATTCTCTAGAGAAATTTCTAGAGTCCCCGAGAAAGCACTCGGTGTAATCAAAGTCTTACCCAAAGGCGTCCTTATGAGGGGGAAGAAAGGCTCAGCCCGTCGACTGATCCCAGAAAACAGCGGTGGGATTCTTCGCGATGGTGTCTTCCCAGACATTCCCCCTCTCGGGCTATTTTTATATTATTTTTTTAACTTCAAAGTGGAGTTTGAGTGACTTTAGTCATATGTACTTTTATTATGATTAATGTACTCAAGGAGGAGTGTTCACACCTCGGGGGCGGATAGCCTCCGGGATGGAGGTGTGTTTTGGTACATTGTGGTGAGCAAAGTTCGCACAAAAGGACAGCATTTCATCAACATTTGACGAAATGTTGGCTCGGGTGGCGTGTAAGCCGCTTATCAGTTCCGTAGTACCATCTCGTCCCCATATCTGCTATTCGTCACAAGGGAAGGCCACGGAACAAGCGCGTTCCGTTCCATCCCTCGTGTAGTTTCGCAAACAACCTTGTACAGGGAATCACAGCTGTTGCATTCTTCGTGTGCCAGCTGCGGCTGTATTCTACCTCAGAAGCCTCTTGATTTTATGACTTTCCTTAATGTGTGAACAATGCTGTATTTTTGTATTCTTGGCCAATTTAGTAATTATTCCACAAGAACACACATTGGTTGCCGATTTATCAACGGGTCTAATCACCACAGGCCAACTGTAATTAAAACCATCTATGTAGACTCTACCAAAGCGGACAAATACAACACTGATTGTTACAAAATTATGGCGCCAAATTCAGATTGCTGGCACAATTTCACTTTCATCAAACCTACAGTAGTGTACTGTATTTGGGGCTACAAGGGCACAGAATTGTTATTTGAATTTATGATTGACTCAAATACACCTGAACTTGCTGAAATGAATCCAGAACCTACACCCCACAAACTCTCAAAGGCTCTCTCATCTAAGAGAAAAAAAAAAAAACACCTCTCTCTTTTCTAAGCCCTCCATTAGACTAACTCCTTACATTTTCAACATTGGCCCTTACGTTATTAAACACACACAGGTCAACAACAGGTACTGTTTAATCCCACATATTCCCTCAAACGAGCAGAATTGTCAATGCAGATTAAAATCTCTGCGATCAAACCCACCTGCTTACCATTCCTGAGTACATCTTATGCAGAATGGTCAGCATGGTTACGCAAACGAACTCTTGCCACTTCACACGGACGGAAGAGGGATGCGACTGGTATCTTAGGAACAGGCCTGGGAGTCTTGAATAGTATAGATGCTGAGATACTTGCCAACAAACTAGTCACAACCGCTACTGATCTGGACAAATTAAGACGTCCCCTACAGTCCTCTCTATTAGCATTGGGAAACCACCAACGGCTTTTATCGAATATATTGCCTCAATGGGAAGAAACGGGTGAAAAAGACCATCAGCTGATCACAGATGCACTTGGTACAACTCAAACCAATGTTTCCTTGGCTCTTAGTTGTATCCAAGCCCAATTGTGGATGCAATCTATGACAGCCGCAATCATAAGGGAAGGTGAAGAAGGCACCTTGCCCACCGAAATTCGAAAAGTAATATGGGATAACGCAATTGAATTTGAGAAAAAATTTCAGTCCAGGTGGTCTCTGGTTAATTTCACCTACGATCCCACTGAGAGCAAAGCCACAGCTTTTGTCTTAACGATACGCAATGCCTCCGTATACACCACATACCCAATCATCGCACTGGGGTTGAATCACCAAGGAGCTCTACTCTATCCAACACAGCACAGAGGTTGGGCACGACAAAATGAGACTAAATGGCAAACTGCTGATGTTGACGCATGCGTTTCACGAGACCAACAAGGATTCATTTGTGAGAGTAATACTCTCAAAGCACAAGACCTTTGTCTTGACACCAACCAGAATGCTTGTCACTTTGAGACACATCCCGATGAAACCCCAGAGACTGTGCTTGACTATATTGGGAAAGGGTGCGTTAGCATGAGGTCTCCCTGTAGTCTTGTATTCAGAGATGACATAGTAATCACTCAAATCTTTGTGTTTGAACTTTACTAACACAAAGTTACGGGATGCGACTTCAATTATTAAGCTCCTGTTACGTCTTTTCAATTGCTACAACCTAATTATACGTTGATTCGAGATTGTTGCCTGCCCCTATCGGAATGAATCTCTCCCTGGTGAAGAAGCTGCTAAAACACAATGAATTGAAGCGACTCTTGAAAGAGGCCCAAGAAAATAGACAGACAACTTTGATTACCGTCCATCATCAGGTTGAAGAAATACACCAAGCGTTGGAAAGAGTGAAGAGAGGCGAAGGACATAGATGGGGAGATCCTCTTTTTGGATGGTCAACGACAGTTACAGGACTTTATAACAAGATGCTTCACTCTGTTGTTGTTTTACTAATACTCACTGTATTGTGCTTTGCTTAGACAATTGTTTTGCATGTTAGACTTTGGATTATGATGAAAAGTTTAAATCGCTTGATCACTCCGCGAGAAGGATTTCCACTTGATATCCCTCACCACAAGAACACATGTGATCTTTCTTATCAGTGTTGAGTACGTCGACCTTGACTGACTGTAGACAAAGTTTTCCCTGCTGGCTCTTTGGGCGGGGGGCCCATCTCCAGCCGTATGGCCATTTTTGTGCCTGGCGTGGCGCCAAGTGGGAAAGGGTGGTGTCGAGGCTGAAGGCAGCAGGAAAGCCCGCAGCCCCCAGGTCTGTGGGGCTACGCAAGCGGTTCCCAAAGAGCTTTAGAACAAGGCAGAGTTTTCCCTGCTGGCTCTTTGGGCGGGGGACCCATCTCCAGCCGTATGGCCATTTTTGTGCCTGGCGCGGCGCCAAGTGGGAAAGGGTGGTGTCGAGTCTGAAGGCAGCAGGAAATCCCGCAGCCCCCAGGTCTGTGGGGCTACGCAAGCGGTTCCCAAAGAGCTTTAGAACAAGGCATAGTTTTCCCTGCTGGCTCTTTGGGCATGGGACCCATCTCCAGCCGTATGGCCATTTTTGAGCCTGGCGCGGCGCCAAGTGGGAAAGGGTGGTGTCGAGGCTGAAGGCAGCAGGAAAGCCCGCAGCCCCCAGGTCTGTGGGGCTACGCAAGCGGTTCTGAAAGAGCTTTAGAACAAGGCATAGTTTTCCCTGCTGGCTCCTTGGGCGGGGGACCCATCTCCAGCCATAGGCCATTTTTGTGACTGACGCGGTGCCAAGTGGGAAAGTGTGCTGTCGAGGCTGAAGGCAGCAAGAAAGCCTGCAGCCCCCAGGTCTGTGGGGCTACGCAAGCAGTTCCCAAAGAGCTTTAGAACAAGGCATAGTTTACCCTGCTGGCTCTTTGGGCATGGGACCCATCTCCAGCCGTATAGCTATTTTTGTGCCTGGCACGGCGCCAAGTGGGAAAGGGTGTTGTCGAGGCTGAAGGCAGCAGGAAAGCCCGCAGCCCCCAGGTCTGTGGGGCTACGCAAGCGGTTCCCAAAGAGCTTTAGAACAAGGCATAGTTTTCCCTGCTGGCTCTTTGGGCGGGGCACCCATCTCCAGCCGTATGGCCATTTTTGTGCCTGGCGCGGCGCCAAGTGGGAAAGGGTGGTGTCGAGTCTGAAGGCAGCAGGAAATCCCGCAGCCCCCAGGTCTGTGGGGCTACGCAAGCGGTTCCCAAAGAGCTTTAGAACAAGGCATAGTTTTCCCTGCTGGCTCTTTGGGCATGGGACCCATCTCCAGCCATAGGCCATTTTTGTGCCTGGCGCGGCGCCAAGTGAGAAAGGGTGGTGTCGAGGCTGAAGGCAGCAGGAGAGCCTGCAGCCCCCAGGTCTGTGGGGCTATCCAAGCGGTTCACAAAGAGCTTTAGAACAAGGCATAGTTTTCCCTGCTGGCTCTTTGGGTGGGGGACCCATCTCCAGCCGTATGGCCATTTTTGAGCCTGGCGCGGCGCCAAGTGGGAAAGGGTGGTGTCGAGGCTGAAGGCAGTAGGAAAGCCCGCAGCCCCCAGGTCTGTGGGGCTACGCAAGCGGTTCTGAAAGAGCTTTAGAACAAGGCATAGTTTTCCCTGCTGGCTCCTTGGGCGGGGGACCCATCTCCAGCCATAGGCCATTTTTGTGACTGACGCGGTGCCAAGTGGGAAAGGGTGGTGTCGAGGCTGAAGGCAGCAGGAGAGCCTGCAGCCCCCAGGTCTGTGGGGCTATCCAAGCGGTTCACAAAGAGCTTTAGAACAAGGCATAGTTTTCCCTGCTGGCTCTTTGGGCGGGGGACCCATCTCCAGCCGTATGGCCATTTTTGTGCCTGGCGCGGCGCCAAGTGGGAAAGGGTGGCTTTGAGGCTGAAGGCAGCAGCAAAGCCCGGAGCCCCCAGGTCTGTGGGGCTACGCAAGCGGTTCCCAGAGACCTTTAGAACAAGGCATAGTTTCCCCTGCTGGCTCCTTGGGCAGGGGACCCATCTCCAGCCATAGGCCATTTTTGTGACTGACGCGGTGCCAAGTGGGAAAGTGTGCTGTCGAGGCTGAAGGCAGCAAGAAAGCCTGCAGCCCCCAGGTCTGGGGGCTACGCAAGCGGTTCTGAAAGAGCTTTAGAACAAGGCATAGTTTTCCCTGCTGGCTCTTTGGGCATGGGACCCATCTCCAGCCGTATAGCTATTTTTGTGCCTGGCGCGGCGCCAAGTGGGAAAGGGTGTTGTCGAGGCTGAAGGCAGCAGGAAAGCCCGCAGCCCCCAGGTCTGTGGGGCTACGCAAGCGGTTCCCAAAGAGCTTTAGAACAAGGCATAGTTTTCCCTGCTGGCTCTTTGGGCATGGGACCCATCTCCATCCATAGGCCATTTTTGTGACTGACGCGGTGCCAAAAGGGAAAGTGTGCTGTCGAGGCTGAAGGCAGCAAGAAAGCCTGCAGCCCCCAGGTCTGTGGGGCCAAGCAAGCGGTTCCCAAAGAGCTTTAGAACAAGGCATAGTTTTCCCTGCTGGCTCCTTGGGCAGGGGACCCATCTCCAGCCGTATGGCCATTTGTGTGCGTGCGAGGCACCTAGTGGGAAAGGGTGTTGTCTAGGCTGAAGGCAGCAGGAAAGCCCACAGGCCCAAGATCTGTTGGGCTACGCATGCGGTTCCCAAAGAGCTTTAGAACAAGGCATAGTTTTCCCTGCTGGCTCTTTGGGCGGGGGACCCATCTCCAGCCGTATGGCCATTTTTGTGCCTGATAGGGCGCCAAGTGGGAAAGGGTGGTTTTGAGGCTGAAGGCAGCAGGAAAGCCCGCAGCCCCCAGGTCTGTTGGGCTACGCAAGTGGTTCCCAAAGAGATTTAGAACAAGGCATAGTTTTCCCTGCTGGCTCTTTGGGCGGGGGACCCATCTCCAGCCGTATGGCCATTTTTGTGCCTGGCGCGGCGCCAAGTGGGAAAGGGTGGTTTTGAGGCTGAAGGCAGCAGGAAAGCCCGCAGCCCCCAGGTCTGTGGGGCTACGCAAGCGGTTCCCAAAGAGCTTTAGAACAAGGCATAGTTTTCCCTGCTGGCTTTTTGGGCATGGGACCCATCTCCACCCATAGGCCATTTTTGTGCCTGATAGGGCGCCAAGTGGGAAAGGGTGGCTTTGAGGCTGAAGACAGCAGGAAAGCCTGCAGCCCCCAGGTCTGTGGGGCTACGCAAGCGGTTCCCAAAGACCTTTAGAACAAGGCATAGTTTTCCCTGCTGGCTCTTTGGGCGGGGGACCCATCTCCAGCCGTATGGCTATTTTTGTGCCTGAAGCGGTGCGTAGTGGCATAGGGTGGTTTTGAGGCTGAAGGCAGCAGGAAAGCCTGCAGCCCCCAGGTCTGTGCGGCCAAGCAAGCGGTTCCCAAAGAGCTTTAGAACAAGGCATAGTTTTCCCTGCTGGCTCTTTGGGCGGGGGACCCATCTCCAGCCGTATGGCCATTTTTGTGCCTGGCGCGGTGCGTAGTGGGAAAGGGTGGTGTCGAGGCTGAAGGCAGCAGCAAAGCCTGCAGCCCCCAGGTCTGTGGGGCTACGCAAGCGGTTCCCAAAGAGCTTTAGAAGAAGGCATAGTTTTCCCTGCTGGCTCTTTGGGCATGGGACCCATCTCCAGCCGTATGGACATTTTTGTCCCTGGCCCGGCGCCAAGTGGGAAAGGGTGGCTTTGAGGCTGAAGGCAGCAGGAAAGCCCGCAGCCCCCAGGTCTGTGGGGCTACGCAAGCGGTTCCCAAAGAGCTTTAGAACAAGGCATAGTTTTCCCTGCTCGCTCTTTGGGAGGGGGACCCATCTCCAGCCATATGGCCATTTTTGTGCCTGGCGAAGCCCCAAGTGCGAAAGGGTGGCTTTGAGGCTGAAGGCAGCAGGAAAGCCCGCAGCCCCCAGGTCTGTGGGGCTACGCAAGCGGTTCCCAAAGAGCTTTAGAACAAGGCATAGTTATCCCTGCTGGCTCTTTGGGCGGGGGACCCATCTCCAGCCGTATGGCCATTTTTGTGCCTGATAGGGCGCCAAGTGGGAAAGGGTGGTGTCGAGGCTGAAGACAGCAGGAAAGCCCGCAGCCCCCACGTCTGTGGGGCCAAGCAAGCGGTTCCCAAAGAGCTTTAGAACAAGGCATAGTTTTCCCAGCTGGCTCTTTGGGCGTGGGACCCATCTCCAGACGTATGGCCATTTTTGTGCCTGGCGCGGTGCGTAGTGGGAAAGGGTGGTGTCGAGGCTGAAGGCAGCAGCAAAGCCTGCAGCCCCCAGGTCTGTGGGGCCAAGCAAGCGGTTCCCAAAGAGCTTTAGAACAAGGCATAGTTTTCCCTGCTCGCTCTTTGGGAGGGGGACCCATCTCCAGCCATATGGCCATTTTTGTGCCTGGCGAAGCCCGAAGTGCGAAAGGGTGGCTTTGAGGCTGAAGGCAGCAGGAAAGCCCGCAGCCCCCAGGTCTGTGGGGCTACGCAAGCGGTTCCCAAAGAGCTTTAGAACAAGGCATAGTTTTCCCTGCTGGCTCTTTGGGCATGGGACCGATCTCCAGCCATAGGCCATTTTTGTGCTTGATAGGGCGCCAAGTGGGAAAGGGTGGTTTTGAGGGTGAAGGCAGCAGGAAAGCCCGCAGCCCCCAGGTCTGTGGGGCTACGCAAGCGGTTCCCAAAGAGCTTTAGAACAAGGCATAGTTTTCCCTGCTGGCTCTTTGGGCGGGGGACCCATCTCCAGCCGTATGGCCATTTTTGTGCCTGGCGCGGTGCCAAGTGTGAAAGGGTGGCTTTGAGGCTGAAGGCAGCAGGAAAGCCCGCAGCCCCCAGGTCTGTGGGGCTACGCAAGCGGTTCCCAAAGAGCTTTAGAACAAGGCATAGTTTTCCCTGCTGGCTCTTTGGCATGGGACCCATCTCCACCCATAGGCCATTTTTGTGCCTGATAGGGCGCCAAGTGGGAAAGGGTGGCTTTGAGGCTAAAGACAGCAGGAAAGCCTGCAGCCCCCAGGTCTGTGGGGCTACGCAAGCGGTTCCCAAAGAGCTTTAGAACAAGGCATAGTTTTCCCTGCTGGCTCTTTGGGTGGGGGACCCATCTCCAGCCGTATGGCCATTTTTGAGCCTGGAGCAGTGCCAAGTGGGAAAGGGTGGTTTTGAGGGTGAAGGCAGCAGGAAAGCCCGCAGCCCCCAGGTCTGTGGGGCTACGCAAGCGGTTCCCAAAGAGCTTTAGAACAAGGCATAGTTTTCCCTGCTGGCTCTTTGGGCGGGGGACCCATCTCCAGCCGTATGGCCATTTTTGTGCCTGGCGCGGCGCCAAGTGGGAAAGGGTGGTGTCGAGGCTGAAGGCAGCAGGAAAGCCCGCAGCCCCCACGTCTGTGGGGCCAAGCAAGCGGTTCCCAAAGAGCTTTAGAACAAGGCATAGTTTTCCCTGCTGGCTCTTTGGGCCTGGGACCCATCTCCAGCCATAGGCCATTTTTGTGCCTGGCCCGGCGCCCAGTGGGAAAGGGTGGCTTTGAGGCTTGAAGGCAGCAGGAAAGCCCGCAGCCCCCAGGTCTGTGGGGCTACGCAAGCGGTTCCCAAAGAGCTTTAGAACAAGGCATAGTTTTCCCTGCTGGCTCTCTGGGCGGGGGACCCATCTCCAGCCGTATGGCCATTTTTGAGCCTGGCGCGGCGCCAAGTGGGAAAGGGTGGTGTCGAGGCTAAAGGCAGCAGGAAAGCCTGCAGCCCCCAGGTCTGTGGGGCTACGCAAGCGGTTCCCAAAGAGCTTTAGAACAAGGCATAGTTTTCCCTGCTGGCTCTCTGGGCGGGGGACCCATCTCCAGCCGTATGGCCATTTTTGAGCCTGGCGCGGCGCCAGGTGGGAAAGGGTGGCTTTGAGGCTGAAGGCAGGAGCAAAGCCTGCAGCCCCCAGGTCTGTGGTGCTACGCAAGCGGTTCCCAAAGAGCTTTAGAAGAAGGCATAGTTTTCCCAGCTGGCTCTTAGGGCATGGGACCCATCTCCAGCCATAGGCCATTTTTGTGCCTGGCGCGAAGCCAAGTGGGAAAGGGTGCTGTCGAGGCTGAAGGCAGCAGGAAAGCCCGCAGCCCCCAGGTCTGTGGGGCTACGCAAGCGGTTCCCAAAGAGCTTTAGAAGAAGGCATAGTTTTCCCTGCTGGCTCTTTGGGCGGGGGACCCATCTCCAGTCGTATGGCTATTTTTATGCCTGGCGCGTTGCGTAGTGGGAAAGGGTGGTTTTGAGGCTGAAGGCAGCAGGAAAGCCTGCAGCCCCCAGGTCTGTGGGGCTACACAAGCGGTTCCCAAAGAGCTTTAGAACAAGGCATAGTTTTCCCTGCTGGCTCTTTGGGCGGGGGACCCATCTCCAGCCGTATGGCAATTTTTGTGCCTGGCCCGGCGCAAAGTGGGAAAGGGTGGCTTTGAGGCTGAAGGCAGCAGGAAAGCCCGCAGCCCCCAGGTCTGTGCGGCTACGCAAGCGGTTCCCAAAGAGCTTTAGAACAAGGCATAGTTTTCCCTGCTGGCTCTTTGGGCGGGGGACCCATCTCCAGCCGTACGGCCATTTTTGTGCCTGGCGCGGCGCCAAGAGGGAAAGGGTGGTGTCGAGGCTAAAGGCAGCAGGAAAGCCCGCAGCCCCCAGGTCTGTGGGGCTACGCAAGCGGTTCCCAAAGAGCTTTAGAACAAGGCATAGTTTTCCCTGCTGGCTCTTTGGGCATGGGACCCATCTCCACCCATAGGCCATTTTTGTGCCTGATAGGGCGCCAAGTGGGAAAGGGTGGCTTTGAGGCTGAAGACAGCAGGAAAGCCTGCAGCCCCCAGGCCTGTGGGGCTACGCAAGCGGTTCCCAAAGACCTTTAGAACAAGGCATAGTTTTCCCTGCTGGCTCTTTGGGTGGGGGACCCATCTCCAGCCGTATGGCTATTTTTGTGCCTGACGCGGTGCGTAGTGGCATAGGGTGGTTTTGAGGCTGAAGGCAGCAGGAAAGCCCGCAGCCCCCACGTCTGTGGGGCCAAGCAAGCGGTTCATAAAGAGCTTTAGAACAAGGCATAGTTTTCCCTGCTGGCTCTTTGGGCGGGGGACCCATCTCCAGCCGTATGGCCATTTTTGTGCCTGGCGCGGTGCGTAGTGGGAAAGGGTGGTTTTGAGGCTGAAGGCAGCAGGAAAGCCCGCAGCCCCCAGGTCTGTGGGGCTACGCAAGCGGTTCCCAAAGAGCTTTAGAACAAGGCATAGTTTTCCCTGCTGGCTCTTTGGGCGGGGGACCCATCTCCAGCCGTATGGCCATTTTTGTGCCTGGCGCGGCGCCAAGTGGGTAAGGGTGGTGTCGAGGCTGAAGGCAGCAGCAAAGCCTGCAGCCCCCAGGTCTGTGGGGCCAAGCAAGCGGTTCCCAAAGAGCTTTAGAACAAGGCATAGTTTTCCCTGCTGGCTCTTTGGGCATGGGACCCATCTCCAGCCGTATGGCCATTTTTGTCCCTGGCCCGGCGCCAAATGGGAAAGGGTGGCTTTGAGGCTGAAGGCAGCAGGAAAGCCCGCAGCCCCCAGGTCTGTGGGGCTACGCAAGCGGTTCCCAAAGAGCTTTAGAACAAGGCATAGTTTTCCCTGCTCGCTCTTTGGGCGGGGGACACATCTCCAGCCATATGGCCATTTTTGAGCCTGGCGAAGCCCCAAGTGCGAAAGGGTGGCTTTGAGGCTGAAGGCAGCAGGAAAGCCCGCAGCCCCCAGGTCTGTGGGGCTACGCAAGCGGTTCCCAAAGAGCTTTAGAACAAGGCATAGTTTTCCCTGCTGGCTCTTTTGGCAGGGGACCCATCTCCAGCCGTATGGCCATTTTTGTGCCTGGCCCGGCGCCAAGTGGGAAAGGGTGGCTTTGAGACTGAAGGCAGCAGGAAAGCCCGCAGCCCCCAGGTGTGTGGGGCTACGCAAGCGGTTCCCAAAGAGCTTTAGAACAAGGCATAGTTTTCCCTGCTGGCTCTCTGGGCGGGGGACCCATCTCCAGCCGTATGGCCATTTTTGAGCCTGGAGCAGTGCCAAGTGGGAAAGGGTGGTGTCGAGGCTGAAGGCAGCAGGAAAGCCTGCAGCCCCCAGGTCTGTGGTGCTACGCAAGCGGTTCCCAAAGAGCTTTAGAAGAAGGCATAGTTTTCCCAGCTGGCTCTTAGGGCATGGGACCCATCTCCAGCCATAGGCCATTTTTGTGCCTGGCGCGAAGCCAAGTGGGAAAGGGTGCTGTCGAGGCTGAAGGCAGCAGGAAAGCCCGCAGCCCCAAGGTCTGTGGGGCTACGCAAGCGGTTCCCAAAGAGCTTTAGAAGAAGGCATAGTTTTCCCTGCTGGCTCTTTGGGCGGGGGACCCATCTCCAGTCGTATGGCTATTTTTATGCCTGGCGCGTTGCGTAGTGGGAAAGGGTGGTTTTGAGGCTGAAGGCAGCAGGAAAGCCTGCAGCCCCCAGGTCTGTGGGGCTACACAAGCGGTTCCCAAAGAGCTTTAGAACAAGGCATAGTTTTCCCTGCTGGCTCTTTGGGCGGGGGACCCATCTCCAGCCGTATGGCAATTTTTGTGCCTGGCCCGGCGCAAAGTGGGAAAGGGTGGCTTTGAGGCTGAAGGCAGCAGGAAAGCCCGCAGCCCCCAGGTCTGTGCGGCTACGCAAGCGGTTCCCAAAGAGCTTTAGAACAAGGCATAGTTTTCCCTGCTGGCTCTTTGGGCGGGGGACCCATCTCCAGCCGTACGGCCATTTTTGTGCCTGGCGCGGCGCCAAGAGGGAAAGGGTGGTGTCGAGGCTAAAGGCAGCAGGAAAGCCCGCAGCCCCCAGGTCTGTGGGGCTACGCAAGCGGTTCCCAAAGAGCTTTAGAACAAGGCATAGTTTTCCCTGCTGGCTCTTTGGGCATGGGACCCATCTCCACCCATAGGCCATTTTTGTGCCTGATAGGGCGCCAAGTGGGAAAGGGTGGCTTTGAGGCTGAAGACAGCAGGAAAGCCTGCAGCCCCCAGGCCTGTGGGGCTACGCAAGCGGTTCCCAAAGACCTTTAGAACAAGGCATAGTTTTCCCTGCTGGCTCTTTGGGTGGGGGACCCATCTCCAGCCGTATGGCTATTTTTGTGCCTGACGCGGTGCGTAGTGGCATAGGGTGGTTTTGAGGCTGAAGGCAGCAGGAAAGCCCGCAGCCCCCACGTCTGTGGGGCCAAGCAAGCGGTTCATAAAGAGCTTTAGAACAAGGCATAGTTTTCCCTGCTGGCTCTTTGGGCGGGGGACCCATCTCCAGCCGTATGGCCATTTTTGTGCCTGGCGCGGTGCGTAGTGGGAAAGGGTGGTTTTGAGGCTGAAGGCAGCAGGAAAGCCCGCAGCCCCCAGGTCTGTGGGGCTACGCAAGCGGTTCCCAAAGAGCTTTAGAACAAGGCATAGTTTTCCCTGCTCGCTCTTTGGGCGGGGGACCCATCTCCAGCCGTATGGCCATTTTTGTGCCTGGCGCGGCGCCAAGTGGGTAAGGGTGGTGTCGAGGCTGAAGGCAGCAGCAAAGCCTGCAGCCCCCAGGTCTGTGGGGCCAAGCAAGCGGTTCCCAAAGAGCTTTAGAACAAGGCATAGTTTTCCCTGCTGGCTCTTTGGGCATGGGACCCATCTCCAGCCGTATGGCCATTTTTGTCCCTGGCCCGGCGCCAAGTGAGAAAGGGTGGCTTTGAGGCTGAAGGCAGCAGGAAAGCCCGCAGCCCCCAGGTCTGTGGGGCTACGCAAGCGGTTCCCAAAGAGCTTTAGAACAAGGCATAGTTTTCCCTGCTCGCTCTTTGGGCGGGGGACACATCTCCAGCCGTATGGCCATTTTTGAGCCTGGCGAAGCCCCAAGTGCGAAAGGGTGGCTTTGAGGCTGAAGGCAGCAGGAAAGCCCGCAGCCCCCAGGTCTGTGGGGCTACGCAAGCGGTTCCCAAAGAGCTTTAGAACAAGGCATAGTTTTCCCTGCTGGCTCTTTTGGCAGGGGACCCATCTCCAGCCGTATGGCCATTTTTGTGCCTGGCCCGGCGCCAAGTGGGAAAGGGTGGCTTTGAGACTGAAGGCAGCAGGAAAGCCCGCAGCCCCCAGGTGTGTGGGGCTACGCAAGCGGTTCCCAAAGAGCTTTAGAACAAGGCATAGTTTTCCCTGCTGGCTCTCTGGGCGGGGGACCCATCTCCAGCCGTATGGCCATTTTTGAGCCTGGAGCAGTGCCAAGTGGGAAAGGGTGGTGTCGAGGCTGAAGGCAGCAGGAAAGCCCGCAGCCCCCAGGTCTGTGGGGCTACGCAAGCAGTTCCCAAAGAGCTTTAGAACAAGGCATAGTTTTCCCTGCTGGCTCTTTGGGCGGGGGACCCATCTCCAGCCGTATGGCCATTTTTGTGCCTGGCCGGGGGCCAAGTGGGAAAGGGTGGTTTTGAGGCTGAAGGCAGCAGGAAAGCCCGCAGCCCCCAGGTGTGTGGGGCTACGCAAGCGGTTCCCAAAGAGCTTTAGAACAAGGCATAGTTTTCCCTGCTGGCTCTTTGGGCATGGGACCCATCTCCAGCCATAGGCCATTTTTGTGCCTGATGCGGCGCCAAGTGGGAAAGGGTGGCTTTGAGGCTGAAGGCAGCAGGAAAGCCCGCAGCCCCCAGGACTGTGGGGCTACGCAAGCGGTTCCCAAAGAGCTTTAGAACAAGGCATAGTTTTCCCTGCTGGCTCTTTGGGCGGGGGACCCATCTCCAGCCGTATGGCCATTTTTGTGCCTGGCGCGGTGCGTAGTGGGAAAGGGTGGTGTCGAGGCTGAAGGCAGCAGCAAAGCCTGCAGCCCCCAGGTCTGTGGGGCCAAGCAAGCGGTTCCCAAAGAGCTTTAGAAGAAGGCATAGTTTTCCCTGCTGGCTCTTTGGGCATGGGACCCATCTCCAGCCGTATGGCCATTTTTGTCCCTGGCCCGGCGCCAAGTGGGAAAGGGTGGCTTTGAGGCTGAAGGCAGCAGGAAAGCCCGCAGCCCCCAGGTCTGTGGGGCTACGCAAGCGGTTCCCAAAGAGCTTTAGAACAAGGCATAGTTTTCCCTGCTCGCTCTTTGGGAGGGGGACCCATCTCCAGCCATATGGCCATTTTTGTGCCTGGCGAAGCCCCAAGTGCGAAAGGGTGGCTTTGAGGCTGAAGGCAGCAGGAAAGCCCGCAGCCCCCAGGTCTGTGGGGCTACGCAAGCGGTTCCCAAAGAGCTTTAGAACAAGGCATAGTTTTCCCTGCTGGCTCTTTGGGCGGGGGACCCATCTCCAGCCGTATGGCCATTTTTGTGCCTGATAGGGCGCCAAGTGGGAAAGGGTGGTGTCGAGGCTGAAGACAGCAGGAAAGCCCGCAGCCCCCACGTCTGTGGGGCCAAGCAAGCGGTTCCCAAAGAGCTTTAGAACAAGGCATAGTTTTCCCAGCTGGCTCTTTGGGCGTGGGACCCATCTCCAGACGTATGGCCATTTTTGTGCCTGGCGCGGTGCGTAGTGGGAAAGGGTGGTGTCGAGGCTGAAGGCAGCAGCAAAGCCTGCAGCCCCCAGGTCTGTGGGGCCAAGCAAGCGGTTCCCAAAGAGCTTTAGAACAAGGCATAGTTTTCCCTGCTGGCTCTTTGAGCATGGGACCCATCTCCAGCCGTATGGCCATTTTTGTCCCTGGCCCGGCGCCAAGTGGGAAAGGGTGGCTTTGAGGCTGAAGGCAGCAGGAAAGCCCGCAGCCCCCAGGTCTGTGGGGCTACGCAAGCGGTTCCCAAAGAGCTTTAGAACAAGGCATAGTTTTCCCTGCTGGCTCTTTGGGCGGGGGACCCATCTCCAGCCATATGGCCATTTTTGTGCCTGGCGAAGCCCCAAGTGCGAAAGGGTGGCTTTGAGGCTGAAGGCAGCAGGAAAGCCCGCAGCCCCCAGGTCTGTGGGGCTACGCAAGCAGTTCCCAAAGAGCTTTAGAACAAGGCATAGTTTTCCCTGCTGGCTCTTTGGGCGGGGGACCCATCTCCAGCCGTATGGCCATTTTTGTGCCTGATAGGGCGCCAAGTGGGAAAGGGTGGTTTTGAGGCTGAAGGCAGCAGGAAAGCCCGCAGCCCCCACGTGTGTGGGGCTACGCAAGCGGTTCCCAAAGAGCTTTAGAACAAGGCATAGTTTTCCCTGCTGGCTCTTTGGGTGGGGGACCCATCTCCAGCCGTATGGCCATTTTTGAGCCTGGAGCAGTGCCAAGTGGGAAAGGGTGGTGTCGAGGCTGAAGGCAGCAGGAAAGCCCGCAGCCCCCACGTCTGTGGGGCCAAGCAAGCGGTTCCCAAAGAGCTTTAGAACAAGGCATAGTTTTCCCTGCTGGCTCTTTGGGCCTGGGACCCATCTCCAGCCATAGGCCATTTTTGTGCTTGATAGGGCGCCAAGTGGGAAAGGGTGGCTTTGAGGCTGAAGGCAGCAGGAAAGCCTGCAGCCCCCAGGTCTGTGGGGCTACGCAAGCAGTTCCCAAAGAGCTTTAGAACAAGGCATAGTTTTCCCTGCTGGCTCTTTGTTCGGGGGACCCATCTCCAGCCATAGGCCATTTTTGTGCCTGGCCCGGCGCCCAGTGGGAAAGGGTGGCTTTGAGGCTTGAAGGCAGCAGGAAAGCCCGCAGCCCCCAGGTCTGTGGGGCTACGCAAGCGGTTCCCAAAGAGCTTTAGAACAAGGCATAGTTTTCCCTGCTGGATCTCTGGGCGGGGGACCCATCTCCAGCCGTATGGCCATTTTTGAGCCTGGCGCGGCGCCAAGTGGGAAAGGGTGGTGTCGAGGCTGAAGGCAGCAGGAAAGCCCGCAGCCCCCAGGTCTGTGGGGCTACGCAAGCGGTTCCCAAAGAGCTTTAGAACAAGGCATAGTTTTCCCTGCTGGCTCTCTGGGCGGGGGACCCATCTCCAGCCGTATGGCCATTTTTGAGCCTGGCGCGGCGCCAGGTGGGAAAGGGTGGCTTTGAGGCTGAAGGCAGGAGCAAAGCCCGCAGCCCCAAGGTCTGTGGGGCTACGCAAGCGGTTCCCAAAGAGCTTTAGAACAAGGCATAGTTTTCCCTGCTGGCTCTTTGGGCGGGGGACCCATCTCCATTCGTATGGCTATTTTTATGCCTGGCGCGTTGCGTAGTGGGAAAGGGTGGTTTTGAGGCTGAAGGCAGCAGGAAAGCCTGCAGCCCCCAGGTCTGTGGGGCTACACAAGCGGTTCCCAAAGAGCTTTAGAACAAGGCATAGTTTTCCCTGCTGGCTCTTTGGGCGGGGGACCCATCTCCAGCCGTATGGCAATTTTTGTGCCTGGCCCGGCGCAAAGTGGGAAAGGGTGGCTTTGAGGCTGAAGGCAGCAGGAAAGCCCGCAGCCCCCAGGTCTGTGCGGCTACGCAAGCGGTTCCCAAAGAGCTTTAGAACAAGGCATAGTTTTCCCTGCTGGCTCTTTGGGCGGGGGGACCCATCTCCAGCCGTACGGCCATTTTTGTGCCTGGCGCGGCGCCAAGAGGGAAAGGGTGGTGTCGAGGCTAAAGGCAGCAGGAAAGCCCGCAGCCCCCAGGTCTGTGGGGCTACGCAAGCGGTTCCCAAAGAGCTTTAGAACAAGGCATAGTTTTCCCTGCTTGTTCTTTGGGCGGGGGACCCATCTCCACCCATAGGCCATTTTTGTGCCTGATAGGGCGCCAAGTGGGAAAGGGTGGCTTTGAGGCTGAAGGCAGCAGGAAAGCCCGCAGCCCCCAGGTCTGTGGGGCTACGCAAGCGGTTCCCAAAGAGCTTTAGAACAAGGCATAGTTTTCCCTGCTGGCTCTTTGGGTGGGGGACCCATCTCCAGCCGTATGGCTATTTTTGTGCCTGACGCGGTGCGTAGTGGCATAGGGTGGTTTTGAGGCTGAAGGCAGCAGGAAAGCCCGCAGCCCCCACGTCTGTGGGGCCAAGCAAGCGGTTCATAAAGAGCTTTAGAACAAGGCATAGTTTTCCCTGCTGGCTCTTTGGGCGGGGGACCCATCTCCAGCCGTATGGCCATTTTTGTGCCTGGCGCGGTGCGTAGTGGGAAAGGGTGGTTTTGAGGCTGAAGGCAGCAGGAAAGCCCGCAGCCCCCAGGTCTGTGGGGCTACGCAAGCGGTTCCCAAAGAGCTTTAGAACAAGGCATAGTTTTCCCTGCTGGCTCTTTGGGCGGGGGACCCATCTCCAGCCGTATGGCCATTTTTGTGCCTGGCGCGGCGCCAAGTGGGTAAGGGTGGTGTCGAGGCTGAAGGCAGCAGCAAAGCCCGCAGCCCCCAGGTCTGTGGGGCTACGCAAGCGGTTCCCAAAGAGCTTTAGAACAAGGCATAGTTTTCCCTGCTGGCTCTTTGGGCATGGGACCCATCTCCAGCCGTATGGCCATTTTTGTCCCTGGCCCGGCGCCAAGTGGGAAAGGGTGGCTTTGAGGCTGAAGGCAGCAGGAAAGCCCGCAGCCCCCACGTGTGTGGGGCTACGCAAGCGGTTCCCAAAGAGCTTTAGAACAAGGCATAGTTTTCCCTGCTGGCTCTTTGGGCGGGGGACCCATCTCCAGCCATAGGCCATTTTTGTGCTTGATAGGGCGCCAAGTGGGAAAGGGTGCTGTCGAGGCTGAAGGCAGCAGGAAAGCCCGCAGCCCCCAGGTCTGTGCGGCTACGCAAGCGGTTCCCAAAGAGCTTTAGAACAAGGCATAGTTTTCCCTGCTGGCTCTCTGGGCGGGGGACCCATCTCCAGCCGTATGGCCATTTTTGTGCCTGGCGCGGCGCCAAGTGGGAAAGGGTGGTGTCGAGGCTGAAGGCAGCAGGAAAGCCCGCAGCCCCCAGGTCTGTGCGGCTACGCAAGCGGTTCCCAAAGAGCTTTAGAACAAGGCATAGTTTTCCCTGCTGGCTCTTTGGGCGGGGGACCCATCTCCAGCCGTATGGCCATTTTTGTGCCTGGCACGGCGCCAAGTGGGAAAGGGTGGTGTCGAGGCTGAAGGCAGCAGCAAAGCCCGCAGCCCCCATGTCTGTAGGGCTACGCAAGCGGTTCCCAAAGAGCTTTAGAACAAGGCATAGTTTTCCCTGCTGGCTCTCTGGGCGGGGGACCCATCTCCAGCCATAGACCATTTTTGTGCCTAGCGCGGCGCCAAGTGGGAAAGGGTGGCTTTGAGGCTGAAGGCAGCAGCAAAGCCTGCAGGCCCCACGTCTGTGGGGCCACGCAAGCGGTTCCCAAAGAGCTTTAGAACAAGGCATAGTTTTCCTTGCTGGGTCTTTGGGCATGGGACCGATCTCCAGCCATAGGCCATTTTTTTACCTGATGGAGTGCCAAGTGGGAAAGGGTGGCTTTGAGGCTGAAGGCAGCAGGAAAGCCTGCAGCCCCCAGGTCTGTGGGGCTACGCAAGCGGTTCCCAAAGAGCTTTAGAACAAGGCATAGTTTTCCTTGCTGGCTCTTTGGGCATGGGCCCCATCTCCAGCCATAGGCCATTTTTGTGCCTGATGCGGCGCCAAGTGGGAAAGGGTGCTGTCGAGGCTGATGGCAGCAGGAAAGCCTGCAGCCCCCAGGTCTGTGGGGCTACGCAAGCGGTTCCCAAAGAGCTTTAGAACAAGGCATAGTTTTCCCTGCTGGCTCTTTGGGCGGGGGACCCATCTCCAGCCGTATGGCCATTTTTGTGCCTGGCACGGCGCCAAGTGGGAAAGGGTGGTGTCGAGGCTGAAGGCAGCAGCAAAGCCCGCAGCCCCCATGTCTGTAGGGCTACGCAAGCGGTTCCCAAAGAGCTTTAGAACAAGGCATAGTTTTCCCTGCTGGCTCTCTGGGCGGGGGACCCATCTCCAGCCATAGACCATTTTTGTGCCTAGCGCGGCGCCAAGTGGGAAAGGGTGGCTTTGAGGCTGAAGGCAGCAGCAAAGCCTGCAGGCCCCACGTCTGTGGGGCCACGCAAGCGGTTCCCAAAGAGCTTTAGAACAAGGCATAGTTTTCCTTGCTGGGTCTTTGGGCATGGGACCGATCTCCAGCCATAGGCCATTTTTTTACCTGATGGAGTGCCAAGTGGGAAAGGGTGGCTTTGAGGCTGAAGGCAGCAGGAAAGCCTGCAGCCCCCAGGTCTGTGGGGCTACGCAAGCAGTTCCCAAAGAGCTTTAGAACAAGGCATAGTTTACCCTGCTGGCTCTTTGGGCATGGGACCCATCTCCAGCCGTATAGCTATTTTTGTGCCTGGCACGGCGCCAAGTGGAAAAGGGTCTTGTCGAGGCTGAAGGCAGCAGGAAAGCCCGCAGCCCCCAGGTCTGTGGGGCTACGCAAGCGGTTCCCAAAGAGCTTTAGAACAAGGCATAGTTTTCCCTGCTGGCTCTCTGGGCGGGGGACCCATCTCCAGCCGTATGGCCATTTTTGTGCCTGGCCCGGCGCCAAGTGGGAAAGGGTGGTGTCGAGGCTGAAGGCAGCAGGAGAGCCTGCAGCCCCCAGGTCTGTGGGGCTATCCAAGCGGTTCACAAAGAGCTTTAGAACAAGGCATAGTTTTCCCTGCTGGCTCTTTGGGTGGGGGACCCATCTCCAGCCGTATGGCCATTTTTGAGCCTGGCGCGGCGCCAAGTGGGAAAGGGTGGTGTCGAGGCTGAAGGCAGCAGGAAAGCCCGCAGCCCCCAGGTCTGTGGGGCTACGCAAGCGGTTCTGAAAGAGCTTTAGAACAAGGCATAGTTTTCCCTGCTGGCTCCTTGGGCGGGGGACCCATCTCCAGCCATAGGCCATTTTTGTGACTGACGCGGTGCCAAGTGGGAAAGTGTGCTGTCGAGGCTGAAGGCAGCAAGAAAGCCTGCAGCCCCCAGGTCTGGGGGCTACGCAAGCGGTTCTGAAAGAGCTTTAGAACAAGGCATAGTTTTCCCTGCTGGCTCTTTGGGCATGGGACCCATCTCCAGCCGTATAGCTATTTTTGTGCCTGGCGCGGCGCCAAGTGGGAAAGGGTGGTGTCGAGGCTGAAGGCAGCAGGAAAGCCCGCAGCCCCCAGGTCTGTGGGGCTACGCAAGCGGTTCCCAAAGAGCTTTAGAACAAGGCATAGTTTTCCCTGCTGGCTCTTTGGGCGGGGCACCAATCTCCAGCCGTACGGCCATTTTTGTGCCTGGCGCGGCGCCAAGTGGGAAAGGGTGGTGTCGAGGCTGAAGGCAGCAGGAGAGCCTGCAGCCCCCAGGTCTGTGGGGCTATCCAAGCGGTTCACAAAGAGCTTTAGAACAAGGCATAGTTTTCCCTGCTGACTCTTTGGGTGGGGGACCCATCTCCAGCCGTATGGCCATTTTTGAGCCTGGCGCGGCGCCAAGTGGGAAAGGGTGGCTTTGAGGCTGAAGGCAGCAGGAAAGCCCGCAGCCCCCAGGTCTGTGGGGCTACGCAAGCGGTTCCCAAAGAGCTTTAGAACAAGGCATAGTTTTCCCTGCTGGCTCCTTGGGCAGGGGACCCATCTCCAGCCATAGGCCATTTTTGTGACTGACGCGGTGCCAAGTGGGAAAGTGTGCTGTCGAGGCTGAAGGCAGCAAGAAAGCCTGCAGCCCCCAGGTCTGGGGGCTACGCAAGCGGTTCTGAAAGAGCTTTAGAACAAGGCATAGTTTTCCCTGCTGGCTCTTTGGGCATGGGACCCATCTCCAGCCGTATAGCTATTTTTGTGCCTGGCGCGGCGCCAAGTGGGAAAGGGTGTTGTCGAGGCTGAAGGCAGCAGGAAAGCCCGCAGCCCCCAGGTCTGTGGGGCTACGCAAGCGGTTCCCAAAGAGCTTTAGAACAAGGCATAGTTTTCCCTGCTGGCTCTTTGGGCATGGGACCCATCTCCATCCATAGGCCATTTTTGTGACTGACGCGGTGCCAAAAGGGAAAGTGTGCTGTCGAGGCTGAAGGCAGCAAGAAAGCCTGCAGCCCCCAGGTCTGTGGGGCCAAGCAAGCGGTTCCCAAAGAGCTTTAGAACAAGGCATAGTTTTCCCTGCTGGCTCCTTGGGCAGGGGACCCATCTCCAGCCGTATGGCCATTTGTGTGCGTGCGAGGCACCTAGTGGGAAAGGGTGTTGTCTAGGCTGAAGGCAGCAGGAAAGCCCACAGGCCCAAGATCTGTTGGGCTACGCATGCGGTTCCCAAAGAGCTTTAGAACAAGGCATAGTTTTCCCTGCTGGCTCTTTGGGCGGGGGACCCATCTCCAGCCGTATGGCCATTTTTGTGCCTGATAGGGCGCCAAGTGGGAAAGGGTGGTTTTGAGGCTGAAGGCAGCAGGAAAGCCCGCAGCCCCCAGGTCTGTTGGGCTACGCAAGTGGTTCCCAAAGAGCTTTAGAACAAGGCATAGTTTTCCCTGCTGGCTCTTTGGGCGGGGGACCCATCTCCAGCCGTATGGCCATTTTTGTGCCTGGCGCGGCGCCAAGTGGGAAAGGGTGGTGTCGAGGCTGAAGGCAGCAGGAAAGCCCGCAGCCCCCAGGTCTGTGGGGCTACGCAAGCGGTTCCCAAAGAGCTTTAGAACAAGGCATAGTTTTCCCTGCTGGCTTTTTGGGCATGGGACCCATCTCCACCCATAGGCCATTTTTGTGCCTGATAGGGCGCCAAGTGGGAAAGGGTGGCTTTGAGGCTGAAGACAGCAGGAAAGCCTGCAGCCCCCAGGTCTGTGGGGCTACGCAAGCGGTTCCCAAAGACCTTTAGAACAAGGCATAGTTTTCCCTGCTGGCTCTTTGGGCGGGGGACCCATCTCCAGCCGTATGGCTATTTTTGTGCCTGAAGCGGTGCGTAGTGGCATAGGGTGGTTTTGAGGCTGAAGGCAGCAGGAAAGCCTGCAGCCCCCACGTCTGTGGGGCCAAGCAAGCGGTTCCCAAAGAGCTTTAGAACAAGGCATAGTTTTCCCTGCTGGCTCTTTGGGCGGGGGACCCATCTCCAGCCGTATGGCCATTTTTGTGCCTGGCGCGGTGCGTAGTGGGAAAGGGTGGTGTCGAGGCTGAAGGCAGCAGCAAAGCCTGCAGCCCCCAGGTCTGTGGGGCTACGCAAGCGGTTCCCAAAGAGCTTTAGAACAAGGCATAGTTTTCCCTGCTGGCTCTTTGGGCATGGGACCCATCTCCAGCCGTATGGACATTTTTGTCCCTGGCCCGGCGCCAAGTGGGAAAGGGTGGCTTTGAGGCTGAAGGCAGCAGGAAAGCCCGCAGCCCCCAGGTCTGTGGGGCTACGCAAGCGGTTCCCAAAGAGCTTTAGAACAAGGCATAGTTTTCCCTGCTCGCTCTTTGGGAGGGGGACCCATCTCCAGCCATATGGCCATTTTTGTGCCTGGCGAAGCCCCAAGTGCGAAAGGGTGGCTTTGAGGCTGAAGGCAGCAGGAAAGCCCGCAGCCCCCAGGTCTGTGGGGCTACGCAAGCGGTTCCCAAAGAGCTTTAGAACAAGGCATAGTTTTCCCTGCTGGCTCTTTGGGCGGGGGACCCATCTCCAGCCGTATGGCCATTTTTGTGCCTGATAGGGCGCCAAGTGGGAAAGGGTGGTGTCGAGGCTGAAGACAGCAGGAAAGCCCGCAGCCCCCACGTCTGTGGGGCCAAGCAAGCGGTTCCCAAAGAGCTTTAGAACAAGGCATAGTTTTCCCAGCTGGCTCTTTGGGCGTGGGACCCATCTCCAGACGTATGGCCATTTTTGTGCCTGGCGCGGTGCGTAGTGGGAAAGGGTGGTGTCGAGGCTGAAGGCAGCAGCAAAGCCTGCAGCCCCCAGGTCTGTGGGGCCAAGCAAGCGGTTCCCAAAGAGCTTTAGAACAAGGCATAGTTTTCCCTGCTGGCTCTTTGAGCATGGGACCCATCTCCAGCCGTATGGCCATTTTTGTCCCTGGCCCGGCGCCAAGTGGGAAAGGGTGGCTTTGAGGCTGAAGGCAGCAGGAAAGCCCGCAGCCCCCAGGTCTGTGGGGCTACGCAAGCGGTTCCCAAAGAGCTTTAGAACAAGGCATAGTTTTCCCTGCTCGCTCTTTGGGAGGGGGACCCATCTCCAGCCATATGGCCATTTTTGTGCCTGGCGAAGCCCCAAGTGCGAAAGGGTGGCTTTGAGGCTGAAGGCAGCAGGAAAGCCCGCAGCCCCCAGGTCTGTGGGGCTACGCAAGCGGTTCCCAAAGAGCTTTAGAACAAGGCATAGTTTTCCCTGCTGGCTCTTTGGGCATGGGACCCATCTCCAGCCATAGGCCATTTTTGTGCTTGATAGGGCGCCAAGTGGGAAAGGGTGGTGTCGAGGCTGAAGGCAGCAGGAAAGCCCGCAGCCCCCAGGTCTGTGCGGCTACGCAAGTGGTTCCCAAAGAGCTTTAGAACAAGGCATAGTTTTCCCTGCTGGCTCTTTGGGCGGGGGACCCATCTCCAGCCGTACGGCCATTTTTGTGCCTGGCGCGGCGCCAAGAGGGAAAGGGTGGTGTCGAGGCTAAAGGCAGCAGGAAAGCCCGCAGCCCCCAGGTCTGTGGAGCTACGCAAGCAGTTCCCAAAGAGCTTTAGAACAAGGCATAGTTTTCCCTGCTGGCTCTTTGGGCGGGGGACCCATCTCCAGCCGTATGGCCATTTTTGTGCCTGGCGCGGTGCCAAGTGTGAAAGGGTGGCTTTGAGGCTGAAGGCAGCAGGAAAGCCCGCAGCCCCCAGGTCTGTGGGGCTACGCAAGCGGTTCCCAAAGAGCTTTAGAACAAGGCATAGTTTTCCCTGCTGGCTCTTTGGGCATGGGACCCATCTCCACCCATAGGCCATTTTTGTGCCTGATAGGGCGCCAAGTGGGAAAGGGTGGCTTTGAGGCTAAAGACAGCAGGAAAGCCTGCAGCCCCCAGGTCTGTGGGGCTACGCAAGCGGTTCCCAAAGAGCTTTAGAACAAGGCATAGTTTTCCCTGCTGGCTCTTTGGGTGGGGGACCCATCTCCAGCCGTATGGCCATTTTTGAGCCTGGAGCAGTGCCAAGTGGGAAAGGGTGGTTTTGAGGGTGAAGGCAGCAGGAAAGCCCGCAGCCCCCAGGTCTGTGGGGCTACGCAAGCGGTTCCCAAAGAGCTTTAGAACAAGGCATAGTTTTCCCTGCTGGCTCTTTGGGCGGGGGACCCATCTCCAGCCGTATGGCCATTTTTGTGCCTGGCGCGGCGCCAAGTGGGAAAGGGTGGCTTTGAGGCTTGAAGGCAGCAGGAAAGCCCGCAGCCCCCACGTCTGTGGGGCCAAGCAAGCGGTTCCCAAAGAGCTTTAGAACAAGGCATAGTTTTCCCTGCTGGCTCTCTGGGCAGGGGACCCATCTCCAGCCGTATGGCCATTTTTGAGCCTGGCGCGGCGCCAAGTGGGAAAGGGTGGTGTCGAGGCTAAAGGCAGCAGGAAAGCCCGCAGCCCCCAGGTCTGTGGGGCTACGCAAGCGGTTCCCAAAGAGCTTTAGAACAAGGCATAGTTTTCCCTGCTGGCTCTCTGGGCGGGGGACCCATCTCCAGCCGTATGGCCATTTTTGAGCCTGGCGCGGCGCCAGGTGGGAAAGGGTGGCTTTGAGGCTGAAGGCAGGAGCAAAGCCTGCAGCCCCCAGGTCTGTGGTGCTACGCAAGCGGTTCCCAAAGAGCTTTAGAAGAAGGCATAGTTTTCCCAGCTGGCTCTTAGGGCATGGGACCCATCTCCAGCCATAGGCCATTTTTGTGCCTGGCGCGAAGCCAAGTGGGAAAGGGTGCTGTCGAGGCTGAAGGCAGCAGGAAAGCCCGCAGCCCCAAGGTCTGTGGGGCTACGCAAGCGGTTCCCAAAGAGCTTTAGAACAAGGCATAGTTTTCCCTGCTGGCTCTTTGGGCGGGGGACCCATCTCCAGTCGTATGGCTATTTTTATGCCTGGCGCGTTGCGTAGTGGGAAAGGGTGGTTTTGAGGCTGAAGGCAGCAGGAAAGCCTGCAGCCCCCAGGTCTGTGGGGCTACACAAGCGGTTCCCAAAGAGCTTTAGAACAAGGCATAGTTTTCCCTGCTGGCTCTTTGGGCGGGGGACCCATCTCCAGCCGTATGGCAATTTTTGTGCCTGGCCCGGCGCAAAGTGGGAAAGGGTGGCTTTGAGGCTGAAGGCAGCAGGAAAGCCCGCAGCCCCCAGGTCTGTGCGGCTACACAAGCGGTTCCCAAAGAGCTTTAGAACAAGGCATAGTTTTCCCTGCTGGCTCTTTGGGCGGGGGACCCATCTCCAGCCGTACGGCCATTTTTGTGCCTGGCGCGGCGCCAAGAGGGAAAGGGTGGTGTCGAGGCTAAAGGCAGCAGGAAAGCCCGCAGCCCCCAGGTCTGTGGGGCTACGCAAGCGGTTCCCAAAGAGCTTTAGAACAAGGCATAGTTTTCCCTGCTGGCTCTTTGGGCATGGGACCCATCTCCACCCATAGGCCATTTTTGTGCCTGATAGGGCGCCAAGTGGGAAAGGGTGGCTTTGAGGCTGAAGACAGCAGGAAAGCCTGCAGCCCCCAGGCCTGTGGGGCTACGCAAGCGGTTCCCAAAGAGCTTTAGAACAAGGCATAGTTTTCCCTGCTGGCTCTTTGGGTGGGGGACCCATCTCCAGCCGTATGGCTATTTTTGTGCCTGACGCGGTGCGTAGTGGCATAGGGTGGTTTTGAGGCTGAAGGCAGCAGGAAAGCCCGCAGCCCCCACGTCTGTGGGGCCAAGCAAGCGGTTCATAAAGAGCTTTAGAAGAAGGCATAGTTTTCCCTGCTGGCTCTTTGGGCGGGGGACCCATCTCCAGCCGTATGGCCATTTTTGTGCCTGGCGCGGTGCGTAGTGGAAAGGGTGGTTTTGAGGCTGAAGGCAGCAGGAAAGCCCGCAGCCCCCAGGTCTGTGGGGCTACGCAAGCGGTTCCCAAAGAGCTTTAGAACAAGGCATAGTTTTCCCTGCTCGCTCTTTGGGCGGGGGACACATCTCCAGCCATATGGCCATTTTTGAGCCTGGCGAAGCCCCAAGTGCGAAAGGGTGGCTTTGAGGCTGAAGGCAGCAGGAAAGCCCGCAGCCCCCAGGTCTGTGGGGCTACGCAAGCGGTTCCCAAAGAGCTTTAGAACAAGGCATAGTTTTCCCTGCTGGCTCTTTTGGCAGGGGACCCATCTCCAGCCGTATGGCCATTTTTGTGCCTGGCCCGGCGCCAAGTGGGAAAGGGTGGCTTTGAGACTGAAGGCAGCAGGAAAGCCCGCAGCCCCCAGGTGTGTGGGGCTACGCAAGCGGTTCCCAAAGAGCTTTAGAACAAGGCATAGTTTTCCCTGCTGGCTCTCTGGGCGGGGGACCCATCTCCAGCCGTATGGCCATTTTTGAGCCTGGAGCAGTGCCAAGTGGGAAAGGGTGGTGTCGAGGCTGAAGGCAGCAGGAAAGCCCGCAGCCCCCAGGTCTGTGAGGCTACGCAAGCAGTTCCCAAAGAGCTTTAGAACAAGGCATAGTTTTCCCTGCTGGCTCTTTGGGCGGGGGACCCATCTCCAGCCGTATGGCCATTTTTGTGCCTGGCCGGGGGCCAAGTGGGAAAGGGTGGTTTTGAGGCTGAAGGCAGCAGGAAAGCCCGCAGCCCCCAGGTGTGTGGGGCTACGCAAGCGGTTCCCAAAGAGCTTTAGAACAAGGCATAGTTTTCCCTGCTGGCTCTTTGGGCATGGGACCCATCTCCAGCCATAGGCCATTTTTGTGCCTGATGCGGCGCCAAGTGGGAAAGGGTGGCTTTGAGGCTGAAGGCAGCAGGAAAGCCCGCAGCCCCCAGGTCTGTGGGGCTACGCAAGCGGTTCCCAAAGAGCTTTAGAACAAGGCATAGTTTTCCCTGCTGGCTCTTTGGGCGGGGGACCCATCTCCAGCCGTACGGCCATTTTTGTGCCTGGCGCGGCGCCAAGAGGGAAAGGGTGGTGTCGAGGCTAAAGGCAGCAGGAAAGCCCGCAGCCCCCAGGTCTGTGGGGCTACGCAAGCGGTTCCCAAAGAGCTTTAGAACAAGGCATAGTTTTCCCTGCTGGCTCTTTGGGCGGGGGACCCATCTCCAGCCGTATGGCCATTTTTGTGCCTGATAGGGCGCCAAGTGGGAAAGGGTGGCTTTGAGGCTGAAGACAGCAGGAAAGCCTGCAGCCCCCAGGTCTGTGGGGCTACGCAAGCGGTTCCCAAAGAGCTTTAGAACAAGGCATAGTTTTCCCTGCTGGCTCTTTGGGCGGGGGGACCCATCTCCAGCCGTATGGCCATTTTTGTGCCTGGCGCGGCGCCAAGTGGGAAAGGGTGGTTTTTGAGGCTGAAGGCAGCAGGAAAGCCTGCAGCCCCCACGTCTGTGGGGCCAAGCAAGCGTTCCCAAAGAGCTTTAGAACAAGGCATAGTTTTCCCTGCTGGCTCTTTGGGCGGGGGGACCCATCTCCAGCCGTATGGCCATTTTTGTGCCTGGCGCGGTGCGTAGTGGGAAAGGGTGGTGTCGAGGCTGAAGGCAGCAGCAAAGCCTGCAGCCCCCAGGTCTGTGGGGCCAAGCAAGCGGTTCCCAAAGAGCTTTAGAAGAAGGCATAGTTTTCCCTGCTGGCTCTTTGGGCATGGGACCCATCTCCAGCCGTATGGCCATTTTTGTCCCTGGCCCGGCGCCAAGTGGGAAAGGGTGGCTTTGAGGCTGAAGGCAGCAGGAAAGCCCGCAGCCCCCAGGTCTGTGGGGCTACGCAAGCGGTTCCCAAAGAGCTTTAGAACAAGGCATAGTTTTCCCTGCTCGCTCTTTGGGAGGGGGACCCATCTCCAGCCATATGGCCATTTTTGTGCCTGGCGAAGCCCCAAGTGCGAAAGGGTGGCTTTGAGGCTGAAGGCAGCAGGAAAGCCCGCAGCCCCCAGGTCTGTGGGGCTACGCAAGCGGTTCCAAAGAGCTTTAGAACAAGGCATAGTTTTCCCCTGCTGGCTCTTTGGGCGGGGGACCCATCTCCAGCAGTATGGGCCATTTTTGTGCCTGATAGGGCGCCAAGTGGGAAAGGGTGGTGTCGAGGCTGAAGACAGCAGGAAAGCCGCAGCCCCCACGTCTGTGGGGCCAAGCAAGCGGTTCCCAAAGAGCTTTAGAACAAGGCATAGTTTTCCCAGCTGGCTCTTTGGGCGTGGGACCCATCTCCAGACGTATGGCCATTTTTGTGCCTGGCGCGGTGCGTAGTGGGAAAGGGTGGTGTCGAGGCTGAAGGCAGCAGCAAAGCCTGCAGCCCCCAGGTCTGTGGGGCCAAGCAAGCGGTTCCCAAAGAGCTTTAGAACAAGGCATAGTTTTCCCTGCTGGCTCTTTGAGCATGGGACCCATCTCCAGCCGTATGGCCATTTTTGTCCCTGGCCCGGCGCCAAGTGGGAAAGGGTGGCTTTGAGGCTGAAGGCAGCAGGAAAGCCCGCAGCCCCCAGGTCTGTGGGGCTACGCAAGCAGTTCCCAAAGAGCTTTAGAACAAGGCATAGTTTTCCCTGCTGGCTCTTTGGGCGGGGGGACCCATCTCCAGCCGTATGGCCATTTTTGTGCCTGATAGGGCGCCAAGTGGGAAAGGGTGGTTTTGAGGCTGAAGGCAGCAGGAAAGCCCGCAGCCCCCACGTGTGTGGGGCTACGCAAGCGGTTCCCAAAGAGCTTTAGAACAAGGCATAGTTTTCCCTGCTGGCTCTTTGGGTGGGGGACCCATCTCCAGCCGTATGGCCATTTTTGAGCCTGGAGCAGTGCCAAGTGGGAAAGGGTGGTTTTGAGGGTGAAGGCAGCAGGAAAGCCCGCAGCCCCCAGGTCTGTGGGGCTACGCAAGCGGTTCCCAAAGAGCTTTAGAACAAGGCATAGTTTTCCCTGCTGGCTCTTTGGGCGGGGGACCCATCTCCAGCCGTATGGCCATTTTTGTGCCTGGCGCGGCGCCAAGTGGGAAAGGGTGGTGTCGAGGCTGAAGGCAGCAGGAAAGCCCGCAGCCCCCACGTCTGTGGGGCCAAGCAAGCGGTTCCCAAAGAGCTTTAGAACAAGGCATAGTTTTCCCTGCTGGCTCTTTGGGCCTGGGACCCATCTCCAGCCATAGGCCATTTTTGTGCTTGATAGGGCGCCAAGTGGGAAAGGGTGGCTTTGAGGCTGAAGGCAGCAGGAAAGCCTGCAGCCCCCAGGTCTGTGGGGCTACGCAAGCAGTTCCCAAAGAGCTTTAGAACAAGGCATAGTTTTCCCTGCTGGCTCTTTGTTCGGGGGACCCATCTCCAGCCATAGGCCATTTTTGTGCCTGGCCCGGCGCCCAGTGGGAAAGGGTGGCTTTGAGGCTTGAAGGCAGCAGGAAAGCCCGCAGCCCCCAGGTCTGTGGGGCTACGCAAGCGGTTCCCAAAGAGCTTTAGAACAAGGCATAGTTTTCCCTGCTGGCTCTCTGGGCGGGGGACCCATCTCCAGCCGTATGGCCATTTTTGAGCCTGGCGCGGCGCCAAGTGGGAAAGGGTGGTGTCGAGGCTAAAGGCAGCAGGAAAGCCCGCAGCCCCCAGGTCTGTGGGGCTACGCAAGCGGTTCCCAAAGAGCTTTAGAACAAGGCATAGTTTTCCCTGCTGGCTCTCTGGGCGGGGGGACCCATCTCCAGCCGTATGGCCATTTTTGAGCCTGGCGCGGCGCCAGGTGGGAAAGGGTGGTGTCGAGGCTGAAGGCAGGAGCAAAGCCCGCAGCCCCAAGGTCTGTGGGGCTACGCAAGCGGTTCCCAAAGAGCTTTAGAACAAGGCATAGTTTTCCCTGCTGGCTCTTTGGGCGGGGGACCCATCTCCAGTCGTATGGCTATTTTTATGCCTGGCGCGTTGCGTAGTGGGAAAGGGTGGTTTTGAGGCTGAAGGCAGCAGGAAAGCCTGCAGCCCCCAGGTCTGTGGGGCTACACAAGCGGTTCCCAAAGAGCTTTAGAACAAGGCATAGTTTTCCCTGCTGGCTCTTTGGGCGGGGGACCCATCTCCAGCCGTATGGCAATTTTTGTGCCTGGCCCGGCGCAAAGTGGGAAAGGGTGGCTTTGAGGCTGAAGGCAGCAGGAAAGCCCGCAGCCCCCAGGTCTGTGCGGCTACGCAAGCGGTTCCCAAAGAGCTTTAGAACAAGGCATAGTTTTCCCTGCTGGCTCTTTGGGCGGGGGACCCATCTCCAGCCGTACGGCCATTTTTGTGCCTGGCGCGGCGCCAAGAGGGAAAGGGTGGTGTTGAGGCTAAAGGCAGCAGGAAAGCCCGCAGCCCCCAGGTCTGTGGGGCTACGCAAGCGGTTCCCAAAGAGCTTTAGAACAAGGCATAGTTTTCCCTGCTTGTTCTTTGGGCGGGGGACCCATCTCCACCCATAGGCCATTTTTGTGCCTGATAGGGCGCCAAGTGGGAAAGGGTGGCTTTGAGGCTGAAGACAGCAGGAAAGCCTGCAGCCCCCAGGCCTGTGGGGCTACGCAAGCGGTTCCCAAAGACCTTTAGAACAAGGCATAGTTTTCCCTGCTGGCTCTTTGGGTGGGGGACCCATCTCCAGCCGTATGGCTATTTTTGTAACTGACGCGGTGCGTAGTGGCATAGGGTGGTTTTGAGGCTGAAGGCAGCAGGAAAGCCCGCAGCCCCCACGTCTGTGGGGCCAAGCAAGCGGTTCATAAAGAGCTTTAGAACAAGGCATAGTTTTCCCTGCTGGCTCTTTGGGCGGGGGACCCATCTCCAGCCGTATGGCCATTTTTGTGCCTGGCGCGGTGCGTAGTGGGAAAGGGTGGTTTTGAGGCTGAAGGCAGCAGGAAAGCCCGCAGCCCCCAGGTCTGTGGGGCTACGCAAGCGGTTCCCAAAGAGCTTTAGAACAAGGCATAGTTTTCCCTGCTGGCTCTTTGGGCGGGGGACCCATCTCCAGCCGTATGGCCATTTTTGTGCCTGGCGCGGCGCCAAGTGGGTAAGGGTGGTGTCGAGGCTGAAGGCAGCAGCAAAGCCCGCAGCCCCCAGGTCTGTGGGGCTACGCAAGCGGTTCCCAAAGAGCTTTAGAACAAGGCATAGTTTTCCCTGCTGGCTCTTTGGGCATGGGACCCATCTCCAGCCGTATGGCCATTTTTGTCCCTGGCCCGGCGCCAAGTGGGAAAGGGTGGCTTTGAGGCTGAAGGCAGCAGGAAAGCCCGCAGCCCCCAGGTCTGTGGGGCTACGCAAGCGGTTCACAAAGAGCTTTAGAACAAGGCATAGTTTTCCCTGCTCGCTCTTTGGGCGGGGGACACATCTCCAGCCATATGGCCATTTTTGTGCCTGGCGAAGCCCCAAGTGCGAAAGGGTGGCTTTGAGGCTGAAGGCAGCAGGAAAGCCCGCAGCCCCCACGTGTGTGGGGCTACGCAAGCGGTTCCCAAAGAGCTTTAGAACAAGGCATAGTTTTCCCTGCTGGCTCTTTGGGCGGGGGACCCATCTCCAGCCATAGGCCATTTTTGTGCTTGATAGGGCGCCAAGTGGGAAAGGGTGCTGTCGAGGCTGAAGGCAGCAGGAAAGCCCGCAGCCCCCAGGTCTGTGCGGCTACGCAAGCGGTTCCCAAAGAGCTTTAGAACAAGGCATAGTTTTCCCTGCTGGCTCTCTGGGCGGGGGACCCATCTCCAGCCGTATGGCCATTTTTGTGCCTGGCGCGGCGCCAAGTGGGAAAGGGTGCTGTCGAGGCTGAAGGCAGCAGGAAAGCCCGCAGCCCCCAGGTCTGTGCGGCTACGCAAGCGGTTCCCAAAGAGCTTTAGAACAAGGCATAGTTTTCCCTGCTGGCTCTTTGGGCGGGGGACCCATCTCCAGCCGTATGGCCATTTTTGTGCCTGGCACGGCGCCAAGTGGGAAAGGGTGGTGTCGAGGCTGAAGGCAGCAGCAAAGCCCGCAGCCCCCATGTCTGTAGGGCTACGCAAGCGGTTCCCAAAGAGCTTTAGAACAAGGCATAGTTTTCCCTGCTGGCTCTCTGGGCGGGGGACCCATCTCCAGCCATAGACCATTTTTGTGCCTAGCGCGGCGCCAAGTGGGAAAGGGTGGCTTTGAGGCTGAAGGCAGCAGCAAAGCCTGCAGGCCCCACGTCTGTGGGGCCACGCAAGCGGTTCCCAAAGAGCTTTAGAACAAGGCATAGTTTTCCTTGCTGGGTCTTTGGGCATGGGACCGATCTCCAGCCATAGGCCATTTTTTTACCTGATGGAGTGCCAAGTGGGAAAGGGTGGCTTTGAGGCTGAAGGCAGCAGGAAAGCCTGCAGCCCCCAGGTCTGTGGGGCTACGCAAGCGGTTCCCAAAGAGCTTTAGAACAAGGCATAGTTTTCCCTGTTGGCTCTTTTGACAGGGGACACATCTCCAGCCGTATGGCCATTTTTGAGCCTGGCGCGGCGCCAAGTGGGAAAGGGTGGTGTCGAGGCTGAAGGCAGTAGGAAAGCCCGCAGCCCCCAGGTCTGTGGGGCTATGCAAGCTGTTCCCAAAGAGCTTTAGAACAAGGCATAGTTTTCCCTGCTGGCTCTTTGGGCGGGGGACCCATCTCCAGCCATATGGCCATTTTTGTGCCTGGCGCGGCGCCAAGTGGGAAAGGGTGATTTTGAGGCTGAAGGCAGCAGCAAAGCCGGCAGCCCCCAGGTCTGTGGGGCTACGCAAGCGGTTCCCAAAGAGCTTTAGAACAAGGCATAGTTTTCCCTGCTGGCTCTTTGGGCATGGGACCCATCTCCAGCCATAGGCCATTTTTGTGCCTGGCGCGACGCCAAGTGGGAAAGGGTGTTGTCGAGGCTGAAGGCAGCAGCAAAGCCTGCAGGCCCCACGTCTGTGGGGCCACGCAAGCGGTTCCCAAAGAGCTTTAGAACAAGGCATAGTTTTCCTTGCTGGGTCTTTGGGCATGGGACCGATCTCCAGCCATAGGCCATTTTTTTGCCTGATGGAGTGCCAAGTGTGAAAGGGTGGCTTTGAGGCTGAAGGCAGCAGGAAAGCCTGCAGCCCCCAGGTCTGTGGGGCTACGCAAGCGGTTCCCAAAGAGCTTTAGAACAAGGCATAGTTTTCCTTGCTGGCTCTTTGGGCATGGGCCCCATCTCCAGCCATAGGCCATTTTTGTGCCTGATGCGGCGCCAAGTGGGAAAGGGTGGCTTTGAGGCTGAAGGCAGCAGGAAAGCCCGCAGCCCCCAGGTCTGTGCGGCTACGCAAGCGGTTCCCAAAGAGCTTTAGAACAAGGCATAATTTTCCTTGCTGGCTCTCTGGGCGGGGGACCCATCTCCAGCCGTATGGCCATTTTTGTGCCTAGCGCGACGCCAAGTGGGAAAGGGTGGCTTTGAGGCTGAAGGCAGCAGGAAAGCCCGCAGCCCCCAGGTCTGTGGGGCTACGCAAGCGGTTCCCAAAGAGCTTTAGAACAAGGCATAGTTTTCCCTGCTGGGTCTTTGGGCATGGGACCCATCTCCAGCCGTATGGCCATTTTTGTGCCTGGCGCGGCGCCAAGTGGGAAAGGGTGGTTTTGAGGCTGAAGGCAGCAGGAAAGCCCGCAGCCCCCAGGTCTTTGGGGCTACGCAAGCGGTTCCCAAAGAGCTTTAGAACAAGGCATAGTTTTCCCTGCTGGCTCTTTGGGCGGGGGACCCATCTCCAGCCGTATGGCCATTTTTGTGCCTGGCACGGCGCCAAGTGGGAAAGGGTGGTGTCGAGGCTGAAGGCAGCAGGAAAGCCCGCAGCCCCCATGTCTGTAGGGCTACGCAAGCGGTTCCCAAAGAGCTTTAGAACAAGGCATAGTTTTCCCTGCTGGCTCTCTGGGCGGGGGACCCATCTCCAGCCATAGACCATTTTTGTGCCTAGCGCGGCGCCAAGTGGGAAAGGGTGGCTTTGAGGCTGAAGGCAGCAGCAAAGCCTGCAGGCCCCACGTCTGTGGGGCCACGCAAGCGGTTCCCAAAGAGCTTTAGAACAAGGCATAGTTTTCCTTGCTGGGTCTTTGGGCATGGGACCGATCTCCAGCCATAGATCATTTTTTTACCTGATGGAGTGCCAAGTGGGAAAGGGTGGCTTTGAGGCTGAAGGCAGCAGGAAAGCCTGCAGCCCCCAGGTCTGTGGGGCCACGCAAGCGGTTCCCAAAGAGCTTTAGAACAAGGCATAGTTTTCCCTGCTGGGTCTTTGGGCATGGGACCCATCTCCAGCCATAGGCCATTTTTGTGCCTGGCGCGACACCAAGTGGGAAAGGGTGGCTTTGAGGCTGAAGGCAGCAGGAAAGCCCGCAGCGCCAGGTCTGTGGGGCTACGCAAGCGGTTCCCAAAGAGCTTTAGAACAAGGCATAATTTTCCTTGCTGGCTCTCTGGGCGGGGGACCCATCTCCAGCCGTATGGCCATTTTTGTGCCTGGCGCGGCGCCAAGTGGGAAAGGGTGGTGTCGAGGCTGAAGGCAGCAGGAAAGCCCGCAGCCCCCAGGTCTGTGGGGCTACGCAAGCGGTTCCCAAAGAGCTTTAGAACAAGGCATAGTTTTCCCTGCTGGCTCTTTGGGCGGGGGACCCATCTCCAGCCGTATGGCCATTTTTGTGCCTGGCGCGGTGCGTAGTGGGAAAGGGTGGTTTTGAGGCTGAAGGCAGCAGGAAAGCCTGCAGCCCCCAGGTCTGTGGGGCCAAGCAAGCGGTTCCCAAAGAGCTTTAGAACAAGGCATAGTTTTCCCTGATGGCTCTTTGGGCATGGGACCCATCTCCAGCCATAGGCCATTTTTGTGCCTGATAGGGCGCCAAGTGGGAAAGGGTGGCTTTGAGGCTGAAGGCAGCAGGAAAGCCTGCAGCCCCCAGGTCTGTGGGGCTACGCAAGCGGTTCCCAAAGAGCTTTAGAAGAAGGCATAGTTTTCCCTGCTGGCTCTTTGGACGGGGGACCCATTTCCAGCCGTATGGCCATTTTTGTGCCTGGCGCGGTGCGTAGTGGTAAAGGGTGGTTTTGACGCTGAAGGCAGCAGGAAAGCCCGCAGCCCCCAGGTCTGTGCGGCTACGCAAGCGGTTCCCAAAGAGCTTTAGAACAAGGCATAGTTTTCCCTGCTGGCTCTTTGGGCGGGGGGACCCATCTCCAGCCGTATGGCCATTTTTGTGCCTAGCGCGACGCCAAGTGGGAAAGGGTGCTTTGAGGCTGAAGGCAGCAGCAAAGCCCGCAGCCCCCAGGTCTGTGGGGCTACGCAAGCGGTTCCCAAAGAGCTTTAGAACAAGGCATAGTTTTCCCTGCTGGGTCTTTGGGCATGGGACCCATCTCCAGCCATAGGCCATTTTGGTGCCTGGCGCTACGCCAAGTGGGAAAGGGTGGCTTTGAGGCTGAAGGCAGCAGGAAAGCCCGCAGCCCCCAGGTCTGTGGGGCTACGCAAGCGGTTCCCAAAGAGCTTTAGAACAAGGCATAATTTTCCTTGCTGGCTCTCTGGGCGGGGGACCCATCTCCAGCCGTATGGCCATTTTTGTGCCTGGCGCGGCGCCAAGTGGGAAAGGGTGGTGTCGAGGCTGAAGGCAGCAGGAAAGCCCGCAGCCCCCAGGTCTGTGGGGCTACACAAGCGGTTCCCAAAGAGCTTTAGAACAAGGCATAGTTTTCCCTGCTGGCTCTTTGGGCGGGGGACCCATCTCCAGCCGTATGGCCATTTTTGTGCCTGGCGCGGCGCCAAGTGGGAAAGGGTGGTTTTGAGGCTGAAGGCAGCAGGAAAGCCTGCAGCCCCCAGGTCTGTGGGGCTACGCAAGCGGTTCCCAAAGAGCTTTAGAAGAAGGCATAGTTTTCCCTGCTGGCTCTTTGGACGGGGGACCCATTTCCAGCCGTATGGCCATTTTTGTGCCTGGCGCGGTGCGTAGTGGTAAAGGGTGGTTTTGACGCTGAAGGCAGCAGCAAAGCCCGCAGCCCCCAGGTCTGTGCGGCTACGCAAGCGGTTCCCAAAGAGCTTTAGAACAAGGCATAGTTTTCCCTGCTGGCTCTTTGGGCGGGGGACCCATCTCCAGCCGTATGGCCATTTTTGTGCCTGGCGCGGCGCCAAGTGGGTAAGGGTGGTGTCGAGGCTGAAGGCAGCAGCAAAGCCTGCAGCCCCCAGGTCTGTGGGGCCAAGCAAGCGGTTCCCAAAGAGCTTTAGAACAAGGCATAGTTTTCCCTGCTGGCTCTTTGGGCATGGGACCCATCTCCAGCCATAGGCCATTTTGGTGCCTGGCGCGGCGCCAAGTGGGAAAGGGTGGCTTTGAGGCTGAAGGCAGCAGGAAAGCCTGCAGCCCCCAAGTCTCTGGGGCTACGCAAGCAGTTCCCAAAGAGCTTTAGAACAAGGCATAATTTTCCCTGCTGGCTCTCTGGGCGGGGGACCCATCTCCAGCCATAGGCCGTTTTTGTGGCTGGCGCGGCGCCAAGTGGGAAAGGGTGCTCTCGAGGCTGAAGGCAGCAGCAAAGCCTGCAGCCCCCAGGTCTGTGGGGCTATGCAAGCGGTTCCCAAAGAGCTTTAGAACAAGGCATAGTTTTCCCTGCTGGCTCTTTGGGCGGGGGACCCATCTCCAGCCGTATGGCCATTTTTGTGCCTGGCACGGCGCCAAGTGGGAAAGGGTGGTGTCGAGGCTGAAGGCAGCAGGAAAGCCCGCAGCCCCCATGTCTGTAGGGCTACGCAAGCGGTTCCCAAAGAGCTTTAGAACAAGGCATAGTTTTCCCTGCTGGCTCTCTGGGCGGGGGACCCATCTCCAGCCATAGACCATTTTTGTGCCTAGCGCGGCGCCAAGTGGGAAAGGGTGGCTTTGAGGCTGAAGGCAGCAGCAAAGCCTGCAGGCCCCACGTCTGTGGGGCCACGCAAGCGGTTCCCAAAGAGCTTTAGAACAAGGCATAGTTTTCCTTGCTGGGTCTTTGGGCATGGGACCGATCTCCAGCCATAGGCCATTTTTTTACCTGATGGAGTGCCAAGTGGGAAAGGGTGGCTTTGAGGCTGAAGGCAGCAGGAAAGCCTGTAGCCCCCAGGTCTGTGGGGCTACGCAAGCGGTTCCCAAAGAGCTTTAGAACAAGGCATAGTTTTCCTTGCTGGCTCTTTGGGCATGGGCCCCATCTCCAGCCATAGGCCATTTTTGTGCCTGATGCGGCGCCAAGTGGGAAAGGGTGGCTTTGAGGCTGAAGGCAGCAGGAAAGCCCGCAGCCCCCAGGTCTGTGCGGCTACGCAAGCGGTTCCCAAAGAGCTTTAGAACAAGGCAAAATTTTCCTTGCTGGCTCTCTGGGCGGGGGACCCATCTCCAGCCGTATGGCCATTTTTGTGCCTAGCGCGACGCCAAGTGGGAAAGGGTGGCTTTGAGGCTGAAGGCAGCAGCAAAGCCTGCAGCCCCCAGGTCTGTGGGGCTACGCAAGCGGTTCCCAAAGAGCTTTAGAACAAGGCATAGTTTTCCCTGCTGGGTCTTTGGGCATGGGACCCATCTCCAGCCATAGGCCATTTTTGTGCCTGGCGCGACACCAAGTGGGAAAGGGTGGCTTTGAGGCTGAAGGCAGCAGGAAAGCCCGCAGCGCCAGGTCTGTGGGGCTACGCAAGCGGTTCCCAAAGAGCTTTAGAACAAGGCATAATTTTCCTTGCTGGCTCTCTGGGCGGGGGACCCATCTCCAGCCGTATGGCCATTTTTGTGCCTGGCGCGGCGCCAAGTGGGAAAGGGTGGTGTCGAGGCTGAAGGCAGCAGGAAAGCCCGCAGCCCCCACGTCTGTGGGGCTACGCAAGCGGTTCCCAAAGAGCTTTAGAACAAGGCATAATTTTCCTTGCTGGCTCTCTGGGCGGGGGACCCATCTCCAGCCGTATGGCCATTTTTGTGCCTGGCGCGGCGCCAAGTGGGAAAGGGTGGTGTCGAGGCTGAAGGCAGCAGGAAAGCCCGCAGCCCCCAGGTCTGTGGGGCTACGCAAGCGGTTCCCAAAGAGCTTTAGAACAAGGCATAGTTTTCCCTGCTGGCTCTTTGGGTGGGGGACCCATCTCCAGCCGTATGGCCATTTTTGTGCCTGGCGCGGTGCGTAGTGGGAAAGGGTGGTTTTGAGGCTGAAGGCAGCAGGAAAACCTGCAGCCCCCAGGTCTGTGCGGCCAAGCAAGCGGTTCCCAAAGAGCTTTAGAACAAGGCATAGTTTTCCCTGATGGCTCTTTGGGCATGGGACCCATCTCCAGCCATAGGCCATTTTTGTGCCTGATAGGGCGCCAAGTGGGAAAGGGTGGCTTTGAGGCTGAAGGCAGCAGGAAAGCCTGCAGCCCCCAGGTCTGTGGGGCTACGCAAGCGGTTCCCAAAGAGCTTTAGAAGAAGGCATAGTTTTCCCTGCTGGCTCTTTGGACGGGGGACCCATTTCCAGCCGTATGGCCATTTTTGTGCCTGGCGCGGTGCGTAGTGGTAAAGGGTGGTTTTGACGCTGAAGGCAGCAGCAAAGCCCGCAGCCCCCAGGTCTGTGCGGCTACGCAAGCGGTTCCCAAAGAGCTTTAGAACAAGGCATAGTTTTCCCTGCTGGCTCTTTGGGCGGGGGACCCATCTCCAGCCGTATGGCCATTTTTGTGCCTGGCGCGGCGCCAAGTGGGAAAGGGTGGTTTTGAGGCTGAAGGCAGCAGCAAAGCCTGCAGCCCCCAGGTCTGTGGGGCCAAGCAAGAGGTTCCCAAAGAGCTTTAGAACAAGGCATAGTTTTCCCTGCTGGCTCTTTGGGCATGGGACCCATCTCCAGCCATAGGCCATTTTTGTGCCTGGCGCGGCGCCAAGTGGGAAAGGGTGGCTTTGAGGCTGAAGGCAGCAGCAAAGCCTGCAGGCCCCACGTCTGTGGGGCCACGCAAGCGGTTCCCAAAGAGCTTTAGAACAAGGCATAGTTTTCCTTGCTGGGTCTTTGGGCATGGGACCGATCTCCAGCCATAGGCCATTTTTTTGCCTGGCGCAGCGCCAAGTGGGAAAGGGTGGCTTTGAGGCTGAAGGCAGCAGGAAAGCCCGCAGCCCCCAGGTCTGTGGGGCTACGCAAGCGGTTCCCAAAGAGCTTTAGAACAAGGCATAGTTTTCCCTGCTGGCTCTTTGGGCATGGGACCCATCTCCAGCCATATGGCCATTTTTGTGCCTGATGCGGCGCCAAGTGGGAAAGGGTGGCTTTGAGGCTGAAGGCAGTAGGAAAGCCCGCAGCCCCCAGGTCTGTGCGGCTACGCAAGCGGTTCCCAAAGAGCTTTAGAACAAGGCATAATTTTCCTTGCTGGCTCTCTGGGCGATGGACCCATCTCCAGCCGTATGGCCATTTTTGTGCCTAGCGCGACGCCAAGTGGGAAAGGGTGGCTTTGAGGCTGAAGGCAGCAGCAAAGCCCGCAGCCCCCAGGTCTGTGGGGCTACGCAAGCGGTTCCCAAAGAGCTTTAGAACAAGGCATAGTTTTCCTTGCTGGCTCTTTGGGCATGGGCCCCATCTCCAGCCATAGGCCATTTTTGTGCCTGATGCGGCGCCAAGTGGGAAAGGGTGGCTTTGAGGCTGAAGGCAGCAGGAAAGCCCACAGCCCCCAGGTCTGTGCGGCTACGCAAGCGGTTCCCAAAGAGCTTTAGAACAAGGCATAATTTTCCTTGCTGGCTCTCTGGGCGGGGGACCCATCTCCAGCCGTATGGCCATTTTTGTGCCTAGCGCGACGCCAAGTGGGAAAGGGTGGCTTTGAGGCTGAAGGCAGCAGCAAAGCCTGCAGCCCCCAGGTCTGTGGGGCTACGCAAGCGGTTCCCAAAGAGCTTTAGAACAAGGCATAGTTTTCCCTGCTGGGTCTTTGGGCATGGGACCCATCTCCAGCCATAGGCCATTTTTGTGCCTGGCGCGACACCAAGTGGGAAAGGGTGGCTTTGAGGCTGAAGGCAGCAGGAAAGCCCGCAGCGCCAGGTCTGTGGGGCTACGTAAGCGGTTCCCAAAGAGCTTTAGAACAAGGCATAATTTTCCTTGCTGGCTCTCTGGGCGGGGGACCCATCTCCAGCCGTATGGCCATTTTTGTGCCTGGCGCGGCGCCAAGTGGGAAAGGGTGGTGTCGAGGCTGAAGGCAGCAGGAAAGCCCGCAGCCCCCAGGTCTGTGGGGCTACGCAAGCGGTTCCCAAAGAGCTTTAGAACAAGGCATAGTTTTCCCTGCTGGCTCTTTGGGCGGGGGACCCATCTCCAGCCGTATGGCCATTTTTGTGCCTGGCGCGGTGCGTAGTGGGAAAGGGTGGTTTTGAGGCTGAAGGCAGCAGGAAAGCCTGCAGCCCCCAGGTCTGTGGGGCCAAGCAAGCGGTTCCCAAAGAGCTTTAGAACAAGGCATAGTTTTCCCTGATGGCTCTTTGGGCATGGGACCCATCTCCAGCCATAGGCCATTTTTGTGCCTGATAGGGCGCCAAGTGGGAAAGGGTGGCTTTGAGGCTGAAGGCAGCAGGAAAGCCTGCAGCCCCCAGGTCTGTGGGGCTACGCAAGCGGTTCCCAAAGAGCTTTAGAAGAAGGCATAGTTTTCCCTGCTGGCTCTTTGGACGGGGGACCCATTTCCAGCCGTATGGCCATTTTTGTGCCTGGCGCGGTGCGTAGTGGTAAAGGGTGGTTTTGACGCTGAAGGCAGCAGGAAAGCCCGCAGCCCCCAGGTCTGTGCGGCTACGCAAGCGGTTCCCAAAGAGCTTTAGAACAAGGCATAGTTTTCCCTGCTGGCTCTTTGGGCGGGGGACCCATCTCCAGCCGTATGGCCATTTTTGTGCCTAGCGCGACGCCAAGTGGGAAAGGGTGCTTTGAGGCTGAAGGCAGCAGCAAAGCCCGCAGCCCCCAGGTCTGTGGGGCTACGCAAGCGGTTCCCAAAGAGCTTTAGAACAAGGCATAGTTTTCCCTGCTGGGTCTTTGGGCATGGGACCCATCTCCAGCCATAGGCCATTTTGGTGCCTGGCGCTACGCCAAGTGGGAAAGGGTGGCTTTGAGGCTGAAGGCAGCAGGAAAGCCCGCAGCCCCCAGGTCTGTGGGGCTACGCAAGCGGTTCCCAAAGAGCTTTAGAACAAGGCATAATTTTCCTTGCTGGCTCTCTGGGCGGGGGACCCATCTCCAGCCGTATGGCCATTTTTGTGCCTGGCGCGGCGCCAAGTGGGAAAGGGTGGTGTCGAGGCTGAAGGCAGCAGGAAAGCCCGCAGCCCCCAGGTCTGTGGGGCTACACAAGCGGTTCCCAAAGAGCTTTAGAACAAGGCATAGTTTTCCCTGCTGGCTCTTTGGGCGGGGGACCCATCTCCAGCCGTATGGCCATTTTTGTGCCTGGCGCGGCGCCAAGTGGGAAAGGGTGGTTTTGAGGCTGAAGGCAGCAGGAAAGCCTGCAGCCCCCAGGTCTGTGGGGCTACGCAAGCGGTTCCCAAAGAGCTTTAGAAGAAGGCATAGTTTTCCCTGCTGGCTCTTTGGACGGGGGACCCATTTCCAGCCGTATGGCCATTTTTGTGCCTGGCGCGGTGCGTAGTGGTAAAGGGTGGTTTTGACGCTGAAGGCAGCAGCAAAGCCCGCAGCCCCCAGGTCTGTGCGGCTACGCAAGCGGTTCCCAAAGAGCTTTAGAACAAGGCATAGTTTTCCCTGCTGGCTCTTTGGGCGGGGGACCCATCTCCAGCCGTATGGCCATTTTTGTGCCTGGCGCGGCGCCAAGTGGGTAAGGGTGGTGTCGAGGCTGAAGGCAGCAGCAAAGCCTGCAGCCCCCAGGTCTGTGGGGCCAAGCAAGCGGTTCCCAAAGAGCTTTAGAACAAGGCATAGTTTTCCCTGCTGGCTCTTTGGGCATGGGACCCATCTCCAGCCATAGGCCATTTTTGTGCCTGGCGCGGCGCCAAGTGGGAAAGGGTGGCTTTGAGGCTGAAGGCAGCAGGAAAGCCTGCAGCCCCCAAGTCTCTGGGGCTACGCAAGCAGTTCCCAAAGAGCTTTAGAACAAGGCATAATTTTCCCTGCTGGCTCTCTGGGCGGGGGACCCATCTCCAGCCATAGGCCGTTTTTGTGCCTGGCGCGGCGCCAAGTGGGAAAGGGTGGCTTTGAGGCTGAAGGCAGCAGCAAAGCCTGCAGCCCCCAGGTCTGTGGGGCTATGCAAGCGGTTCCCAAAGAGCTTTAGAACAAGGCATAGTTTTCCCTGCTGGCTCTTTGGGCGGGGGACCCATCTCCAGCCGTATGGCCATTTTTGTGCCTGGCACGGCGCCAAGTGGGAAAGGGTGGTGTCGAGGCTGAAGGCAGCAGCAAAGCCTGCAGCCCCCAGGTCTGTGGGGCCAAGCAAGCGGTTCCCAAAGAGCTTTAGAACAAGGCATAGTTTTCCCTGCTGGCTCTCTGGGCGGGGGACCCATCTCCAGCCATAGACCATTTTTGTGCCTAGCGCGGCGCCAAGTGGGAAAGGGTGGCTTTGAGGCTGAAGGCAGCAGCAAAGCCTGCAGGCCCCACGTCTGTGGGGCCACGCAAGCGGTTCCCAAAGAGCTTTAGAACAAGGCATAGTTTTCCTTGCTGGGTCTTTGGGCATGGGACCGATCTCCAGCCATAGGCCATTTTTTTACCTGATGGAGTGCCAAGTGGGAAAGGGTGGCTTTGAGGCTGAAGGCAGCAGGAAAGCCTGCAGCCCCCAGGTCTGTGGGGCTACGCAAGCGGTTCCCAAAGAGCTTTAGAACAAGGCATAGTTTTCCTTGCTGGCTCTTTGGGCATGGGCCCCATCTCCAGCCATAGGCCATTTTTGTGCCTGATGCGGCGCCAAGTGGGAAAGGGTGGCTTTGAGGCTGAAGGCAGCAGGAAAGCCCGCAGCCCCCAGGTCTGTGCGGCTACGCAAGCGGTTCCCAAAGAGCTTTAGAACAAGGCAAAATTTTCCTTGCTGGCTCTCTGGGCGGGGGACCCATCTCCAGCCGTATGTCCATTTTTGTGCCTAGCGCGACGCCAAGTGGGAAAGGGTGGCTTTGAGGCTGAAGGCAGCAGCAAAGCCTGCAGCCCCCAGGTCTGTGGGGCTACGCAAGCGGTTCCCAAAGAGCTTTAGAACAAGGCATAGTTTTCCCTGCTGGGTCTTTGGGCATGGGACCCATCTCCAGCCATAGGCCATTTTTGTGCCTGGCGCGACACCAAGTGGGAAAGGGTGGCTTTGAGGCTGAAGGCAGCAGGAAAGCCCGCAGCGCCAGGTCTGTGGGGCTACGCAAGCGGTTCCCAAAGAGCTTTAGAACAAGGCATAATTTTCCTTGCTGGCTCTCTGGGCGGGGGACCCATCTCCAGCCGTATGGCCATTTTTGTGCCTGGCGCGGCGCCAAGTGGGAAAGGGTGGTGTCGAGGCTGAAGGCAGCAGGAAAGCCCGCAGCCCCCAGGTCTGTGGGGCTACGCAAGCGGTTCCCAAAGAGCTTTAGAACAAGGCATAATTTTCCTTGCTGGCTCTCTGGGCGGGGGACCCATCTCCAGCCGTATGGCCATTTTTGTGCCTGGCGCGGCGCCAAGTGGGAAAGGGTGGTGTCGAGGCTGAAGGCAGCAGGAAAGCCCGCAGCCCCCAGGTCTGTGGGGCTACGCAAGCGGTTCCCAAAGAGCTTTAGAACAAGGCATAGTTTTCCCTGCTGGCTCTTTGGGTGGGGGACCCATCTCCAGCCGTATGGCCATTTTTGTGCCTGGCGCGGTGCGTAGTGGGAAAGGGTGGTTTTGAGGCTGAAGGCAGCAGGAAAACCTGCAGCCCCCAGGTCTGTGCGGCCAAGCAAGCGGTTCCCAAAGAGCTTTAGAACAAGGCATAGTTTTCCCTGATGGCTCTTTGGGCATGGGACCCATCTCCAGCCATAGGCCATTTTTGTGCCTGATAGGGCGCCAAGTGGGAAAGGGTGGCTTTGAGGCTGAAGGCAGCAGGAAAGCCTGCAGCCCCCAGGTCTGTGGGGCTACGCAAGCGGTTCCCAAAGAGCTTTAGAAGAAGGCATAGTTTTCCCTGCTGGCTCTTTGGACGGGGGACCCATTTCCAGCCGTATGGCCATTTTTGTGCCTGGCGCGGTGCGTAGTGGTAAAGGGTGGTTTTGACGCTGAAGGCAGCAGCAAAGCCCGCAGCCCCCAGGTCTGTGCGGCTACGCAAGCGGTTCCCAAAGAGCTTTAGAACAAGGCATAGTTTTCCCTGCTGGCTCTTTGGGCGGGGGACCCATCTCCAGCCGTATGGCCATTTTTGTGCCTGGCGCGGCGCCAAGTGGGAAAGGGTGGTTTTGAGGCTGAAGGCAGCAGCAAAGCCTGCAGCCCCCAGGTCTGTGGGGCCAAGCAAGAGGTTCCCAAAGAGCTTTAGAACAAGGCATAGTTTTCCCTGCTGGCTCTTTGGGCATGGGACCCATCTCCAGCCATAGGCCATTTTTGTGCCTGGCGCGGCGCCAAGTGGGAAAGGGTGGCTTTGAGGCTGAAGGCAGCAGCAAAGCCTGCAGGCCCCACGTCTGTGGGGCCACGCAAGCGGTTCCCAAAGAGCTTTAGAACAAGGCATAGTTTTCCTTGCTGGGTCTTTGGGCATGGGACCGATCTCCAGCCATAGGCCATTTTTTTGCCTGGCGCAGCGCCAAGTGGGAAAGGGTGGCTTTGAGGCTGAAGGCAGCAGGAAAGCCCGCAGCCCCCAGGTCTGTGGGGCTACGCAAGCGGTTCCCAAAGAGCTTTAGAACAAGGCATAGTTTTCCTTGCTGGCTCTTTGGGCATGGGACCCATCTCCAGCCATAGGCCATTTTTGTGCCTGATGCGGCGCCAAGTGGGAAAGGGTGGCTTTGAGGCTGAAGGCAGTAGGAAAGCCCGCAGCCCCCAGGTCTGTGCGGCTACGCAAGCGGTTCCCAAAGAGCTTTAGAACAAGGCATAATTTTCCTTGCTGGCTCTCTGGGCGATGGACCCATCTCCAGCCGTATGGCCATTTTTGTGCCTAGCGCGACGCCAAGTGGGAAAGGGTGGCTTTGAGGCTGAAGGCAGCAGCAAAGCCCGCAGCCCCCAGGTCTGTGGGGCTACGCAAGCGGTTCCCAAAGAGCTTTAGAACAAGGCATAGTTTTCCTTGCTGGCTCTTTGGGCATGGGCCCCATCTCCAGCCATAGGCCATTTTTGTGCCTGATGCGGCGCCAAGTGGGAAAGGGTGGCTTTGAGGCTGAAGGCAGCAGGAAAGCCCACAGCCCCCAGGTCTGTGCGGCTACGCAAGCGGTTCCCAAAGAGCTTTAGAACAAGGCATAATTTTCCTTGCTGGCTCTCTGGGCGGGGGACCCATCTCCAGCCGTATGGCCATTTTTGTGCCTAGCGCGACGCCAAGTGGGAAAGGGTGGCTTTGAGGCTGAAGGCAGCAGCAAAGCCTGCAGCCCCCAGGTCTGTGGGGCTACGCAAGCGGTTCCCAAAGAGCTTTAGAACAAGGCATAGTTTTCCCTGCTGGGTCTTTGGGCATGGGACCCATCTCCAGCCATAGGCCATTTTTGTGCCTGGCGCGACACCAAGTGGGAAAGGGTGGCTTTGAGGCTGAAGGCAGCAGGAAAGCCCGCAGCGCCAGGTCTGTGGGGCTACGTAAGCGGTTCCCAAAGAGCTTTAGAACAAGGCATAATTTTCCTTGCTGGCTCTCTGGGCGGGGGACCCATCTCCAGCCGTATGGCCATTTTTGTGCCTGGCGCGGCGCCAAGTGGGAAAGGGTGGTGTCGAGGCTGAAGGCAGCAGGAAAGCCCGCAGCCCCCAGGTCTGTGGGGCTACGCAAGCGGTTCCCAAAGAGCTTTAGAACAAGGCATAGTTTTCCCTGCTGGCTCTTTGGGCGGGGGACCCATCTCCAGCCGTATGGCCATTTTTGTGCCTGGCGCGGTGCGTAGTGGGAAAGGGTGGTTTTGAGGCTGAAGGCAGCAGGAAAGCCTGCAGCCCCCAGGTCTGTGGGGCCAAGCAAGCGGTTCCCAAAGAGCTTTAGAACAAGGCATAGTTTTCCCTGATGGCTCTTTGGGCATGGGACCCATCTCCAGCCATAGGCCATTTTTGTGCCTGATAGGGCGCCAAGTGGGAAAGGGTGGCTTTGAGGCTGAAGGCAGCAGGAAAGCCTGCAGCCCCCAGGTCTGTGGGGCTACGCAAGCGGTTCCCAAAGAGCTTTAGAAGAAGGCATAGTTTTCCCTGCTGGCTCTTTGGACGGGGGACCCATTTCCAGCCGTATGGCCATTTTTGTGCCTGGCGCGGTGCGTAGTGGTAAAGGGTGGTTTTGACGCTGAAGGCAGCAGGAAAGCCCGCAGCCCCCAGGTCTGTGCGGCTACGCAAGCGGTTCCCAAAGAGCTTTAGAACAAGGCATAGTTTTCCCTGCTGGCTCTTTGGGCGGGGGACCCATCTCCAGCCGTATGGCCATTTTTGTGCCTAGCGCGACGCCAAGTGGGAAAGGGTGCTTTGAGGCTGAAGGCAGCAGCAAAGCCCGCAGCCCCCAGGTCTGTGGGGCTACGCAAGCGGTTCCCAAAGAGCTTTAGAACAAGGCATAGTTTTCCCTGCTGGGTCTTTGGGCATGGGACCCATCTCCAGCCATAGGCCATTTTGGTGCCTGGCGCTACGCCAAGTGGGAAAGGGTGGCTTTGAGGCTGAAGGCAGCAGGAAAGCCCGCAGCCCCCAGGTCTGTGGGGCTACGCAAGCGGTTCCCAAAGAGCTTTAGAACAAGGCATAATTTTCCTTGCTGGCTCTCTGGGCGGGGGACCCATCTCCAGCCGTATGGCCATTTTTGTGCCTGGCGCGGCGCCAAGTGGGAAAGGGTGGTGTCGAGGCTGAAGGCAGCAGGAAAGCCCGCAGCCCCCAGGTCTGTGGGGCTACACAAGCGGTTCCCAAAGAGCTTTAGAACAAGGCATAGTTTTCCCTGCTGGCTCTTTGGGCGGGGGACCCATCTCCAGCCGTATGGCCATTTTTGTGCCTGGCGCGGCGCCAAGTGGGAAAGGGTGGTTTTGAGGCTGAAGGCAGCAGGAAAGCCTGCAGCCCCCAGGTCTGTGGGGCTACGCAAGCGGTTCCCAAAGAGCTTTAGAAGAAGGCATAGTTTTCCCTGCTGGCTCTTTGGACGGGGGACCCATTTCCAGCCGTATGGCCATTTTTGTGCCTGGCGCGGTGCGTAGTGGTAAAGGGTGGTTTTGACGCTGAAGGCAGCAGCAAAGCCCGCAGCCCCCAGGTCTGTGCGGCTACGCAAGCGGTTCCCAAAGAGCTTTAGAACAAGGCATAGTTTTCCCTGCTGGCTCTTTGGGCGGGGGACCCATCTCCAGCCGTATGGCCATTTTTGTGCCTGGCGCGGCGCCAAGTGGGTAAGGGTGGTGTCGAGGCTGAAGGCAGCAGCAAAGCCTGCAGCCCCCAGGTCTGTGGGGCCAAGCAAGCGGTTCCCAAAGAGCTTTAGAACAAGGCATAGTTTTCCCTGCTGGCTCTTTGGGCATGGGACCCATCTCCAGCCATAGGCCATTTTTGTGCCTGGCGCGGCGCCAAGTGGGAAAGGGTGGCTTTGAGGCTGAAGGCAGCAGGAAAGCCTGCAGCCCCCAAGTCTCTGGGGCTACGCAAGCAGTTCCCAAAGAGCTTTAGAACAAGGCATAATTTTCCCTGCTGGCTCTCTGGGCGGGGGACCCATCTCCAGCCATAGGCCGTTTTTGTGCCTGGCGCGGCGCCAAGTGGGAAAGGGTGGCTTTGAGGCTGAAGGCAGCAGCAAAGCCTGCAGCCCCCAGGTCTGTGGGGCTATGCAAGCGGTTCCCAAAGAGCTTTAGAACAAGGCATAGTTTTCCCTGCTGGCTCTTTGGGCGGGGGACCCATCTCCAGCCGTATGGCCATTTTTGTGCCTGGCACGGCGCCAAGTGGGAAAGGGTGGTGTCGAGGCTGAAGGCAGCAGCAAAGCCTGCAGCCCCCAGGTCTGTGGGGCCAAGCAAGCGGTTCCCAAAGAGCTTTAGAACAAGGCATAGTTTTCCCTGCTGGCTCTCTGGGCGGGGGACCCATCTCCAGCCATAGACCATTTTTGTGCCTAGCGCGGCGCCAAGTGGGAAAGGGTGGCTTTGAGGCTGAAGGCAGCAGCAAAGCCTGCAGGCCCCACGTCTGTGGGGCCACGCAAGCGGTTCCCAAAGAGCTTTAGAACAAGGCATAGTTTTCCTTGCTGGGTCTTTGGGCATGGGACCGATCTCCAGCCATAGGCCATTTTTTTACCTGATGGAGTGCCAAGTGGGAAAGGGTGGCTTTGAGGCTGAAGGCAGCAGGAAAGCCTGCAGCCCCCAGGTCTGTGGGGCTACGCAAGCGGTTCCCAAAGAGCTTTAGAACAAGGCATAGTTTTCCTTGCTGGCTCTTTGGGCATGGGCCCCATCTCCAGCCATAGGCCATTTTTGTGCCTGATGCGGCGCCAAGTGGGAAAGGGTGGCTTTGAGGCTGAAGGCAGCAGGAAAGCCCGCAGCCCCCAGGTCTGTGCGGCTACGCAAGCGGTTCCCAAAGAGCTTTAGAACAAGGCAAAATTTTCCTTGCTGGCTCTCTGGGCGGGGGACCCATCTCCAGCCGTATGTCCATTTTTGTGCCTAGCGCGACGCCAAGTGGGAAAGGGTGGCTTTGAGGCTGAAGGCAGCAGCAAAGCCTGCAGCCCCCAGGTCTGTGGGGCTACGCAAGCGGTTCCCAAAGAGCTTTAGAACAAGGCATAGTTTTCCCTGCTGGGTCTTTGGGCATGGGACCCATCTCCAGCCATAGGCCATTTTTGTGCCTGGCGCGACACCAAGTGGGAAAGGGTGGCTTTGAGGCTGAAGGCAGCAGGAAAGCCCGCAGCGCCAGGTCTGTGGGGCTACGCAAGCGGTTCCCAAAGAGCTTTAGAACAAGGCATAATTTTCCTTGCTGGCTCTCTGGGCGGGGGACCCATCTCCAGCCGTATGGCCATTTTTGTGCCTGGCGCGGCGCCAAGTGGGAAAGGGTGGTGTCGAGGCTGAAGGCAGCAGGAAAGCCCGCAGCCCCCAGGTCTGTGGGGCTACGCAAGCGGTTCCCAAAGAGCTTTAGAACAAGGCATAATTTTCCTTGCTGGCTCTCTGGGCGGGGGACCCATCTCCAGCCGTATGGCCATTTTTGTGCCTGGCGCGGCGCCAAGTGGGAAAGGGTGGTGTCGAGGCTGAAGGCAGCAGGAAAGCCCGCAGCCCCCAGGTCTGTGGGGCTACGCAAGCGGTTCCCAAAGAGCTTTAGAACAAGGCATAGTTTTCCCTGCTGGCTCTTTGGGTGGGGGACCCATCTCCAGCCGTATGGCCATTTTTGTGCCTGGCGCGGTGCGTAGTGGGAAAGGGTGGTTTTGAGGCTGAAGGCAGCAGGAAAACCTGCAGCCCCCAGGTCTGTGCGGCCAAGCAAGCGGTTCCCAAAGAGCTTTAGAACAAGGCATAGTTTTCCCTGATGGCTCTTTGGGCATGGGACCCATCTCCAGCCATAGGCCATTTTTGTGCCTGATAGGGCGCCAAGTGGGAAAGGGTGGCTTTGAGGCTGAAGGCAGCAGGAAAGCCTGCAGCCCCCAGGTCTGTGGGGCTACGCAAGCGGTTCCCAAAGAGCTTTAGAAGAAGGCATAGTTTTCCCTGCTGGCTCTTTGGACGGGGGACCCATTTCCAGCCGTATGGCCATTTTTGTGCCTGGCGCGGTGCGTAGTGGTAAAGGGTGGTTTTGACGCTGAAGGCAGCAGCAAAGCCCGCAGCCCCCAGGTCTGTGCGGCTACGCAAGCGGTTCCCAAAGAGCTTTAGAACAAGGCATAGTTTTCCCTGCTGGCTCTTTGGGCGGGGGACCCATCTCCAGCCGTATGGCCATTTTTGTGCCTGGCGCGGCGCCAAGTGGGAAAGGGTGGTTTTGAGGCTGAAGGCAGCAGCAAAGCCTGCAGCCCCCAGGTCTGTGGGGCCAAGCAAGAGGTTCCCAAAGAGCTTTAGAACAAGGCATAGTTTTCCCTGCTGGCTCTTTGGGCATGGGACCCATCTCCAGCCATAGGCCATTTTTGTGCCTGGCGCGGCGCCAAGTGGGAAAGGGTGGCTTTGAGGCTGAAGGCAGCAGCAAAGCCTGCAGGCCCCACGTCTGTGGGGCCACGCAAGCGGTTCCCAAAGAGCTTTAGAACAAGGCATAGTTTTCCTTGCTGGGTCTTTGGGCATGGGACCGATCTCCAGCCATAGGCCATTTTTTTGCCTGGCGCAGCGCCAAGTGGGAAAGGGTGGCTTTGAGGCTGAAGGCAGCAGGAAAGCCCGCAGCCCCCAGGTCTGTGGGGCTACGCAAGCGGTTCCCAAAGAGCTTTAGAACAAGGCATAGTTTTCCTTGCTGGCTCTTTGGGCATGGGACCCATCTCCAGCCATAGGCCATTTTTGTGCCTGATGCGGCGCCAAGTGGGAAAGGGTGGCTTTGAGGCTGAAGGCAGTAGGAAAGCCCGCAGCCCCCAGGTCTGTGCGGCTACGCAAGCGGTTCCCAAAGAGCTTTAGAACAAGGCATAATTTTCCTTGCTGGCTCTCTGGGCGATGGACCCATCTCCAGCCGTATGGCCATTTTTGTGCCTAGCGCGACGCCAAGTGGGAAAGGGTGGCTTTGAGGCTGAAGGCAGCAGCAAAGCCCGCAGCCCCCAGGTCTGTGGGGCTACGCAAGCGGTTCCCAAAGAGCTTTAGAACAAGGCATAGTTTTCCCTGCTGGGTCTTTGGGCATGGGACCCATCTCCAGCCGTATGGCCATTTTTGTGTCTGGCGCGGCGCCAAGTGGGAAAGGGTGGTTTTGAGGCTGAAGGCAGCAGGAAAGCCCGCAGCCCCCAGGTCTTTGGGGCTACGCAAGCGGTTCCCAAAGAGCTTTAGAACAAGGCATAGTTTTCCCCTGCTGGCTCTTTGGGCGGGGGACCCATCTCCAGCCGTATGGCCATTTTTGTGCCTGGCACGGCGCCAAGTGGGAAAGGGTGGTGTCGAGGCTGAAGGCAGCAGGAAAGCCCGCAGCCCCCATGTCTGTAGGGCTACGCAAGCGGTTCCCAAAGAGCTTTAGAACAAGGCATAGTTTTCCCTGCTGGCTCTCTGGGCGGGGGACCCATCTCCAGCCATAGACCATTTTTGTGCCTAGCGCGGCGCCAAGTGGGAAAGGGTGGCTTTGAGGCTGAAGGCAGCAGCAAAGCCTGCAGGCCCCACGTCTGTGGGGCCACGCAAGCGGTTCCCAAAGAGCTTTAGAACAAGGCATAGTTTTCCTTGCTGGGTCTTTGGGCATGGGACCGATCTCCAGCCATAGATCATTTTTTTACCTGATGGAGTGCCAAGTGGGAAAGGGTGGCTTTGAGGCTGAAGGCAGCAGGAAAGCCTGCAGCCCCCAGGTCTGTGGGGCTACGCAAGCGGTTCCCAAAGAGCTTTAGAACAAGGCATAGTTTTCCTTGCTGGCTCTTTGGGCATGGGCCCCATCTCCAGCCATAGGCCATTTTTGTGCCTGATGCGGCGCCAAGTGGGAAAGGGTGGCTTTGAGGCTGAAGGCAGCAGGAAAGCCCGCAGTCCCCCAGGTCTGTGCGGCTACGCAAGCGGTTCCCAAAGAGCTTTAGAACAAGGCAAAATTTTCCTTGCTGGCTCTCTGGGCGGGGGACCCATCTCCAGCCGTATGGCCATTTTTGTGCCTAGCGCGACGCCAAGTGGGAAAGGGTGGCTTTGAGGCTGAAGGCAGCAGCAAAGCCTGCAGCCCCCAGGTCTGTGGGGGCTACGCAAGCGGTTCCCAAAGAGCTTTAGAACAAGGCATATTTTTCCCTGCTGGGTCTTTGGGCATGGGACCCATCTCCAGCCATAGGCCATTTTTGTGCCTGGCGCGACACCAAGTGGGAAAGGGTGGCTTTGAGGCTGAAGGCAGCAGGAAAGCCCGCAGCGCCAGGTCTGTGGGGCTACGCAAGCGGTTCCCAAAGAGCTTTAGAACAAGGCATAATTTTCCTTGCTGGCTCTCTGGGCGGGGGACCAATCTCCAGCCGTATGGCCATTTTTGTGCCTGGCGCGGCGCCAAGTGGGAAAGGGTGGTGTCGAGGCTGAAGGCAGCAGGAAAGCCCGCAGCCCCCAGGTCTGTGGGGCTACGCAAGCGGTTCCCAAAGAGCTTTAGAACAAGGCATAGTTTTCCCTGCTGGCTCTTTGGGCGGGGGACCCATTTCCAGCCGTATGGCCATTTTTGTGCCTGGCGCGGTGCGTAGTGGGAAAGGGTGGTTTTGAGGCTGAAGGCAGCAGGAAAGCCTGCAGCCCCCAGGTCTGTGGGGCCAAGCAAGCGGTTCCCAAAGAGCTTTAGAACAAGGCATAGTTTTCCCTGATGGCTCTTTGGGCATGGGACCCATCTCCAGCCATAGGCCATTTTTGTGCCTGATGCGGCGCCAAGTGGGAAAGGGTGGCTTTGAGGCTGAAGGCAGCAGGAAAGCCCGCAGCCCCCAGGTCTGTGGGGCTACGCAAGCGGTTCCCAAAGAGCTTTAGAAGAAGGCATAGTTTTCCCTGCTGGCTCTTTGGACGGGGGACCCATTTCCAGCCGTATGGCCATTTTTGTGCCTGGCGCGGTGCGTAGTGGTAAAGGGTGGTTTTGACGCTGAAGGCAGCAGGAAAGCCCGCAGCCCCCAGGTCTGTGCGGCTACGCAAGCGGTTCCCAAAGAGCTTTAGAACAAGGCATAGTTTTCCCTGCTGGCTTTTTGGGCGGGGGACCCATCTCCAGCCATAGGCCATTTTTGTGCCTGGCGCGGCGCCAAGTGGGAAAGGGTGGCTTTGAGGCTGAAGGCAGCAGCAAAGCCTGCAGGCCCCACGTCTGTGGGGCCACGCAAGCGGTTCCCAAAGAGCTTTAGAACAAGGCATAGTTTTCCTTGCTGGCTCTTTGGGCTTGGGACCGATCTCCAGCCATAGGCCATTTTTTTTGCCTGATGGAGTGCCAAGTGGGAAAGGGTGGCTTTGAGGCTGAAGGCAGCAGGAAAGCCTGCAGCCCCCAGGTCTGTGGGGCTACGCAAGCGGTTCCCAAAGAGCTTTAGAACAAGGCATAGTTTTCCTTGCTGGCTCTTTGGGCATGGGACCGATCTCCAGC